>NC_088649.1:11476253-11768753 GCF_964019385.1 Sycon ciliatum | reverse complement strand
CTTCTGTTGCTGCTGCTGTTCCCGCTGCTACTGCTGCGTATAGTATTATAAGTTGGTTACATGCACTGTGTGCAGTAAATAGCCTGTAATGAAGAAAGACGTTTGGAATCATCTGCAGTATTAGTAGCACATTGTGCCAACCCGTGTCTTTAGGGAATGACTCTTTTCTTCAGTACGATGCATATGTATGTATGTACATGTTATGTATGTATGTACATGTATTTAACTGCGCTCTTCTACTGTTGTTTTTCTGTGTGTGTGCGTGTGTGCATGTGTGTGTGTATGTGTGTGGGTGTGCGTGGGTGTGCGTGCGCGCGCGCGCGTGTGTGTGTGTGTGTGTGTGTGAGTGTGTATGCGTGTGTGTGTGCATGCGTGCGTGTGTTCAGACACATCAAGGTTATTTGGGTGTTGGTCACTACGTCACGTTTGCTTGCAATCCTAATGGAAACTGGTATTGTTATAACGACAGCAGTTGTAAGGTGAGTCATGGCTCGATGTATTGGTGTGGGTGTGTCACTTGGATGTGGGTGTGTCACTTGGATGTGGGTGTGTCACTTGGTTGTAAGTGTGTCACTTGGTTGTAAGTGTGTCACTTGGTTGTAAGTGTGTCACTTGGTTGTAAGTGTGTCACTTGGTTGTAAGTGTGTCACTTGGTTGTAAGTGTGTCACTTGGTTGTAAGTATGTCACTTGATGCATTGCATGCACACCTGATTGCAGTAGCTGTTACAGCTGGAAAGTGAGGGAATGAGTGTGTGGTGAGAGAGAGAGAGGGTGGGGGGGGGGGGGGGAGACAACAGAGACAGATAGAGGGTGGGGGGGGGGGGGAGGGGGGAGAGTTTGAACATGCCTAGAAGCATTCACACAACTACCAGAGCTTCAAGGCTGTGAGAAGGTCTTGGGTGCTGGGTGGGTGGTTTGCTTTGATGATTTGAGTACCAGTTCCTTTATTACTTCTCTATTGCTAACTGATGGTTTGTCTGTCTGTCTTTCTGACTATCCATCTCTTTCTGACTACTATCTGTTTGTCCTTCTGACTATCTATCTCTTTCTGGTCGTCTGTCTCTCTGTCAATCTATCTGTGTGAATTTCTATCCCTATGCTTAGGAGATTGAGCGTACCCGTGTTGAAGATGAGTCGCCGTATCTGCTCTTCTACGAGAGTAGTTCCATTGACTACAACAAGTTCTTGCGTCATGCTAAGCGGCGTGCAAATAACGCCACGGCCGGCAACAGCCTGGATGAGGAAGATGAGTTAGATCGCGAGATGCGTAATGGCTGTTCCATCATGTGAATGGGAGAGGCAGAGAGTATCGTGGAGCGTACAGCGGAGAACGCAGCTTGATTCTGAGATGCTTGGGCGGCAATATGCGCACACACATCACCAGTCTTCTCTTCTCTCTGCTCACTGTACTCACTGCAGCTGGTGCTGTTGTGGTGGTCAGGTGAGGCTTTGTTGTGTTACTGGTGTGTGTGTGTGTGTGTGTGTTGCTGCTACTGCTGGTGTGCCAGTGCTGGTGCTGGTGCTGTTGTCAGGCAAGCCTCAGTTGTGTTGTTCCTGTCCTGCGTTCCTCTTGCTAGTGCAATGTCCAGTGCTAGTGCTAGTGCTAGTGCTAGTGTTGGTGGCATTACAGACAGTCTGACCTGGTCACATAGTGCTATCAGTACCAGTAGTTCCATTGGCAATGCTGCTGCTCCATCGCACTCCACTGCGGGCAATAAATCTTGCCAGATCTTGTCCTTACTCATTGTCCCAGTATGCAGCAGATGCCAGCTTTGGTGACATCTATGCTATGTTATACTGTGCGGAGTTGTTTGCTGGTCTGCCCCAGTACCCTGGCATGGTTGGTCGGTGATTGTTTCCATGGTAATCTCTTGGTCAGTGTTGGCGGTCAGTGACTGTTGATTCGTGTTGAAGGATCTAGTCAACGGCGACAGGATTTGTAGTCTTTCATTTTGCGAGTGCATGCGTGTGACTTTCTATCAGCATATTGTTGTGTTGTTATGACTGCCTGGTGCAGCACTCTGTTTGCTCATAGTTAGCTTTTCGTTTGTAATGCTGCTGCAGCTGTGCTGTTTTGTAATGCTGCTGCAGCTGTGCTGTTTTGTTGCTGCTGCTGCTGCTCCTATTTGTGTCATTGCTGTTGTGGCGTGTGATGGCAGTGCGTTTGCGCGTGTTTCAGCCGTGTTGTTCTACAACTAGTTAGTTGCACTCTTTCTTATCGTCTTCAAGCCGTGATCAAGTCATGACCGAGCCTCCCATGACCAAACTAACACTGCTACACACGCTCTGCTCTTTCCACCGAACTTTGTCACTTTTTTATATATTCTTGTTGTTAACCAATTTGTTTCCCCTTCTCAGCAGCAGCATCTTGATATGCACAGCACATCCACCATTGATATCACTGTCCATGTTTGTATGTGTGTGTGTCTGTGGTGGCAATAGATAGACCCCGAGCAAACACTTAGTATGGACCTGAGCCCACGCACATGTGTGTATGTGTGAGGCGCTGCTCTGGTCCGGCCGCCCTGCCATCCTATTTCCATATTGCTATTATCCTGAGCACACATGTGTGATACTACTCTTTCTTATGTAATGTTGTTGCTACTGTTGCTAGTAGCACCCTCTGCACATTGTCAGTGCACAATGCTGTTGTTCTTTTCTAATCCACTTTCTATGTCCCCCCCCCCCCTCTTTCCTCGTCGCTGATTTCTGCAAGGCAGATGCCTGTGTTTTCTGCAAGGCAGATGCCTGTGTTTTCTGATTGCATGCTTTTAACTGCTATGCGTGCTGCATGCCTTGCCGCTTGTCGCTTTATTTTCGCCATGTTTCTGATTCTCCTAACGCGCATTGCTGCCACTGCCACTGGTGATGTTCCTAACGTGCCAGTTGCTGCTCTTGCGTGCACACGTGTGTGCTGCTCCAGGAGGCATCTTGGAGTCTGTGAGGTGGCCTGCATGCATCATCTTATTTTCATGATATTGTCAACTGTACATCTTTCATGACAGCAGCCACTAATATTGCCGGTATGTGTTGCTGGTGCTGCCCTGCCCTGCCCTGCCCTGCTCTTCTTCCTGTTCTAGTTTCACTGATATGCATACGTCATGCCCTGACTCTGCACAACACACACACACACACACACACACACATCAGTGTGAGTGCTGCCTAGGCGTGTGTGTATTCTGTGTGGCCTGTTATACACTCTCTTTTCCGTGTCTCAAGTTTTTCTACTTCTACTGCCACTGCTGCTGCTGCTGTCATTTTCCTGGTTTTGCTGGTGCTCGTGTTCATCATGGCCGGACCCTGTAGACCGCAGTAGCAGTATCTGCTTGTATCTCTTCAAGAGTGGGGTAGCTTTGACAAGGTCTGTATTCTCAATTTCTTCTGTCCATGATAAGACGACAACCTTTCTCTTTGACAGGCATTCTCTTCTTGCCTGTCCTGGTCTCTGCTTTCATGTTACTCATCAAACGGTTTTTTTCTCTCATGCCTGTACATGTGGCTTGGTTGCTCTGTGCACTTTTTGTCATATTTACTCTCATGCAACACATGCCAACTCTATTTCTGATATTTCTTGATATCTGCTTGTTTCAATTGTTTGGTTTTTGTTGGTGAATTTTACTCGTTTTCAGTCCAATCTCCAACTGATACCTTGCCAAATGTATATGCGTGTGCGTGTGCGTGTGTGTGCTCCTGTGTCTGCATCTGCGTAAGAAGTGCCTGTATGTCCATACAACGGAGATCCTGCTACATAGATGTGCCATAGACCAATAGTGAGTGTGTGTGTGTGTGTGTGTGTGTACATGCGCCCACCTGTCTGGAGCTTACCTTCTTGCCAATGCATTTGGAAGTTGGACTTGTAGTGTCAGCTCCTCAATCCGGTGTGCCGTTACTATAATTATCTCTCATGCCGAAGGTTGTTGGTGTGTCTATTGGCTCTGGGTTACCAGTACTCAGTTGCCGAGGCTGGCTGGTAAAGTAACTCATCCGGTGTCTGCTTCTATCACAGGAGCTTTCTGTCTATACTGGTTACCCCAGCAAGTGTAACGTTTTCATATGCACTGGTAACTCATTGGCTGTCCTATTTCCATGTGCTCCGTCTGGTGCTGACTACTTGTTTTTGTAGGTGTGCGTTGATGGTCAATTCACATGGCTTAGCCAGTTTAATACAATACTCACACAGCAATGACACAACCAAGTTCTTTTCTGCCGTTTCGTGTTTAAATGGAACGCTCATCACGCAGCATGATATTTCGCCAGTTAAGTGAATTAGACTTTAGTCAGTAATATCTGGGACTAGTCTTGATCTGTTTCTTTCAGATCTTGTCCGCTGTTGTTGCATAAGAGAAAATCTGTGTCTGCATGTGGCCACCAGCTTGACAATACATGTATCGGTGGTCTTGGTGCTGAAAGTAAATGGTACTACATTGTACATGTGTATCCGACTTTACTTACACCTGTCGCATTTGAACATTTCCAAATGAAACATTGCAGCAACGTGCGGATGTTATATGCACTGAAGCCGTTTAGGTCCCGTATATTCTTGAAAGAAAACAGCTCTCAAATTGTTTTCAATAACCACACTGGTTGAAAACACGTTCTGCAGTCAGCACAGTGTGTGTGTGTGTGTGTGTGTGTGTGTGTGTGTGTGTGTGTGTGTGTGTGTGTGTGTGTGTGTGTGTGTGTGTGTGTGTGTGTGTGTGTGTGTGTGTGTGTGTGTGTGTGTGTGTGTGTGTGTGTGTGTGTGTGTGTGTGTGTGTGTGTGTGTGTGTGTGTGTGTGTGTGTGTGTGTGTGTGTGTGTGTGTGTGTGTGTGTGTGTGTGTGTGTGTGTGTGTGTGTGTGTGTGTGTGTGTGTGTGTGTGTGTGTGTGTGTGTGTGCGTGTGTGATCTACATGTCATGTAGACTATAACACCACACTGTGCTACCTGCATTCAAGCCAGGCTCAGCAAGCAACCCCGCTGCTTACGCGTCCTTGTTATGAACATATTCATAACAACAACGCTGCCTAGTACATGGCAGCATGCTCATGTGAACAGCAAGACGTAAACACTTGCATTCATATACGCATCATGCGCGGCATGCGCATGAACCAACATGCCCCCTGAACACCTTGATATTGGCACACAGCTCAGATGATTCACTGACAAAAAAAAGGGAAGCAGGGTGGTACCGTCACGACTTGGGAGTGGAGCATCCTTGTCGTGTATATACGTAACGTCTTCTTATATGTTACACAAGCCCATCGTGAAGGGATGACAGTGAACAAGCTATGTTACACATTAGCAACTATAACTGTACTGTCCTGTCCTGAACATTGCCGTTTCCGGTTACATGTCCCCTTGTGTGAGGGGCCGACAGACATGGAGAGTTGGGCCGAGGGCCCCAACTCTACACATACGTACGCACACATACACACACACACACACACACGTACGTGCGCACACGGATGGAACAAGTGCTTCAGTTTGGCAAGTGACGCCAGAATGTCAGAATGCAACGAACGATGCAGGTTTCAATGGTGGCAGTGCAACAGCTAAACAACATTACAATATATACTGCAAACGTCTGCAATAATTATATTATTATAGAATGAGCGGAATGATCATGCGATTCATGGCTGTGATATGCACATACCGCGGTTAAAATACACCACATTCTCAAGCTGACGGACTGTGAGTGCCGGTCTGCGTGTGCATGCATGAACATTGAACAAGGCATGCACACAGACACAAGCACAGAAGTATACTGTCAGCGTGCATGCACTCGTGTGTGGTGTGTGTGTGTGTGTGTGTGTGTGTGTGTGTGTGTGTGTGTGTGCACACGATAATTGATACTTCAAGTCGTGTGTGTGTGTGCGCGTGATAATTGATACTTCAAGTAATGATGGTTGTAAGAACGTATTCGAATTAGTGTCAACAGTCTCTCACAATACTCATCCTCCACAATCTACATGATCTCTCTGCTGCAAAAATATTCCCTTCTTTACCAAGTTTTCGGGAATGTCCCATCCATACGGCAATCAATCAAACTAAAGCTGAGCAGCGCACACGTCCAGAGCTAAGAGTTATTTAACATAATCCTGATCAACAGAGACTGATTCCAGTGATTCGGACGGAGTTCTTTTTGAGTTCGGCCACTTCAGTGTGAAGTGTTGTTACTACGAGAGCGCGTGCGTATGCGTGTGTGTGTGTGTGTGTGTGTGTGTGTGTGTGTGTGTGTGTGTGTGTGTGTGTGTGTGTACGAGTAATAAGCTGCAGTAGATAACGGTTGATGACAATGCTCAGTGGTGGGCTATAGGATTGCAATGCACTCTATAGCCTTGTATAGGCGGATCAGCAGCAACACAGTACCGCCGCAATACGTCACGTGTGCGTGTGTGTGTGTGTGTGTGTGTGTGTGTGTGTGTGTGTGTGTGTGTGTGTGTGTGTGTGTGCGTGTGTGTGTGTGTGTGTGATGTAGTCTAGACATCAGACTCAGTAGTTGTACTTGCTGTGTCACCACTTCTACCACTTCCACCACTTCTACCACTTTTACCACTGACTCCACTGACAGCCGAGACACTGATGATGGAACTGCCACTGGACTCAGTGGTAAGCAAAACAGGAACATGTGTTGCTGGAGGCAACTCGGCATCTGTGGGCTGTCCGACGTATGGTTCTCTGCTTTCTTTCTCAGCTTCAACCAATCCAGTGCATTCCACGCATTCAGTTGTTGTGTCCCTGTCCTGATTGGTAGGTACTGGTTGTGGCTGGGGGGTTGCAGGTGCTGCGGCTGCAGGCACTGTCACTGCCACGTGTAACCGACTGGTGCTGTCGCTTGCTGAGTCCACACTCCCCTCCTCACTATCCTCACTTCCAGACTTTTGCTTCTCCTCGGCGTTCCATTGCCGTTCTCTCTTCTTTCTCCGCACTGCAAGCAGAACATGCAGCAGTAACAATAACAGCAGTGGCGGCGGCGGCGATGGAGGAGGACGCAGACGCAGCAGTAGAGACAGCAGCAGTAGCAACAGCAACAGCAGTAGCAGCAGCAGCAGTAGCAGCAGCAGCAGCAGCATTAGCAGCAGTAGTAGCAGCAGAGTGAGAGAGAGAGAGAGAGTGAGAGTGAGTGAGAGAGAGAGAGAGAGAGAGGGGGGGTGGGGGGTGGGGGTGGAGAGAGAACAAGAAGAGAGAAAAATAGATTCAAAGGCAGTTCAGATGCAGTGAACATCATGCAATGCTTGGTGCACTCGTGCTTGGCTCCGTGGTGCACTTGCAAAGTGTGCATTCAGGGGGGGGGGGGGGGGGGGGCATGTGACTATTAATGCCTCTTAACCGACCTGGTTTTCGAAACTCTGCCTGGGATGGTCAGATTTTCAACAGCCAGTCCAACCACTACAGCCCTGCAGTAGCAGGAGAGCGACAGAAGCAAGGACGGAGGTGACGTTGGCAGCAGCAGCCGAAGCAGCAGCAGTAGCAGCAATATGGGTAGTAGTGACAGAAGCAGCAGCAGGAGGGACAGATGTTGTGGTGGTAAACATAGATGACAGTGTGAAGAACAAACATTCGCCGTGTCTTACCGAATACAATGACGACGATAGCAATCAGCAGCAACAGTGCACCACCAAACGCTATGGATAACGGTATAGCAACACCTCCTTCGCTGTCACCACCATCATCGTTATCATCTATGCAGAAACCAGAAACCAGCCATGGGATACAACAATGGCAATGACAACAGAGGTAGCAGCAGCAGCAGCAACACATGGTGGTTAGTAGCTGAGATGTGATCACTTGTCACATGGAAGAAGATCAATCTACCATGGTAAACAGTGGGCATGCTACACACCTGTGGAAAGTGAAATTGCCCATTCGGGAATATGCAGTGGTATGGTAGTACTAATACATGTACCTTATGCAATGGTGTGCAGTGATAGATGCAGTCACAATGTGCAGTGATACATGCAGTGATATGCATTAACGACTGCAATCAGATTACACAACGCCTGTAGTGCTGGAGAAACGTTGTAGCCAGAGAGCAAACATATCCCAACAACAAACGCTGCCTAGAAGAGATTAACTGTAGCTCAGTTGGCTGCGACATTGCTGGTGATAACTGTAGCTCAGCCGGCTGTGATATTGCTGGTGATCAGCAAGGTTCCTACTTTTGTTTTTGCTGCTGTGAAATGTTAGCAGTTTATTCGTTCTTTTTTGGCTTACTAGTGTCGAGTTGCGGAGACAAGAGAATACTAGCTATGCACTATGACATAGTAGGCAAACGGTAGGTACGTGACTGGTGAAACACCACCGCAGTCTTAGGGTTAAGTGCCAAGGTGAACGGCGAGTATTTGGAGATTCTACCAAGTAGTTGCGTGTAAGACCGATGTGTTGCTGTTGATGGTTAGCATCAAAGTTGAACATCAATATGCTGTAGTGGAGCCGATGCATATTTCAGAAAGTGGGCAGGTGACCAAAATTGAAATTATTTTTAAACATTGCCCTAGTTAGAATACATACCACTTGTTGATACCGAGGGATTGCTAGTGGAGCTAGCCGTCACACTGTTGCTACTGCCGTCGCCCGTGCGTGTAGTCAATGTGTTCGGCGGCTGTCCTGGAGTACCAGTGGTAGTAGGAGACGTGGTGAGTACGACAGTTGTCAGATACTGTACAACCGTGTCGCTGGCTTGCTTGTAGCTAATCTGCAGGAGGATGTTCTTACGGACAGCAGCCTGGTGGCCAGTGCTACTGCTAGTGTTGACAGTGACCCATAGTCCTACATCACGTGAGCTAGGGTTGCTGGGCACACTCACATGCACAATACCAGCATCAGCATCAGCGCTGTTTGTACTCCCCGTCACGGGAGCAGTGCTAGTCGGGCTGGCAGATGGCGTGGCTGCAGTGGCACCCGTAGACGGTGCCTGCGTTCTCTGACTGTGATATATCTGCTTCTTGTCATCATACACGTTGATCTCTAGCTGGTTAAGAGCCGCAGCTGCCAGACTTGCATCGAACTGCAGGGCTAGTCTCCACTGCGTCTGCATCGCATTCAGCCGGCTTGTCTGCCAACTCCTCAGCAACAAACTGCTTGGTGGATCTTCCCATACACACTCACTCCGCGTAGAGTATCTCAAGCAGTTATTAGTGATGCCAACCTCTGGAGAAAACAATAGCAGTAGCAACAACAACAACAACAATAGAGCAACAGCAAGCGCATACACAGCATGCAAGGCACATACACGAGTGTTTGCGTTCACAAAGACACGACACGGCATGGCAAGACATGACAACAATCACGAATGCGCATATCACCATTGTCACCAAAAACCATTGTCCAGCAAAATGAATTTGTAGACCGGGAACATAAGTACCTGTACATCAAATTAGTAGTGTTGAAATTACCCACACTGCCGGACATGCATACATGTATTATTTTCTTACGTAGCATAATACAAAGATGATAGAGATGTGAAAAGTAACAACACCATACATGCTCTCTCACTCCGTAGCCTAGTAAGGTCTAAGGGCTACGGGGATCTTAGATGCAGTGATGGTAGGATTGAGCAGAAGTCATAGAAACTTCTGCTGGATGTGCGCCATGCAACAGATTGCAATGGTGAAGAATTTACCGAATTTACCGCCACTACATAACTAAGCCTGATCTATAGCCCCGGACAACTGAAGGTTGAGATGATGTCACAACTCTGAGTTTAATGCCGGCCCTATTGCCGGGTCAGCAATCAGCAGGTGCCTGAACATGATACAGACCCCCCCCCTGTGGTCTGAGTGTGACCAGGCAGGTGAGAACTGGGAGGGGGGGGGGGGGGGGGGGGTGCACTATGGATTGGTGATAGCTTGTGAATGCATGTGCTAACTCACTGGGTATGGTGATGCTTACCAACACACACGCACAAACGGACTGGAGGTGAATCGAAGGCTTCAAATTCTCATTCGGACCGGACCTTCTTTATCAAAATGAACAAGGTGGAGATTCTGGAGAAGGATGTCGAAGAATGCGAATGCCCCCCCCCCCCCCCCCCCCACACACACACACACATACACACACACACACACACGCGCACACACACACACACACACACACATACAGGTGCTTACCTCTTGTTAGTCGACCGGAGCAAACGTTTTTAACATGATTGTAGATATATCGACTGTGGGGTCTGATCCATAAGTCCACATAGGCATGCTGCAGATACACACTACATTCTTCATTAGTGACGGAGGACGTATTCCCTGATGTTCTCAACACGATCTTTTGTGGATCGGACGATACCAGTTTCGTGTTGTTCTTCTCTGTTAAATCAAATATACTCTGCAGTCATACACATACACACATGCATTCACACACACACATGCACACACACACACACACACACACACACACACACACACACACACACACACACACACCTCAGACCTCAGACATGCCCATCGCGGAAGCGATGATAGCGAACAGCTATGTTAGACATAGCAACTTGTGCTGGGATTACACCATTCAACAGCTTGCAAGGCTGATGAATTGACCGCCACTATTTTTAGCCTGGTATCCACCACACAGCTGTTTGAAGTGACTTTTTCTGGCCAGTGAATCCCTATTTTTTCCATTTTTTTCTACACACACCACACCACATACTCCGGCATACACTGGCTGTTGGTAACCACCCAGGAGAATGAAAGAAAAGTCAGGAAGACACACACACACACACACACACACACACACACACACAAGATAAGAACATAATTATAATATTCAGGGACACATACTAACACTGCGGCATGTACGGCCATGTACATGTACATGTACATGTACATGTACATGTACATGTACATGATGTACGGCACACAGCAAGGAAAGCATCATCGCATGAACTGCCATAGCTACACATGTTTAACTTACATGCATGTTGTCAGTATACCAGCTTGGAATTGACGTCACTGGACTCTACAGCCTACAGTGTACATGATACGGTGGTGTGTAGTGCAGGCAGGGGTATGATACGGTGGTGTGTAGTGCAGGCAGGGGTATGATACGGTGGTGTGTAGTGCAGGCAGGGGTATGATACGGTGGTGTGTAGTGCAGGCAGGGGTATGATCTCTGCTACATGTATGATTCTAAGCTGTTGATGTGTGTATCTACTCAATACGTCATGCCGGTATTTGCTCTACATTGCATGCACGCATACACACGCATACACACGCACACATGCATATTTCTTAAAAGAATCTGGTTCTACTGTTGAGTGTGCTTCTTCTTCCTCATGCCGTAGTCTTGGGTTGAACTTTTTTCAAGGCACATAATATTGTATTTCCGTTCCCAAGTCTTCTTCTTCAGTATCGAATTAATAATAATGTATGAGCTATGATCATTGATCAGAGTGTTACCATAGTCACCTAGCCATTGCCTTACCGAGTTGGGCAGCTGTACATATGGTATCTGTACCATGTCTGTAGCTATGCGCTGTTCTGTTAGGTTACTGCTGTAGAGATGATAGACACTGTGATGGGACGTACACGCCACCATGGTGATCCCAGTGCAGCAGAACTGATCCAAGCCTGTAGGAAATATAGTACACACACAAACACACACACACACACACACACACACACACACACACACACATACACACACACACACACACTTGTACTGGTGTTTCCTCAACACAGAAGCCAGTCCCCCCCCCCCCCCACACACACACACCCTCGAGAGATTCAGGACAGAAGAAGTCTTGGAAAGATGACTTAATTGACCAATGAACCGTCCAACGGCCGACCCCCGTACTCCCCACGGAGATAGCACTTTGACTTATGGGCTTACCACACTATTGTGGCTGAGGACAAGGCGCAGAAAAAGTACTGATGGTGTCTGGATATACATCCCAGCATCTATCTGCATTACGTGACCCTCTCCTCCCATGAAGGTAGTACTGGTTGCTAGTATACTGTAATTTTACAAATTTTCGGTGTACTTTTATTTTCGGTACTTTCGGTGTGTCCGAGTGTTTCATACCTAAATTTTCAATACACCGAACAAACACTAACACACATAATTAAATAGGGAACTGCTTCCCTGTACCTACATTTTCTGTTCACCTAATCTGGCCTTTTGCCCTCATACCGAAAATATTGAGAACCGAAAATTTCTGAAATTAGAGTACCCCGCTATTATGATTTGACGCTGAAACAATAATAATGTAGCATGGACAATATACATCTTCAAACAGCCACACACATAATATAAACCAATCGAAAAAACTGATCCCCCCCCCCCCCCCCCCCCCCAACACACACGCAAGCAAACACACAAGCAAACACACACACACAAACACACACACACACACACACACCATGTACCATGTATACGCC
Organism: Sycon ciliatum; assembly: GCF_964019385.1. NCBI lineage: Eukaryota > Metazoa > Porifera > Calcarea > Leucosolenida > Sycettidae > Sycon > Sycon ciliatum. The sequence goes on along the minus strand of NC_088649.1, from coordinate 11,756,398 downwards.
CCGTGCGTGCCACTAACCTGGCGATGAGCAGGTATTGGCTGCGTTTGTTGGGACGATGAGCAAAGCCGAAGCGAGAGCCAGCAGCCCGTAGTAGAACACACTATAGCTAATACTAACAGAAATGGATGATGATTGCGACCATAATCCACCTGGTCTTCTTCTTATACTGCCTGGGCCTAGCTGCAGCCATGTTCTTGTCCCAATCCGGTGATCTTTGTCACGTGTGTGTGTGCACCGCTTTCTAGCCATGCAGCAAATCTTGCAGAGCGATTCCTGAACAGCCCTAACACCAGCAACGCTGCATTGATCCGGCCACTGCGTACACGCCATTGTCCACAACGTACAGATGTGGCTCAATACTCAATACGTTGATTGTAGAGGCGACGGAGAGTCATTCTGCCGACACGCAGGCCTGGTGGAAGAACCTTCAACGTCGCAGACACACCACGACCCTCCCAGCCTTGCCAGGTCAGTTAGTCACTTGGCTTGCTTCGCCAGCGCCCGGTAGATCCACACACAGAGTAAAAAAAGGTCAAGTAACTCCACACACGTAGACTCTACACCAAGCCGCTCCTAGTCCTAGTTAGCGTGTAGGAACACCCTCGGTGCAGGCAGGCGCTAGGTAAGCGTGCGCTGGTGTCTCCGGAGGCCGGATGATATATATGAGGGAAAGGACACGAGACCAGCACTCGCACGTCGGGTGTAGGCCATAGGGCGCGCTCAATCTCTCTGCAGATCTGGAGATAAAAAAATGCTACTATCTTTCTTATTCTGAGGTTCTCCAAATTTCAAAGCACAAAAAAATTGATGTTGTTGAAACCAGAGCTAGAGCTAGAGTAAAATTTTAGCTTTCGAAATACACTACAGCCAGACTACACTACAGCCAGACTACACTACAGCCAGACTACACTACAGCAATAACTGACTTTCTGTACACAGTGAAACTATCAATGGTCTTGGGGACTCAGGTCTTGATCTAAGTCAATAACTGCTCCCAGCCGTGTTCCTTCGAGTACTAGTGAGCTCACAGAGAAAATGATGCCTGATGTGGACGGTGGAAGGACAATGCAACAATGAGCAATGAACGTAGAACACCCGTCACAACATCATTTCCAGCTAGCTCAAATGACTCGCTTCTGTCACTTGTCAGTACTAACACTAGCGGTTGCCACTGCCAGCGCGAAAGACTGCAAGCAATGAGTGAATGACATTGTGTACTTGGCAATGCTCACTGCACTAGCGCGGCGCTTTCGGAAAGTCGGAAAAATCGCTTCCCGATCCGAGAAAACGCGACTGTCGGCGATCGCGAGGCCACTGTCTCTGTCCTTGGATCATGGTTGGAGTACAGACTCACTCAGCTGTGTTCATAATGTCAGTAAGTACAATGTCAATGTACCTACATGTACCTACGTAAAGACTCGTGATGATTATGTTACCTACTGTTTGTGTATGTACACGCACCGACTTCACGCGTACGCCAGTACAAGTAAAAGCACACTAGTCACTGTCGACCGTCACTCTGTCCACATGTCACGGGTTAGACCTCTACGGACATTCTGTGTAAAGGCTAGTGTCTGGCAATGACGTTGAGACTTTGAGTCGTGCACGCGTGCGTGCTCGCTGTTGTTCTGTTTGCTTCGGCAAATGCTTTTTACAATGAATGGTGCCATAATACTGTATAAGTACAAATTTTCGTTTGGAAATAACTTTCGCTATAATATTCGTTTAATAGGGGGCACGAAATAATGAAAGTTTGTACCAAACTAAAGTTTTTTTTCTGAACGTTCGGGGTGACAGACCTCGACCAAAACGAAAATTAGCACGTAACGTAACAAGCCTGCTGGTGGAGCGATATAACGAAAGATTTCGTGAACGAAAATTAATAATTTGTACTTGTACAGTACATCTGAGCTCGCCAGTCTAGTCTGTCCTCGGAGCCCCCCCCCCCCGCGCAGTCCATATATGCAGCTGGACATTTTGGTAGTTTAGGCATACATGTATTAGTGTAGCCATAATAGGCACTACTAGTAGATAGTACAATATAGCACAATCATTACATCATTACAAGTCATGTACTAGTAACAGTGACTGAGTGTACTCATGTACTAGTAACAGTGACTGAGTGTACTCAGGTGGAGCTGTGTGTGGCATGTCCGGCATGTCCAGCATGTCCGGGTAGCGAGTTTCGATTTTCCCACTACACAGTGTCACTAGTGCTGCACTCTGCACTTCAGTTGACAACCCCCCCCCCCCCCCCCCTTTTATGTACTCTACTAAGTAAAGACAAAACTCAAAAGCAGTGATTGCTGTGCAGACCTGGCCGGGATGATCAGTGTCCTATAGCCTAGTACTACATGACTGCGGTACAGTAGTAGTATCATGCCCAGTCATGGTATGCTGGCTGCCAGCAGTTCTTTAGTGTCACATTATCAGTGCTGCCAAATAATTTTCGCCCAAAATTGGACACCCTTCATCGCCAAGGCTGGCCACATGGTGCGAATTTTTCTCCTCAGCATTTTTTTCCGGAGAATTCGAAATACCGCCCAAAATACCATGAAAATTCGCTCCGTTGTCATGGTAACCGATCTTGCACACCGAAGTAATTGGTTGCCATGCTTGAATTCTGTAATCCTGGTAATGCAGGAGTGTGGTCACACACTGTACAGTGTACATGCCCTCGTACTTTGCACTTCCACCGCCAAGAGCTAGCCTTTTTAGAAGCACATGACAGTGATTTGTGCCTTCAGTTGCGCTGAAAAGTGGAAAATACAGGACTTCTGAATAGGAAAGTACTGATCCCTGACATTTTTGGCTACTTTTCGGACGTTTTTCGAAAGAGCCTTCAAAAATCGGACGGTTTGGCAGCACTGCATGATTATGACCATAGTGTAGGATAATGACGCAGTGTTGACTGATGAGTACTGTATTTTCCACAGTACATGTTACTGTCATGTATAAAGCCACAGTTTGAACACTCAGAACTCACCCAAAAAATAGTCGGACACCGATAGCGCGATATCGCTCCGTGTGTAACCACTTTTGCTACCTCATAGCGTGCTATTGCGCTACTTCATGTTCTCTGTATAAAAGAGTGCTACTCATAAGTTCTGGCTGTTTAGTATTCTCACAACCCTCACTGATGAGATCTGTATGATCGAAATAGCTGTATGGAGGAGTTTATGCAGGGGCGTCACCCGTGATGGGCACGGGGGGCACGTGCACCCCCCTAAAAAATTCGACCTTGGTTTTTTTGTGAACTCCTGGTTATGAAAAGTGTAGTGCTGGTAGAATCTACTAATAAACTGCATGCACTAAAACTAGTTGTACTGTGCTGCCGTGATCGCGCGAGTGCATGTAGCAAGTGCAAGTACGAGTACGACTCGTAGATTAGTTACACTAGTTACACTAAAGTGGCACCAAATCATGGCAAATGCCTGAAAATGCTTGCAATTGCCTTCAATTTTTGAATTTTTTCCCGGGGGAGGATAATGAAGAATTCTTATCCCCGATCGTAGCGTCTTCTCGGCTTGTTGCAGAATCAAAAAGTCTTTCATTGTAGTTACACTGAAATGGCACCAAATGCCCGGAAATGCTTGCAATTGGCTTTAATTTTTGAAATTTTTCCCGGGGGAGGGCCCCGTACCCCATGGCCACCCCACTTCCAAAGTCCGTGCGACGGGCCTGCTATCAGCGAACTTTTTCGTGTTTTCCTGTGCAAAATTCCTGTGCACCCCCCTGTGAAGGGGTCCGGTGACGCCCCTGTTATGCCGTGCCAGTATCTACAAGCTGGAACTCTGTGTTTTTGTATTTTTAAAAGGATTCCCCAAAGGCTGTTCGAGGGGGTTTCGTGTTTTCGCTTGATGGATGAGATACGTGGGATGATGGGAGAACTGGTAAGAGAGGGTGTTGTTGGTATTGTGAATAATGAGATTCATATGGTCAAAACTGAGATTTGGACTAATGTTGGCTTTGGCCCTGGAACTAAGGTATTGTCACCATGCCTGTTTATGGTGTTGTGTAGGCAGGCAGGCGGGTCTATAATTGCGTAGGTCGGTAGATACGAGTTCGTATTTACAGTAAAACTTGCCCTAACCGGACGCCCTTGGTGCAGAAGAAACTATCCTGATATGACCGGATCCCACTTGATCCAGGGATGCTCTCTCGATCCACAGCACTTTGGTACATGACAATATGCCCGGTCAACACAGGTTTCCGCTTGATCCAGGGTCCAGCAAACACAGGTTTATTTGTACTACATGTATATACTTCGAAGTACAATCATGTAGGTTGGGTGCGACATAACGATTCTGACAGGAGAACTGTTTGCTCTGAAATGTGCACAACACTCTTCTGTAAGAAACACCATTCACAGCATATGTTCTGACTTCTGCTCCTCTTTCCCTTCCAGTATACTGTGCCAGTCCAGTATACACTCATATCTGTGTTATCCGGACCTCGAAGTCATGGACACCTCAGCCCACGGACACCCTGTTGGTGAGTTGTAGTCATATAATTACTACTCCCTTGCCAAATTCTGTGGATAGTGACGTCGTATGCCGGATATCTGGCCCTTCCCCATCGAAACAATCGAGATTCAGAGTTACAGACGTTCAAAGTTTCGTGCCGTGCCCAGTCCCGGAATGTCCCGAGACCCAGCTGCCATGTTGTGGTGTAATGGCAGCATCCTAGACAAGTACTGCGCACGCATGCACACACACACACACACACACACACACACACGTACACACACACACACACACACGTACACACACACGTACACACACACACACACACGTACACACACACACACACACACATAACTGTTACACACACACACACACACACACACACACACACACACACACACACACACACACACAAACACACATTGCTCGGGTGGATGGTGCGCGGCCGGCGAAATTGAATCGCATTTGCCCGGGGGGCAAGTAATATCAGGGTTGGCAAGAGCCAAGAGCCCACTGATGCACACACACACACACACACACACACACACACACACACACACACACACACACACACACACACACACACACACACACACACACACACACACACACACACACACACACACACACACACACACACACACACACCTGCACTGGCAGTATGAGACAGATTGCACGGTTGGGCTTGTTGAGTTGAGAAGCATTGTACTGTAGAAGCATTGTCACCAGCTGCATGCGACATGAAATAATGGTATGATGACATTGCTCACGGTTTATGCATACAGCAGTGGTTGGAGAATATAATTAAAATTGAAATTCACAACTCACAATGTAGGGATTAGAGGGAAGGCAAAGCATGATAGCGGTCCAGAATAACATTGAGCAGTATCAGCAGCTGCTAGGCTCAACGTCAGGGTTATAGCATGCCAATAGCTACACCACACCTGCCATAATCGGATGGCATTCCAAAGCAAAGAAAAGGAGAGACATCAGTTTTCTCTGCTGAGTGGCACCCAGTCCGGGAAAATCAGTTTTCTCTGCTGAGTGGCACCCAGTCCGGGAGAATCATTGGAAATAGAAATGATAACATTGTGGCTAGTATAGCTATCGAGACAGCTCCCCATAGCCTGCTGCCATGGTGTGCATACCGGCCTGGCGAGTGTGACCGAAATCAATACACCAGCAATGCTGATAGTCAGGTCTAGTATGGTTAACCTTGCTAGTATGCCCGGTATGGATGGGGACATGATATTATAAATATCAGCTTACAATTGTCAAAACATAGTCTAATAAAGCCATCACCTCATGCAGCCGACTACTGGCCGCCTTCCGCGTACACATTCTCTCAAAGAAATAGGTTTACACTCATAACCGGCCAGGTCTTGATCACTAACACATATCCAGGGAAATGGTAGCCAGTGGTAGTAAAGCAATACACACACCTGCACGCATGCACACACATACACATGCACACACGTACACACACACACACACACACACACACATGCACATACATGCCAGCACACACACACATGCACATACATGCCAGCACACACATATACACACATTATATACACAAACAAATGTAATGGGAGCAACGGCAAGGCACGGAACACTTCAAGGAACCATCTGACCAGTTCAAGTCAATATTGTTCAACTCCCGGGGGGGGGGGGGGGGGGGTACACTGCAGACATGTGTACACTGCATACTGCAACTGGCTTTGGTGGTGCTAGAGCTGGGGATACTTCCACGAAGTATTTTCCGTGGGAGAAGATGTCGTTATCACGGCTGCTGTCGTGGCAATAATTCGGTTACAGCGAGAGGTGTTGCGGTGATGATTGTTCAATACTCCTATCCAATTTCCAATGCATTGGCTCAATATTGCGTGGTGGGATCTGTAATGCTGTGTCCTGAAGCATTTTGTGGATTAGTGGAGACTGCTCAGTGCTCAGCTTGTGCATTATTCAAAAAGGCAGAATGTGGAGCTTTGCCAACTCTATTGGGTACGCTACTATCTTCAGTAGCTTGTACTGCCTGCACCGGTGAAAGCGGACCACCAACAGCTTGCACCATTATACTTGAACCGTCCATACCATGCCCTGGTACAGGGAGATCATCCATAGCATGTTCTAGTGCAGGGGGATCGCCCATAGCATCATCCGCGTCCATAGCATCATGTTCCGGTGCAGGGGAATCGTCCATAGCATCATGTCCCGGTGCAGGGAGATCGTCCATAGCATCATGTCCCGGTGCAGGGGGATCATCAACAGGGGGATCATCAACAGGTCTCGTGAATCTTCTAATAATGATGATAAGCAGAATGAGAACGGCAATACCACAAAGCAGGCCTACTATGAGGCCTGTCACGTGCAGCTGAGATGTATCTGTGTGAGGAGGTGTACCTGCAATGAACACATAGGGTAACACAAGAACAGTCTACATGAGTGGGAGAGCGTGTGAGTGGGCAAATGTGTGAGTGTGTGAGTGGGACAGTGTATGGGTAGGAGAGTGCATGAGTGTGGGAGTGTGTGAGTGGGACAGTGTATGAGTGTGAGAGCATGTGAGTGGGAGAGTGCATGGGTGGGAGAGTGCGTGAGTGGGAGAGTGTATGGTTGGGCGAGTGCATGAGTGGACGAGTGCGTGAGTGGGCGAGTGTGTGAGTGGGAAAGTGTGTGAGTGGGCAAGTGAGTGAGTGTGAGAGTGTGTGAGTTGAGAGTGTGCGAGTGGGCGAGTGCGTGAATGGGATAGTGCGTGGGTGGGAGAGTGTTTGAGTGGGAGAGTGCGTGAGTGGGCAAGTGCGTGAGTGGGCAAGTGCATGAGTGAGAGAGTGTGAGAGTGCGCGAGTGTGGAGTGCGTGAGTGGGAGAGTGCATGAGTGGGAGAGTGTGTGAGTCGAGAGTGTGTGAGTGGGCGAGTGTGTGAGCGGGAGAGTGCGTGAGCGGGAGAGTGCGTGAGTGGGCGAGTGCGTGAGTGGGCAAATGCGTGAGTGGGCGAGTGTGAGAGTGTGTGAGTATGAGAGTGCATGGTTGGGACAGTGTGAGAGTGCGAGAGTGTTTGAGTGGGAGAGAGCGTGAGTGGGAGATTGCATGAGTGGGAGAGTGCGTGAGTGGGAGATTGCATGAGTGGGAGAGTGCGTGAGTGGGAGAGTGCTTGAGATGAAACAAAGTGATCAGTTTTTATTTTTCATTGCTATCAGGTTCGGCCTCATTTTCTCTGTGCTGCACTGATGATTCCACAAAGGTCGAAACAGTTCTATCCGTAGATTGAGTATTTCGTTCCTGCTCTTCTAGCAGTTGAACACTCTTATTTTGAGTAGTGGCTTTGCTGTTTGCGTTATGCAGAGCTCACTGACTTGTCAGTTTGAGCACTCTGGCAAGGTACATTCAGGCCTGGTTTAAATCTGGCTTTGGATAATTTATTTTTCATTGCTATCAGGTTCGGCTTCATTTTCTCTGTGCTGCGCTGATGAGTTCACAAAGGAGGAAACAGTTCTGTCTGCAGATTGAGTAATTGCTGTTTTAGTCATTTTTGCTTTATTCCCTATAAGAGACCATGAAGAGAAGGGAACGAAAATGTTTGTTCCTAAAATTTCCTAGTGTTCATTAGGACTGATGTGGATTGTGCAGATGCATGCACTGTATTGAAGAATTTTTAAAGGATTGCGAGAACTTCAAATGGCAAAAGATCAGTCGGCGAAATGATGTACCTTTTAAAAGAAAAGAAAACGACAATCCCACCAGGAGTCAAACCCAGGACCTTGCTTGTCATGAGCAATGCTCTAACCATCTGAGCTATGGGACCAGGCTGCCCGTGGCTGGTCCCCTGGCGGAGGGAAAAGATCCAAATGCCATCAGCATACTTGCCAACCAACCTAGCCAAAGCAAATCCCTTAGTCACACACACACACACAGTTTCCCTTACTCAGTTTCTCTCATTCCCCCTTATTTTGCTGGTTTTCACCGATTTTGGCCATTTTCTCTTTTTTGTGTAGCTTTTGAGTATTTTTGCATATTTTACGCACTTTTTGCCCAATTTGTTTCTTTCTTTTCATTCAGTTCTAACCCATTGCATATTGTCATTATCGGGCTAGTACTACGTATTATGAGAGCTAGCCACAGGAAAATGTCCAATACTACATGTACTTAGTTACGCACAAGCATGCAGTTAACTCCCTAGTTACGCAGTCTGGTAGTAACTGAGGGCAAGAATGAGGTAAGGAGTTCATGCGTCACCAAACTGGCCGCCTTCAAGTCAAGCGCGTTCTTGCCTGCTTTTAGCTTTACGCCCATGTTTCTGTACCTGTGCTGGAACTGCTCTATTTCGCCGCCACTATTTACCATTAGCCATGTCTCCCCTCCCCCCCCCCCCCCCCCCCCTCCCCTCCCCTTCACCTTACACAGTGGGTCCATTGTTATTAGGCATCTGCCTGTTTTGCTTTCTCCACTATCAATAAAAGAATACTACTATGCGTGCGATGGGGCCCCCGGGTGTAAGGGCGGGCCAGTGCAACAAGCCTTATCAAAGGAAGTAAAAGACTCAGTGTCCTGTAAAAGGTCAATGTTAGCTCTGAGAGTACTACACTTAAGGCTTGGTAGGAGCTCCCAACAAGAGTGGCAAGAGTGACGTGTTCATTGGGGGGCCAAAACCTGAGTTTCTTCAATATCAGATCGCCTCTACATGTGTGATTCTGTGAATGCAGGGCTGCATATGCCCTTATCACACCACGAAACAACCTTTTTCTGAACACTCACGGTTCAGGGCCAATGATTTCCGTAGTTTTTCGATCGATGTGAAAAATCCCCGGTATGCCAGTAGTTACTCTCTAGTTTTCCGGTAGTATACCGGGAGAACCGGTACCGCGGTATGGTTGGCAAGTATGCATCGAAGCCTTTGAAGTGAAACACTTGTCAGCACCTTCTAGGTTTGACCTGGTCCCATAGCTCAGATGGTTAGAGCATTGCTCATGACAAGCAAGGTCCTACGTTCGAGTCCTGGTGGGTCTGGCATTTTTTCTCTTTTCAAGCAGTTCACTTCCCCCACTGATCCTTTGGAATTCGAAGTTCTCTCTATCCTTAAAAAAAAAAAGTTAATTAGAACACTATGATTTTGTTGTTGGTCTTGGTCGGTGTGTAATCTTGGTCTGCATGTAAGATTTGAGTACAGATACATAACTACTTGTCACATACTCCATGTTATTCACATACTTTGCTAGACATCAGTATGCCTAGCAAAGCTAAGGTCCTGCGCTCTTTATGGTAGGGCTGTCATCGGGTAGTAGGGTACCCGTGTTACCCGTAATTAGATTGGGTATTCGAGTAGCAGTTTGCTCCTGAGAACCCGATCGGGTAGTCGGAGTATGGTGTTTTTGCAACGGTGCATGTAAAAAGCACGGCTACATGCTTACTGTACACTTTCTATGTAGCGCAAGTGCATACTCACTGTAGATACAGTTATGTCGAAAAAACCCCGGTAGAGTAGCCGTGCTACCCGGATAGGAATACCCGAAGTAGTTACCCGATCGAACTCCTACCAGTTGCAGGCCTACTTTATGACGTACGTGTGTATTGTGTGTGTGTGTGTGGGGGGGGGGGGGGGGGCGCATGGATTCCGTGGCCAAGAGATCACGTTGAGCAGCCAAGAGGCGTTGATTACAATCATGTCAGTAGCCGATCGCATTGTCCATGTGTACACTGCGCCTTGCACAGAGTAATAGGGTGCCATCGAGCCGCGCACATGTACATGAAGTAGTGACAAAACACAAGGACTTGACAGTTGATACCTAGGCGCCTATGTCCTGTAAGTGTCCCATGGCATTTCACACATCCCACGGAGGTTTTCCAGTACGCGGAGATGGCAACCAAATTCAGGGCCCAAGAGCGCAAGCTACCTTGTTGTGACCGAGCATTGATACAGGTTACCTGTGATAATATTTGCACCTACTCACATAAACATGAAGACTAGTAAGTATTGGTCTCTCAGGGATCATCTGGAAAATCTGGACAAGCCTGCCAGTGTTTGTGTTTTTCTCTCAAACCAGTGAAAACCTGCCAGTGTTTGTGTTTTTCTCTCAAACCAGTGAAAACCTGCTAGTGGCTGGATTTAGGTCTTACCCCCCCCCCCTCCCCCCTCCCCCCCCGCCTTCGGTCACTGTAATAGTCTCTTTTCCAAACATGTGATGACATGCACTTACTTGTCTGGAAAGTTGTTGCTATTCTTCGTGAAGTCCTGCCAGCTATCGCAGTAGTTGAGTCTGTAGTTTTCTCTGTTACCGGTGTACCTGTGCCTGGACAGAAGAGAACAGCACTCGTCCTAGTGTGCTTTAAAAAGGAGCATGCTGCACTGTACACTGCACTGTACACTGCACACCGCTTCACTTACAACATGTATCTCTCTCTCTTATCCAGACTTCAAAGTGCGCCTCACGTCTACTGGACATCCTGTGTGGGTAGTTCTCAGTGAAAGTATTTGCAACTCTTTTGCCAATTTGGTGGAAATAGTGACATCATGTGTCAGATCTCTGGCCCTCCCCCCACTGACACCTATGTGATTCGGAGTTACGGACATTTTAAAGTTATGGGCAGTGCCTGGTCCCGGACCGCCCGAGAAGTGACATGAATGTGTGTGCGCACGTGATAACGTTGGACGTTTATTCGGGCTTCCCTTGTAGTAGTATCTCTCCTCTACAACGTGGTGCATAACTGTACCATTTTGGAGAAGAAGACTATGAGAGTTATCCACTTCCAAGAAGTATTTTTTAATGTCTAGCAGGGTTCTAGCCAAAGGAGGTGGGGTGCCCCGCTACTTTGATCGCGCCCCCCCCCCCCCCCCCCCCCCTGTGAAAAAGTGGCGCCCTCCTACTTGCTGGTCGATTTTTGTGTTTTTTCATGCCATTCAACGAAAATGCAGTCGATAGTCACTACAAGAGGGTTCATAAAGGCACATTGGTCTGGGGTGAAGTTGAGGGTTCGCCCTGTACGTTGCATTTTGCATAGCAAGGTAATTTTGGAAATGGAGAATGGGTTAAAGGGGAAGTTAAGGCAAAAAATAAATTTCACCAGCTGTAGTCTTCGGGGTGCTGAGTCGAATGGTCTTGGTCCGAGAAAGCTGAGACGCTCCCTTCCTACTTGAATCCCAATCGAACTCGCGCACTTCCACCAAAACTGGGTGACTGCGCCCTAATAGATGGGGATTTGTATGCAAAATGTCACTAAAAGCGCCATTTCGTTCTTATAAAAGCACGGATGACCGCGATTGGCCCATATGTTGTAGTCTTTTGGACGCTGAGTCGACTGGTTTTGGTCCGAAAAGGCTGCGATGCAGCGTTCCTCCTCTATTCCCAATCGAACATGGTTGAACAAGCGGTCACGTGCTCCTGCGTACACCAGTCACCTGGTCACCGTGCCTGCAGGGTACAACTTACTAGCCTGTTTGACCTTTTTTGGGTGCAGTCCTGTCACTCGAGTTGAACTCGAGTTGAACCTTGGTGTGAAAGTTGTCGCCTGCTGGCGTGGTGACCAGGTGATTTTGGCACCCAGGAGCACGTGACCACTTGTTCAACCATGTTCGATTGGGAATAAAGGAGGAACGCTGCATCGCAGCCTTTTCGGACCAAAACCAGTCGACTCAGCGTCCAAAAGACTACAACATATAGGCCAATCGCGGTCATCCGTGCTTTTATAAGAACGACATCGCGCTTTTAGTGACATTTTGCATACAAATCCCCATCTAGTAGGGCGCAGTCACCCAGTTTCGGTGGAAGTGCGCGAGTTCGATTGGGATTCAAGTAGGAAGGGAGCGTCTCAGCTTTCTCGGACCAAGACCATTCAGCTCAGCACCCCGAAGACTACAACTGGTGAAATTTTAATTTTTGCCTTAACTTCCCCTTCAGACTGGCGTAAAAAACAAGCGGAATGTGAAAGTTGTCAAGGGGAATCGCTCACGTGACGTTCCCGCCAGCGTAAACACGGAAAAGGTTTCCCACCACTCTGCAGGCCAGTGGAATGCAGATTCCGGCGGCACGCGGAGCGCTTTTGATATCCTTGCAGCACATGTTCCGTCTTTTCGTTTTATTTCAGCCTCTACTCTTTCAGTCTGACTGCATGCTTTTGAGTTTTGAGTTTTGACTTCTAGACTGCCAACTTCTCCCATCATGCCGAAATCTTTGTTCGACTCAGCAATGGAGAGGGAGTTCATGGAGCTGTACGTGGTGATTTTTGCGGGCCGCTCTGAAGGCAAAACGCTTACTGCGAACGAGAAGCATACTCTGATCGCGAAGCGGATGAATGCCTCCGAAGCACCAATCACTCCGGACATAGTATATTTTCCGTCGACAAGCACAAGCAAAAGCACAATGATCCCCGGGATTACGCTTAAAGGGGAAGTTAAGGCAAAAATTAAAATTTCACCAGTTGTAGTCTTCGGGGTGCTGAGTCGAATGGTCTTGGTCCGAGAAAGCTGAGACGCTCCCTTCCTACTTGAATCCCAATCGAACTCGCGCACTTCCACCGAAACTGGGTGACTGCGCCCTACTAGATGGGGATTTGTATGCAAAATGTCACTAAAAGCGCCATTTCGTTCTTATAAAAGCACGGATGACCGCGATTGGCCCATATGTTGTAGTCTTTTGGACGCTGAGTCGACTGGTTTTGGTCCGAAAAGGCTGCGATGCAGCGTTCCTCCTTTATTCCCAATCGAACATGGTTGAACAAGCGGTCACGTGCTCCTGGGTGCCAAAATCACCTGGTCACCACGCCAGCAGGCGACAACTTTCACACCAAGGTTCAACTCGAGTGACAGGACTGCACCCAAAAAAGGTCAAAACAGGCTGTAAGTTGTACCCTGCAGGCACGGTGACCAGGTGACTGGTGTACGCAGGTTACGTCGCAGGAGCACGTGACCGCTTGTTCAACCATGTTCGATTGGGAATTAGGGGCGAACGCTGCATCGCAGCCTTTTCGGACCGAAACCAGTCGACTCAGCGTCCAAAGGACTACAACATATGGGCCAATCGCGGTCATCCGTGCTTTTATAAGAAGGAAATGGCGCTTTTAGTGACATTTTGCATACAAATCCCCATCTCGTAGGGCGCAGTCACCCAGTTTCGGTGGAAGTGCGCGAGTTCGATTGGGATTCAAGTAGGAAGGGAGCGTCTCAGCTTTCTCGGACCAAGACCATTCGACTCAGCACCCCGAAGACTACAACTGGTGAAATTTTAATTTTTGCCTTAACTTCCCCTTTAAGCTTTCCGGCGGCTATTCATGCCAGTCTGAACGCGCCCTAAAAGGGTAACTTTCCCATGCCTCCCCCCCCCCCCCTACTATTTTGACCTGGCTAGAACCCTGTCTAGTCATAACTAAGTTTAAGCGGTGTTTCCTGTGTTGGGCCCTACAGCACATTACTCGGCAATCTTCACTCGGCTGAATTCTCAACGGAATATACTTCACGCTAGCAGCGGTAGCCACAGTACTATTCCCATGCACACATTGAATTCAGTTATCAAGCGTCTGGACAAGGTCATACACTACCTGAGATCATAAGTCCAGTATCATCCCAATTGCCTAGGAAATATATCATCTCCAAATGTAACCAAGAATAGTTCATGCACGTACTTCAAAAGAAGTATAATATCAACACAAAATCTCACATCTTTCCTTCCCTGATTTTTCAGTGGACTGACAGCATCTGAATGTGAGGCGTTCGCTGAAACCTGTGTTTAGAGGCTGGAGTTCACTGAAACCTGTGTTTAGAGGCCGCTCTATGATGCACACAATACCCCGCCCGGTCTCTACAGACAGGTGGCCTTTCAACTTTGATTCCAATGTATGTACTTCAAAGTAGCAACATGGTATGGTCCTGAAATGACCAGTCTCACAAGACAGGTGGCCTCTAACACAGGTGGCCTCTAACACAGGTGGCCTCTAACACAGGTTTTACTATACAGTTGACTCCTGATGTGAGAAACATCAGTGTGCAGGGTACCTAGTTCTTCATAACAAACATCAGTGTGCAGGGTACCTAGTTCTTCATAACAAACACCAGTGTGCAGGGTACCTAGTTCTTCATAACAAACATCAGTGTGCAGGGTACCTAGTTCTTCATAACAAACATCAGTGTGCAGGGTACCTAGTTCTTCATAACAAACACCAGTGTGCAGGGTACCTAGTTCTTCATAACAAAAACGAATGACATGCTGTTTTCTTAACTTATAAAATGTCATACCTGGCACGTGACCATGCACTTGGTTTCCATACTCCCCTACAAAATATGGTTCGTTTCAAGCGAAAAGTTTCCTACAAATGGTCAATCTTCTACGAGTCCAAACAGGAAATGAACAATAGATCGCAATATCACGAAATGCGCTACACGTGAATTCGTTATACTGATGCGGCTTTGGCCGCACCTGGCGCATCGGTTCCGACGCCCCTGTTCAATGTGGGATTAACTGTACAATCATGTAGATATGTGTGTGTTTGTCAGTAGTACTGGCTGACGGGAATACGCGCAGCCATGCATTGCCAGACATGATTGGGTTGACTTACTTGGTGTATCCGGTGAACACGCCGGTAATGTGAACTCCAGGATGCTTGTGACGACTGTTCCTGAACGTATGTAGCTCATAGAGACAGCATGGATCTGTGAGTTACAGATATTATGCAACTCGATGGAGGCCGTCTGGTTATCCACGGAATTAACCGTGGTGTTGTCAGGCGTTACGCCGACAATCTGCAGGCTCTCAAGAATTGCCTGCTCCAAGGGCTGCTGCCATGTCAGGTTGATATGCGCCACCTTATCCTTGAGTGTCGTACGAAGACTAATCTTCATGTCAATGAAATCGGCTGTAACAGATCCAATCCCGCCATGACAGTTGGGTGTTAGGCAAGTTTGGAATCGGCACCGCGATGGATATTGAGGGATGAATCCCAGATTAGTGCTTCCGTCGATAGCAAACAGTGTGACTTGTCCAAATCTGGATAGTCTTCCACTGCAGTTATCGATCTTGCAATGCTGTACATCATTGCAGCCTAATACTATCTGCAATGGATAATGAGCAACAACAACGACAACAACAACGATGACGACGACAACAAAAGCAGCAGCAGCAGCAGGAACAACTTAATATACACATGCATGCTTGAGCACACAACACGTTTCGCACATTCACGCACCGACGTGCATGTAAACGCATGCACACACACATACACACACACACACATGTGCACGTTAACACACGCATGCACGTATATGCATGTAAACACACGCATCATGCCATGCTTGCACGCCCACAAGAAAACATATGAAGTCAAAGTTAGTTGTACACGCCCATTAGTATCTACATGTTGGGAACAGGACATTAGTATCTACATGTTGGGAACAGGACGGCCGCAGGGTAGAGGGGACGGCTCGATACCGGGACGCTTTGACAGCCAAATTTGTATAGACCCAAACCGATCATCAGCGTTGATTTTTCACTCGAAATATGTTTGTGGAAGGAAACTGGCATGTTGAAGTTTGCTCTGGGGCCAGAGTCAATGGAACTGAGCCACTCCTTTGTGTTGACCCATTGCCTCCAAGTTGCCCAATTTTTCGCTTCAAAAAAGTTCAAATCAGAGGTGGCTCCAAACCGGACACGTTTTAGAGTGCACGTCAAATTCACTCTGGGTCTGAAATTAGGTAATTGCTATCGCTCCACGACGGCCAGTACAGAGTAACAATAAGCCTTGTGTGTGCTTCCATTAGTTTTGATTGGTATGCGGTGCTTTATTGGCGAGAGGCGAGCCGCTGTTTACCTGCGACAAGAAGTTGATTTTGCGAAAGTCGTAAAACTCAAGTTGCAGTGCGAAGCAACACGTCAAAAACGCACCTGCTTGATATGGCGCTTCTGGTCATCGCAGAGCCATGAAATTTTGGCTCGAAGTATAACACATCGTAGTCTCACTGTGACATATGTTTTCTAATCAAAATACCAAGAGAGAAAGTGAATATTGAGTCCGTTCCGGTTTGCAACCTGTGTCCTATTTGAAACCGTCCCCTCTACTTTAAACCTTAAAAAAGAACCCTCACCACCATACACCACCATACACCACCATACACCACCATACACCACCATACACCACCATACATCACCATACACCACCATACACCACCATACACCACCATACACCACCATACACCACCATACACCACCATACACCACCATTCACCACCATACACCACCATACACCACCATACACCACCATACACCACCATACACCACCATACACCACCATACACCACCATACACCACCATACATCACCATACACCATCATACACCACCATACACCACCATACACCACCATACACCACCATACACCACCATACACCACCATTCACCACCATACACCACCATACACCACCATACACCACCATACACCACCATACACCACCATACACCACCATACACCACCATACACCACCATACACCACCATACACCACCATACACCACCACACACCACCATACACCACCATACACCACCATACACCACCATACACCACCATACACCACCATACACCACCATACATCAGCAATGGACTGTTCAACACACCACAGAGTCATAGATCAGAAGAGAACAGATGCAGAGATTCTTTTGGCACTGCCACCAGAAAACACACTATTTTGAATCTTGTAGGTGCACGCCATGCTTACAAAGTGTTTGTTTCCATAATATGCGTTCCACATGCGCAGAGGCGTGACCATCTGTTGCACTCCTACCCCATCTCTAGTGAATGTCGCTTGTATGACTTCCAGGGGACAGTATAGATCCAGAAGTGCGCTACAGTAACGTACTAGGAAAGGAGGAAAGCAGAGCGGCAAAAACAAGAACATAAACTTCAATGATGATTGCAGTGTTTCAACTGCACTAATGCCGGTCTTGCGTTTTACACTCAGTCCATGAAACAAATGCTGCATGATTTGTACTGTAGAGCTGAATATGCGTATACAGTAATACCTGTGTGTGTGTGTGTGTGTGTGTGTGTGTGTGTGTGTGTGTGTGTGTGTGTGTGTGTGTGTGTGTGTGCGTGGCTGTGTGGCTGTGTGTGCCGTGACGCTGTCGACTCTATTGTTCAGTCCCGCACTTGTGCACGCAGTTGTCGTCGGCCACAGTATATTGCGAGGCACAAGTGTAAGGCTGTTCGCGCAGCCCGCGCGCGCTGAGTCTGGCGTTCCCTGCCCGGTGGAGAACACATCTCCTGGTCTGCTGAGAATGCATTTCACCTCAGGGTCCTAACCATAGCCAAGTTAGTTGCATGCTAATTGTCGTAGTCGATCGTAGTATTCACGTGAGATCTGCCGCTAGGGATTAGGAAAGCACATGTGTGTGTGTGTGTGTGTGTGTGTGTGTGTGTGTGTGTGTGTGTGTGTTTTTTTTTTTTTTTTTATTTTATTTTTTTATTGGGAACACAGCCCTACAAAGAGACATTTGGAGACAAGACACAAGACAAGACACAGGGGATGTAGGGACGACGTGCCGATGTACGGGGAGCAACTCGACCGACCAGGGGTCTCGGCGTTAGCGTTGCAACCTGGCATCGAAAAAAAGGGGGGGTTGCATGGTCAGGTAGCAAAAATAATAATTTGGTGTGAGAAAGGGGCGCTAGTATTGCACCAAATAATATAAATTAATACGTGTAATGACTAAACCAGAAGGGAAAATTAAGAAAGAGGACAATAATCATAACAAGCAAGTAGTAGTAGAGAGGTAAATACTAAATGGGTCTCAAATCTCAATATCATCGTCACAGGTACTGTGTGGACCACAGCCATCTCTTTCGGATTAGATCCTTACATACGTTGACCTTGAAGGTTTGGAGGCGTCTTGAATGAGGCTCGTGAAGCAGGAGGTCCGCAGGCAGGTTGTTCCAGGGTGTGATGGCGAAGAAGGGGAAGGATCGCAGGAGGTAGTCAGGGGCTGTGCGAGGGGGTGTCCACTTCAGCTGAAAGGCATGGTGCGTCTGACGTGTTTGCCGTGTGCACATGCTAGCTACGGCAGGGGGCTTGGTTGGTGGCAGCATGGCCTTTACCTGGGGAGGCCCTGGAATGTAGTGCAGCTTGAACAAGTATGACAGGGCTGCCACCATCCGACGAAGCTGAAGACTTTGGAGGATGGTTCCAGGTCCCAGGAAATGCAGGGCACGTTGCTGAACCTTGTCCAGCTGGGATATGTTAGTTGCGGCTGCGCTCGACCAGGCCAGTGGGGCATATTCAAGTAGGGGTCGCACGAATCCCTTGTAGACCGTCACTCGACCATGGTCGTCCAGGATGGGTGCTGCCTTTCGTAGGAAACCCAGCCTTTGGGAGGCGCGCAGTGCAACACTGCGAGTGTGCGCTCTGTAGGAGAGAGTGGGGTCGAGCATGACTCCCAGCAGCTTCAGGGTATCTGTCTCCTGGAGTGCTTCACCTCCAAAGGTGACTGGTGGAGTGCAGGGGGGAACGTGCTTGCGATGTAGAGTCATGCGCTGTGTCTTGGCTGGCTCAAAACAGATACGCCACTTGCGGCCCCACTCCTCAAGACTGTTAAGGGACCCTTGGAGGGAGGCGGTGGACTGTTGGAGATCGTCAGTTGGCTGTACTAAGCTGTAGAGTGTGGTGTCGTCTGCAAAGCTGCTCAGCTGCGTTCCTGGAGTTAAACATTGTTCAATGTCACAGGTGTATAGAAGGAAGAGGCTGGGTCCTAGGATGCTGCCTTGGGGGACACCAGCCTGGATGGGTTGAGCATCTGACGTCTGGCCTCCAACCACAACGCGGATGTTTCGGTTGGTGAGGTAGTCCTGTAGCCATACAAGCAGGCGTCCGTCGACGCCGGCCTGCTTTGCTTTGTACAGCACTCCTGTGTGCGATACCCGGTCAAACGCACCGGCAATATCCACGGCGAGGACCTGGACACAACCGCCAGTACTTATGGTGTGGACCCATTCATGTTGGAGAGCCGTTAAGATATCTGCGGTTCCTCTACCACGTCGGAATCCAAACTGGCTGTTTGGCAACACCTCATGCTTCTCTAGGTAGTTAACCAGTTGCGTGTTTACAATGCCCTCCATGACTTTCGACATGATCGTTAGCAGTGATATTGGTCGGTAGTTAGATGCCAAAGATCTGGAGGACCGTTTGTGAACTGGGACTACATGGGCAAGTTTCCATGCCCCGGGTTGCACACCGGCTAAGAAGCAGAGGGCGAAGAGCTTTGCCAGTGGGTCTGCAAGTTCAGATGAGCACATCTTGAGCACACGAGCAGAGATGCCATCCGGTCCAGTTGCTTTTGATACAGCCAAGTTCGCCAAGTGCCGTTTGACCGTTGCTGCGCGAAAGTGAATGTGCTTTAGCGTGGCATAGGCAGGTCGTTGCAGGTCAGGCAGGTCAGCAGCACAGAGGTCGTTATTGCCAAGGCTACACTTGTTCGCAAAATGCGCTGCAAAGCACTCGGCTTTCTCACGAGAAGAGTGGAACTCTTGTCCTGCAGGGTTGGTCAGCAGGGGGATGTCATGTGTGTGTGTGTGTGTGTGTGACTGTGTGCGTGTGTGCGCGCGTGTGTGTATGCATGCGTGCGGTTGATGAGTACATGTTTAGGTGCCAGTTTCCAAGGAATGGAGTGCAGTGGTCCTAGATACTACTTACTAGGGTAATCATGCAGTTTAGGGTCCCAAATTATTTCGCACTTTCCCAGTGTTCAGTGTACTGTCACACGCGTTTTCAGTGTACTTTCACATCATGAACTTTATTTTCATGAAAACCGAGGACAGCTCAGACTGGGTACTACTGGTGAACACTGCGGAGCAGGGAGCCGAACGTGTTGTCTTCCGCGCGAACTCTCTGTCTCCACACGAACTCGCAGAGGTACGTCGGGAACAACTCTCGCGAGGTGCCGAAGTTGCGCTTCAGCTGGCGCTTGGCCCGCATCCACATGTTTTCCACGTTGTTGGTGTGGATCGTTCGGTCGTCCGGATCAACAAAGTTGTCGTCGTGGACGACGACATCGTGCTGGTATACGCCACCGTCGATGTTCCTGATCTGCGCGTATGCGGCCCAGCCGTCAGAGATGATGCGTGAGCCAGGCAGAATCCACAGGAAACAAAACTTTGACAAAGGAAACAAAACTTTCACACGAGAAAAGAAGAACTGAAGCATAGTGAAAGTACACTGAAAACGCGTGTGACAGTATACAGTATACTGAACACTGGGAAAGTGCGAAATAATTTGGGACCCTAAACTGCATGATTACCCTTACTAGTACTAGATTGCCTGCGTGTACATCTACATGTTAGGGTAAATCATAAAAATGTAACCTGTACTGTAAGTCTGTATGCTACGTGTACTGTATGTACTACATGATGTACACAGTCACTCATAGTCAGTTTTCAATGTACTTACGTATTACTATTAGGCCCTGAGGATATGTTGGCTGTGACTGTGCACCAGTCAGCATAGGCACGTAGAGCAGGAACAGAGTCGGAACTAGCCACCATACGCTAACACTAGTAACACGGTGTACCTGGTGTACTTGGGCGCGTCTGAGATAAAGCAGATGGTGCGGAAACTGCCTCGACATGGTAGCGTGCGCAGCGTTTGCCCGGCTGGCACAGGCGCTAGTCTCACCTCCGGAGCTTGGCTCCTCCGCTGGCTTTTGGGACAGACTCCCAGCTTCGCCTTGCTCCCTACATGCCCTCATAGTCATACTGTGACAAACAGGCACCAGCCTCGCGGGGGGCGTTGGTATCAACAAGTATCAAGTTAGTTCACACCTTATTCTTGTGTTCCGCCAGGCTGGGCTGAGTATATTCTAGCTTCTCAAATGTCCTGCATGAGTCACAGTGTTGGCACAAGATACCTCCTTGCACAGCGCTTCTTTACTTGGACTTTTATTTTGTCTGAGTTTCAGGATCAGGACTTCCACTACTTCGGACAGACTCAGTACGGCCGGTAACTAAGACTAGTAAGAGAGATCAGGAGGTTGAGAATAATAAACTGAACTGATGTATTATAAAACGTGTAAAAGAAGCATTCCAAGAAGCTCATGATACACGTACGGGCCTCGTCCTAGAGTTCTACACACTCGTCGCCAAAAGAATCCGGCCAATGCCGCCATGCGTACATGTACCATGATGTACGAGATGACTGTATCGATGTACAGACCGCGCCGGTGGCAGTGGCATGGTGCCTGTAGCATGCATGCGTCAGTAGAGGGTGCACACGTACTGGTCCACAGTACCAGCACCATGCATGAGCACAGCGCGCGGTGAAAACAGTCCCCGCGGCCCGCGCGCTGCTGTTTACGACTTTAGCTCTGCCTGCTGACTAGTCGAGCACAGCACGGATCTAGCTCTACGCTAGCTGAGTCTGTACAGACTCAGTATTGCTAGAACCGGTATCCTGCAGCATGTGCCCGGGCCGTGGTGCACTACTGTAGGCTACTGAGCTGACCATGCATGGTAGAGTACTGCTACTTGCTAGCACTAGAATTCTAGAAGTAGAAGTAGAAAGTAGAACTAAAAAAAAAGACAGTCCACATACAGCTACCGGTAGCTAGCTGGCACAGCATTGGCCGGACTTTTTTGGCGACGACTGTGTGTGTGTGTAGTGCATGTACTAGTACTAGTAGTACTAGTGCTGACATCATGTGCATGTATCATCATGCCATTCATGGTCATGCTGATTGCGCAATGTAACCTGCACGCTGCATGCACTTTTGTACTTGTTGAGTCCACACTGGACTCATCTTCAGTTCAGGATCGGAATGCCGCTTGGTCTCTCCTGCTTAGTCACCGGGTATTCCCCTTGTCCTCCCCCATATGCACTGCAACTACAACACGTTCAGTACTACTAGTAGTAGTAGTAGTAGTAGTAGTAGTACTAGTAGTAGATCTAGTACTACTAGTACTAGTAGTAACTCCTCTTTTTTACGAATCCCCAAGCAAGCGGCGCTTGTACATGGACAAGTACAAGTGCCCACGCTGGCACGCTCTCACTACACAGCATGACGAAGAAAAGGAAAGGAATGTTAATACTAGTTACACACATACCGGTACATGAAAGCATAAAGACAGGGCGGGAGAGAGAAGAGGGAATTCTGGAATGTTCCCTGCTCCCTGGTTTAGATCTACTAGTACGAGTCGTAACAAACAATAAGAGGACGGAAAAAGTACGAGTCGTACATGTACATGACTTACATGTCTTACAATACATGTACAATCAGGACCTCCGACACTTTGTGTACAGATAGCTAGCTACTGTACAATGTACAATAGTCATGTAGCGCATGTACATGTACATGTACATGGACATGATTTTTTGTTGTGAATTACAGCCTCTTTTACGGGCAAAAATAAATAATTTATTGATATACCACAAGCGACTGCTAAATCGTCCCTCCATCCCCAGGCTCAGTACAGGTATAAACAAGTGCCTACCCGTGTCTGGCAGGTTGTGAATGAAGACTTGTCTAGGTTGGACTGGTCATTACTTCATGGGCATTCTGATGTTGATGATGCCATTGTCCTCTTTGATGCTTTACTACAGTCAGCATTCCATCGTCATCTGTTGCCTTACAAAGTTATTCCGCGGACAGGAGACTACATTAGGCCTCGTCCTACCATGCGGGATGCATCCCGACCCTGGATCACTCCGGACCTCAAGTGTGCTGTGAAACTGAAGCGAGATTTGTATAGCATTTATAGGAAGTATCCAACCAGTGAAAACTTCATTGCCTTTAAGCGCAAGCGTAACGAAGTGAAATGTTTGTCACGTACCTCCATCGTCAGTATGTACAGTCGGTTCATGCCACCCTGTCTTCCCATGATCGCCCTAGTCTCCATCAATTTCTCCGCCATCTCCGTAAGAACTGTAGTCGGGAGCCGATCCGATCAATGACAGCTTCAGACGGCACGGTAGCAACAGATCCCGCAGACATAGCAGACATATTGAGCACGCAGTTTACGTTGTTTGGACTTCCTGACGACCCTACGTGGCCTATACCACCACTCACCCCTTCACCCTCAATACCTGCGTCCCTCCTATCATTGTCGACTGGTACAGCCCAAGTGAGGAAATATCTCCGTAATCTGAAAACTGGCAAGTCCCCTGGTCAAGACGGAATTACCAACGAAGTTTGGAGAGCTCTTGCTCCGTCTGTTGCCTATCCTGTGTCAATTATCTTGAATATGTCATTTCGTGAAGGGAAATTCCCAGCCATGTGGAAAACTGCGGTAGTCGTGGCCACCTACAAAAATAGAGGACCACGCACCACCCCCAGCAACTATCGCCCTATCTCATTGCTCTCTACTTTATCAAAAGTGTGCGAACGTGTTGTATATGACATCATTTATGATCATGTTCGCATTTCACTTTCGCCAGCACAGTCGGGCTTTTGTCGGGGTGACTCCACCAGGTACCAGGTTACCCGCCTCGTGCAAGACATCCACACCGCCCGGAACGCCCATAACCATGTTGGTTTAGTTTTCTTCGATCTCGCAAAGGCCTTCGACACTGTTTGGCACAGGGGTCTCTTAGCTAAGCTGCGAACAGTATATCGCATTGATGGCAAGGCTATCGGCTGGCTCTCATCGTATCTCTCTAACCGACATCAGCTTGTACGCCTCTCAACTGTGTTATCGGAGCCTTTACCCGTTACTTCTGGAGTCCCCCAGGGTTCAATCCTTGGGCCACTGCTATTTCTCCTGTATATTAATGACCTCCCCGATATTGCCCCTGGTGTCAGCCTTTTCGCTGACGACACAGCTCTGCTTTGCTCCAATGCTTGCCCTATACGCCTGCACGAAGCCATGCAAGATAGCATTGGGAAAGTTATAACCTGGATGCATGATTGGAAGTTGCAGCCAAACGTTGATAAAACGGCAGCTATGTACATTTCCCCTTCTCCCCCTTCCCTGCCACTTTGTTTTCCTTCTTCAAGTGTTGCTATTCGTATTGTTGAAGAGCATAAGCATCTTGGCGTTATTATTGACTCTAAATTGTCGTGGTCACCCCATGTGCAGTATGTCTGCAAGCGCACAAGCTCCATCCTTGGGGCTCTTCAAGCCCACTGTAGACATCTTCCTCTTTCTTGCAAACGCTTGTTTTATCGTTGCTATATATTGCCCTTACTTGACTACTGTGATACTGCTTGGTCTGGCATAACTACTACTGTATTGAACAAGCTAGAAACCCATAACCGCATGCTCCTTAAAATCTTATTTAGCAAAGATCGTCGCTTTCCCTCCGCTAGTCTTTACGAAATTGCCAAGATCAGTCCCCTTTCCACTCGACATAAGTACCACCTCTGTGTTCTCATACATAAAATATTACTAAATAAAATACCCTTGCATATGCAGGCTTATAATTGGTTCTCCGAAACACGGAATACCCGGAACTCACTCAGTCTCCCACGCGCTGCCTCCACCCTTTTCACTAGATCCCCGATCTTTGCTGGCTATGTGTTTTGGGCAACATTACCAACGCAGGCCAAGACCAGCACGTCGATGGATAATTTTGTTGCTAAAATCTCTGCTCAATTATAGGTTTCATGTATATCCTGCTGGTTTGTCTCCTCCTTTGCCTTCTTTGCCTCTTATTTGTATTCTTTTATCTGTTTTACTGCTGTGGTTGGCTTTCACCCTTGTCTCAGTTTTATTGGCCGTCATCATGATGTGCCATGAGATAATGATATAAATACAAAAAGATACAGCTTGTGTTTATGTTTAAAGGAAAAACAGAAGAAAACTGAGCCGAAAAGTACTATGGCTGTGAAGCACGCACGAGGGCAGCTGATAAGGTCAAGGAAAAAAACAAAAACACACACATGTACATGTACATGTACTAGTAGTAGTACATGTCATCCGTTTGCCAGGTGTAGTCTATTGTAGAACTATGAAGTTATGTGTTGCTTTGTTACTTTACTTGACATGTACATGTACTGACTCAGTGACTGTGCATGTGATGTATGGAATCGAGCATGAGTACGAGGACGAAAGTGCGGAATCGGAGCCCGACGCGCGCTAGCGCGGAGGGCTCCGATTCTAGCACTTGAGTCCGAGTACGAATGCTTTGATACCATTTCTGACATGCATTGCACGAACTACTTCGTACTACTATGATTGTAGTACTTCACACATACCTAGTACCTACTCAAGGCACGCACACTAGACCAGACAAGGAACACAACTAGTCGCCAGTTTAGTACTTCAGACATGTTACATAATGACTTTCAACATCAAACTAACAAAGCACTTGTAGCAAGTCCCTGCACATCTGCATTCTTCAACCATAATGCACTATGCACTTAGTCTTTCATACCGGCGCTCCACTCCCGCCTAAAAAACTCCCGCCTAAAAAAAAAAAAAAAAAAAAAAAAAAAAAAAAAAAAAAAAAAGCGGCCTCTGATGGCTGAATCGGAGCACGCCTAGGCGTGCTCCGATTCAATCGGAGCACGCCTGGGCGTGCTCCGATTGGAAAATCGGAGACCTGCAAGCGCTCACAGGTCTTCAGTGGCTGATTCAAAGCACGGCAAGTCGCGCTAGGATTCGCTGTTGCCATGTCGATTGTCATGTGACATGTCAGAAGTACAGTGCAGGTACATGTACAAATGTACAATCCAGCATCAGGATTCATGACTCATAGTCATAAATCATTGTTATAACTTATGAGCATGAGACACGATCATCATTGATCACTGCATCCGGATTCCTGACTCCTGAGATGTCAATGCTATGTGACTACTGTATTTAGTATTTACTTCAAGTCCGCAAAGGCACACAATGAAAAGTTAAACCTTGGGCAAATTCTGTTGTGACTCAGAGTTTCATGGCTGAACCAATCATCAGACAACGAGGGTCGTTGTCTGCTGATTGGTTCAGCCATGAAACTCTGAGTCACAACAGGTTTTGCTCAAGGTTTTCATTGTGTGCCTTTGTGTACGCCGCTCTGCTTGAATCAGGTGTTGAGCACTTTCGCAGAACATACTGCCTCTTACTTGAAGTCATCATGACTGAAGACATACACAGACTTTTACAGGTGAAGCAAGAGCACTGGCGCAGTAGACACATTGCACATTGCCATTGGACTAACTGTAGTGGGTAGCCGAGTGGAGCTAGCAAGGCAGGGATACTACTACAGTGTATTACTACTACTACTACTACACTAACTACTACTACTACTTGAGAACGGTTTTATTCACAACACCATGAAGTAAGAGTCAAAGCAAAAAGACAACCCAATTTCGGAATAAAATAGAACACTCAATTGAAATATAAAAATTTGAACGCAAAAGCTTCACACGAAATCATCACCTAATAATAATGCCTACGGGCATGCAAAGGCGAATGGTCAGAGCTCTGGCCGTGTCAGAAACTTCCGGTCCCGGAAGTCTATCTTCGGCCAGCAACTGTTACTTTTTGACATGAAGATCCAGGTAACAACGCCGAACCAACGAAACACAATGATTATGTGAGCCAGCATGGAACGGTGGAGGTGCGCACACGCACACATTCCAGACCTTACCCGGGTACCGTCCACAATGTTACAAAAAAATATTTTTCATCGAAGCAAGAGTCCATGTCTTTGTCGAAGAGTAACGCTGGACTTTCACCGGACATTGACCATTGTGTAAGACCAGCTAACTAGCAGCCAACGCTGATGGCTGACTCGCCGCGATGCCGTTCTTGGGATTGGGAGGAAGCTGAGCTTTCTCCAGATGAGCTTTTGGCGGAGTCCTCTGATGTAGTGATGATAGTGACGTCCTCGAGTTGGAAACTGCAGATCCTGCCGCGATAGCAAGGAAGCGGTCTTTTCAGAAAACAGCTATTACCAAGTCCGAAAATGTTTCCAAAAGGACGCGAGTTGCTCATGGACAAAGCACTAAAGTGGCCATCAGTGCCGAAACACGGGTGCGGGAGTTCGCAGATGAGCCGCTCAAAAGCGACTGTGGCAAGTAGTTAGTGTGCCTGGCATGCCATACAACATTGTCAGGGAAGGAGAGTATAATCATGTCCCATATTGCTACCGCGAGACACAAACAAGGAAAGTCCCGTTTGGAGAGGGAAACTCAGAGGCAGAAGCTGGTCAAGGAGTCCTTCTTGGCGTATCAGAAACGACTTGGGAAGGCTCTAGCTGGCACCGGTCTTACTGAGGCCGTTAGTTCAGCCGAGTCTCAGCGGCGGATCCAGATTGTGAGTTCTATGTTGCAAGCAGGAATCCCACTCGCAAAGGTTGATTACTTACGACCGCTTTTGGAATCTGACAGAAACGAAAGATTGACTGACTCGAGCTGTAACAGTGTTACCTGCTGTTCACACTCCTATCCCCTCTATCCACGGCCCTTCGGCCTATCACCTACCATCCCGCCTATCTAGTTGACACCTTTACATCATATATAACCCTGTGCAGTACGAATAAAGTTCATTCTTTTCCTCAACCCGCAGTAGCCGGTTACACTGGTAGCAGAGAGGATGATTTCCATCGACCTGACTAGTACTGGCCTTCCGCTCCTGCTGACCGTCATCGCCGTGACAGCGTACCTGGCTCTACAAGAGTTGCGACGACTCGTGGCCGCCATCACTCCAACTCCTGCGAGACCATTTCAAGTCCCATCCAGCCCAGGGCTAAGCACCAGAGAACACCCTCGCGATAATATTACCAAGCGCCATGTCAAGGAGCCCCCAGCATTTCACGGTGAGGCAGATTTGTTTCGGGAGTGGGTATTTAGCATGGACTTAACTATAAAAGCCATAGGATTTGCGACACAGGAGGAAGAAGTTACTTATGCCTCGAGTTTTCTTGTGGGCAATGCCCGCCTATGGCTTATTTCGAACATGGAGGCTGGGGAACACTACATCAACTGGCCCACGCTAAGGGATGCACTAGGAAGTGTGTATGGCCCGCATTTCAGCAATGAGCAAAATCGGTTGAATTTATTTAGTGCTCGTCAGAAGGACACCGTTGCATCATTTATCACTGACTTTAATCGTCTCAGCCTGCAGGTACCTGAGTTAGACGAACACTCGCGCGCCCTGCTGTTTGTCAACGGACTCGGGGGCCATTTGAGGCGTGAAGTACTCAAGGAGCATCCGACAACACTGTCGAAGACTATACAAGCAGCACTGACCGTAACGGCCGAGAATCGACACCAACCAGATGGCATAGCTGCAGGATCGCCAAATATCCGAAGACCAACCAGACTGTCGTCAGAAGACCGTAATCGCTTGATGAGTGCTGGCAGATGTTTCGCTTGCCGACAGCAGGGACATTTAGCCCGAGATTGCCCGCGAGTTCACCACCACCCAAACGCTGGACGCCAGTGACAGCGGTGCGATCACTGGCGCTGAGAAGAGCACCACCCTGTCCCACTGCCGCTCCAATCGCCACGAAGAATCGCTTCAGTGACTTATTGGTTGACGAAGTCGATTGCGGAGAAGATGAGCCTGCCGCGGATGTTGCTGCTGCTACCGCTACTAGTCGTGTTGATTCCAAAAAACATGTTAAGAAGAGCCGCGAAGCGCACGTCGGAAGTGTCGTCGCTGAAAAAGAGAACGAGCTACTACGGGTGGAAGCCAAACTGTACGGCCGTGCAGCGACAGTGTTGATCGACTGTGGATCAACCCACGACTTCATTTCTGAGGTGTTCGTCCGAAGACACAAGGTGCCAACAGAGTTGGGATCGGAATTACTGAAAGTCACATTAGCGGATGGAAAAACGAGCTCACACGCTATGGAGACCACGAATGCCATAGATGTTGTTGTCAGCGACTCCAAGGAGAAACAGCAGTTTACCGTCTTTCCCCTCGCCCGCTACGACGCGATATTGGGCAAGCCCTGGTTGACTAGGAACAACCCACGAATCAATTTCCGGACCAACGAAATAATCGTGGACGGGAATGGCCTGCCAAGTGCATCTTCTCAGGACAAGGACGGAGACTCGCAAATCGAAAACATGTTCATTTCTGGCTGTCAGGCTAGTCATGCGCTCAGAAACGGTGAACAAGGACTCCAAGCATGGGTCACAGCTGAGGACGACTCCGGTCTTGATCCACCTCTGAGTGTCCCCAACTCTAACAAGCCCGAAGTTGCTGACTTGCTTCGTGAGTATTCCGATGTCTTTCCTGATGAACTGCCGGACGCACTTCAACCTGAAAGATCCGTAGATCATGAGATTCGGCTTGAAGAGGGTGCACCGCCGCCGTCACGTCCAGCCTATCGTCTCCCCAAGCCTGAAATGGACGAGTTGAAGTCGCAACTGGAGCAACTACTCGCAAAGGGTTTTGTTGAGCCTAGTAAGTCCCCGTATGGCGCACCCATGTTCTTCGTAAAAAAAGGCAGATGGCAGTTTGCGCATGGTATGCGACTGGAGGGATCTTAACAAAATTACTGTGAAGAATAAGGCTTGCCTGCCCAATGTGGATGATCTATTTGACACAGTCCAGGGAACACGTATTTCACGAAGCTCGATTTAAGATCAGGGTACAATCAGATCCGTATTCAGAAGAACGATGTCGAGAAAACGGCCATCATTACACCGTTTGGGCACTATCAATTCCGGGTAATGGGTTTCGGCCTGACTAATGCACCGGCCACATTTCAGACTCTGATGAACAGCATCCTCCGCCCGTACTTACGAGATTTTGTAGTTGTGTTTCTGGATGACATTCTCATATTCGTGGTCAGAGCATCTAAGCCATGTGCGGACGGTGCTGGACGTGCTCAGGAAGAACCAACTGCTCTGCAAGTTATCGAAGTGCGAATTCGGCGCTTCGGAAGTTCTGTTCTTGGGGCATTGCATCAACGGCTCTCATATTTCACCTGACCCGAAGAAGGTGAACGCTGTCCGGACGTGGCCCAGTCCATTGAGCATCACTGAGGTGAGACAGTTCTTAGGCTTCACGAACTATTTTAGACGATTCATAGACCACTATTCGTCTATAGCTAAGCCCCTTGAAGAGATCACTGGAAAGCACGCACGATTCGAATGGGACGATTCCAAGCAAGGGGCGTTTTTGGCCTTGAAGAATGCTTTACTGAATGCGCCAGTATTAAAGCTTCCAGATGTAGACAAGCCATTCAGAGTGGTTACGGACGCAAGTGATTTTGCGGTAGCAGGCGTTCTCCTCCAAGAAGATGATAACGATGATTGGCACCCCGTAGCATACACTAGCCGCAAATTATCATCTGCAGAGAGAAACTACACAGCGGCAGAGAGAGAGACCCTTGCAGTCGTATTCTCGCTCAAATGCTGGAGAATTTACCTGTTCAATCAATTTGAGCTCCTAACTGACAATATGGCAGTGGTTCACTTGAGAACCAAACCCCACCTTACTAAGCGCGAGGCCAGGTGGGTGGAGTTTTTGGCAGATTATCATTATTCTGTTCACCACAAGCCAGGATGAGAGAACGTCGCAGATCCACTATCACGTCGCCCAGATTTGCACAGGGCATGCCAGGATGAGATTCTATCTAGCATTAACAAGCCCACCCCAACAGCCAACGTAAATGCCATCGAATATGCACTGCAGATTAACGACCAGCTGGCGACAACGATTTCGAATGCATATTCGCATGACAAGGATCTCTCACCTATTATCGAAAGAATGCAACATTCCGGTCCAGATAATATGCATGACCAATACTATTGGGATGAGCAAATGCATCTTTTATACCTTCGAGGAACCCCCAATAACCGTCTCTGTATACCGAATTGCAGTATGCGTTTGCAGCTTATCCAGGAGTATCATGATTGTGCAACTGCTGGTCACTCGGGTCGCGACCGCACCTACTTTCGTTTAGCACGATACTTTTACTGGCCAAGAATGGGACTTGATATTAAGAAGTTTGTTAAGTCTTGCGGAGTGTGCCAACACACCAAGGGCAGCCAGCAGCGTTCTGGTTTTCTGCAATCCCTCCCCATTCCTGACCAGCCTTGGAAGGACATTTCAATGGACTTCATCATGGGGCTCCCTCTCACCCCCAGAGGCTATGATGCCATTTATACATTTGTAGACCGCCTCACCAAGTGTGTTCACTTGGTTCCTACCCACTCCACAATTGATGCCCGCGGTAGTGCTGAACTTTACATTCAGAATGTATTCCGACTTCATGGTTTGAGTTCCACAATTGTATCAGATAGAGATCCTAGATTTACTGCCAACTTTTTTCAAGAAATCATGAAACAGCTAGGAACTAAGCTTTCTTTCAGCACAGCAAACCATCCTCAGACGGATGGGCTCACAGAACGTGTTAATAGGCAAGTAGAAGATGTTCTACGAGCTTTTGTCAATCATAAACAGGACAATTGGGACACCCTTCTTCCGTTGTGTGAGTTTTCCATTAACAGTTCCCAACAATCATCTATTGCTAACACTCCTTTCTGCTTGAATTATGGATTTAATCCTCGGTCCCCACCTGAATTTATTTACGGGGAGGGGAGAGTTCTGCCTCTGTTGATTGGCTCCAGCAACAACATGATGCATTAGACATTGCCCGTGATGACTCAGTGGCCGCTCAAGCACGCCAGGCGCTGTACGCAGACCGTGGAAGGGTTCCCAGCCAGTTCAAGGTTGGTGATATGGTGCTTGTTTATAAGGACTTCTTGCTAACGCCAGAGGCCCGTCTTCAACCGTCCCGGAAGCTGCGGCCAAGGTGGTTTGGGCCCTACCGCGTGCAGGCAAAGATTAGCTCAAACGCATATCGTTTGGAGCTTCCTCGCACGATTCGTTGCCATCCCGTCTTCAACATTACCGCCTTGCGGCGGTATGAGGAAAACGCTATTCCTGGCAGAGAGCAACCTCCACCACCATCATTCACTGACCTCGATGGAAACACACGGTTCATGGTCGAAGAAATTCTGGATCACCGAGAACGTAGGGGACAGCGAGAGTACCTGGTCCATTGGCAGGGCTATCCTGTCGACGAAGCTACATGGGAACCCGCAACTAATTTGCGCAGTCTGGCAGAGACATTGTGTTTTTAAGGTGGCTCCTACCCCTCGGGTCCAAATGCGCAACTTACTAGCCTGTTTGACCTTTTTTGGGTGCAGTCCTGTCACTCGAGTTGAACTCGAGTTGAACCTTGGTGTGAAAGTTGTCACCTGCTGGCGTGGTGACCAGGTGATTTGGGCACCCAGGACCACGTGACCGCTTCTTCAACCATGTTCGATTGGGAATAAAGGAGGAACGCTGCATCGCAGCCTTTTCGGACCAAAACCAGTCGACTCAGCGTCCAAAAGACTACAACATATGGGCCAATCGCGGTCATCCGTGCTTTTATAAGAACGAAAAAAAAGAACGAAATGGCGCTTTTAGTGACATTTTGCATACAAATCCCCATCTAGTAGGGCGCAGTCACCCAGTTTCGGTGGAAGTGCGCGAGTTCGATTGGGATTTAAGTAGGAAGGGAGCGTCTCAGCTTCCTCGGACCAAGACCATTCGACTCAGCACCCCGAAGACTACAACTGGTGAAATTTTAATTTTTGCCTTAACTTCCCCTTTAAGATGTTGTTTAAATTCAAGGAATCTTCACTGATATTGCAGCTGAGTTAACTTCTGGAATTCCATTGCACTGCATTCTGTGTAATTTTCCTCGCGATTTGACTGTTGGGTTCTCGACTTATTCCGCTTATCCACATGCAGATTTACCTACTTGAGTTGCTCGTAGAACCCTATGCTTCCTTTAGGGGAGTGGGATGGTGTAACAGTGTTACCTGCTGTTCACACTCCTATCCCCTCTATCCACGGCCCTTCGGCCTATCACCTACCATCCCGCCTATCTAGTTGACAACTTTACATCATACCCTGTGCAGTACGAATAAAGTTCATTCTTTTCCTCAACCCGCAGTAGCCGGTTACACGAGCCACTTGTCACTCTACGTGCCGTTCCTCCTAGAGGAGGAAGTGAAGCAGCTGAAGGAAGAACTGACAGAGGCCCGGTTTTGTTCCGTAGTATTTGATGGAAGCACTCACCTTGGGGAGGCATTGGTAATAGTGATAAGATATGTGGATTCAAGCTGGTCGCTCCAGCAGCGCCTCATCCGTCTTCACGTCCTGGCAAAGAGCCTCAACGGCTCCCAATTGGCAAGGGAACTCATCACCTGCCTGTCAATGCAATATCAAATTGCCCCCGACATGCTAATAGCCGCAATGCGAGATGGTGCCGCTGTTAACGGAGCTGCCTTGACAAAAGTAAAGGATGTCATGTACCCTGACCTATTGTATGTGTTTGTACCTAGCGTACATGTTTACCTGATATTGTATTACAGTAAAACCTGTCAAGGCGACCACTTGGATAAGGCGACCACCTGTCCTAGACGACCACTGCAACCAGGACCAAGGGGTGCTATTTCCAGTCAAGTGACCCTGGATAAGGCGACCACCTGGTAACAGAGACCACATTTTGAAGGTCCCTTGAGCGGTGGTCGTCTTAGACAGGTTTCACTGTATGTGTTCATCATAGCTGCATGGGTGCAATATTATCGTTTTTCTTAGCCCAATACCGCAAGGTTCAGGTGTTTATATTCCATCCGGCGGAGCATTATCAGCATTATTTGGAGCATTATATGGCCTTTTGTGGAGCATTACTGAGAGCATTTGATCCCATATTACCGAGCATTATCCGCCAACACCTACTAACTACTGTACTAGTGACTTGGACTCACGTCACGTACATGTAGATCTACATGTACGTGACTTTTGTACAATGTAGTAATACAGCCTCTTCTAACGGGCAAAATCAGCACAATGAATATTTTTCCCAAGTGTGCCAAAAAACGTCAACTCAAAGTTCTAGAAAGAAAAAAGGCAAAACACGCAAAAACGCAAAACCAAAACCACAACAGCATAATAATGTACTAGTATATACATGTACATGTACAGTGTACCTACTTACATGTACATGTAGGTAAACGGCAGCAAGTTCAACTTCATCGTGAGAATAAAGAATTCAACTGTTACTTCAACAAAACAAAGTTCAAGTCAATAATCCAGTCACTGATCCCGCTCGTGCACGCTAACCCGGTACCCGGGCGTCTACCACTGCCAGCGCAGCAGAGGTATCACCCACAGCCAAGGCAGACTGGCTAGAGAGCCTTCTGCACCCTTGGAGGCACATGATGCAGGACCGCAAGAGGGAGAAAGCGATCCTGCACCTGATGAAAGCCATCACATGAGAGTTCTGCTCCCCTCTCTTGGCCGCCAACAGAGAGGCCACTCGTTTGTAGAGGGCTGTTGCTGCCTTGCCTATGCCTCCGGTCGCAGACATCACAGCAGGAACAAAAGTGGCATGCTCCACTTGTCTCACTCTCTCTTCGTAGTGCCTTCGTTTCTCTCTTTCGTGTCGATGATACACAGTGGTACGTGGTGCAGACTGATTTGAGTGAGAATAAGCCCCACACACCACTGGCAGCGACATCAAGGCGTGCAGGATCCTCCACGTTGGCCGTTCGGTATTGCAATTTCTCGCCGGTCAGTGGCTGCAGCGTAGGCTCCGTGGACACATTGCCACATACTTGGTGTAGGAGCTGTGCGGTAGTGTCGGATGGCATTGTGCCGTATGGTGGGAAACCCTCCATGAGGGCAGGATAGTGAATGAGAAACACTCACCTCTTGGCCACGTGAACAATGAGTCGGTATTCTCACCGGCGTCCATCCATAGCGGAGACACAGCCCGTCCCAGAACTCTCGTGCTTCGTGAGGCTGAAGCCGTACTTCTTCAGCGGACGACATGTTAGCTAGCTAGAAGAAGTCTGAAGAACCCTTTTCTCTAGCAATATCAATGACGTTACGTAGACTCGCAGATGCATTCTGGACCACGTCCTCCATTCCCGCTGCCTGTGCTTGACGGGACTCTGCCATGACTTCCGCCTTCCTCTTGCGTATCTTAGTTACACAATCGTCAAGTGCAGTGTCACCAGACAATCTTGCTGGTGAAGGGCTCGGTAATGCGAACTGACGCCCACACAAGGACATAGGCCTCGTGATACCCAAGCCGCCCAAACGGCACGGGAGAGCGAATACGCGCCTACATGTAGTACAGCAAAATTGAAGGATAAAAAATGTGAATGGCAACAGCAATGTTTATGTAAACGGGGAAAGAACGGAAAAAGAAAAAAATCCAAACCAAAAGTCCTTGAGCACCGCCAGAAAGGAAACAATAGATTCATGCAAAAGAAGAACTTCAGGAAACCGGAAAACAAACTTTTGATAACATTTTCACCATACAACGAGATGATAAAAAAGCTATGCCCTGGACAGCACACGGCAGTCCTTTACAAAGCTTGCCGAGCGCTTAGAGCGATACGAGGACCTAGAACCTCGTAAACAGGTGATACACCAGCGAAGTAAGCAGAATGATAAACGGCATCGCAAATGATGGACAACAACAGAATACACCAAATCAGCATTCTCCTCCAAACATGTACTGCTACTACACATACATGTACATGACTTGTACACATGATTGTAGATCTCCACTGTACACCATGCACAAAGACGTGTAAGTGATGATGGTGGTGAGAGAAGCCCGGGCATCCTTTCCCAGAACTGTGTCGTGTTGTGTGTTGTCACAATGGACAGGCCGGTGTACATGTATGTTCCGCCATTTCTCATCGTGTGTTTGTAGTACAGTACATGATTGTAGTAACTTTTTACCACAATTTCTCTGCCTGGTACCGTGCCGTGTACACTGTACCAGAAACTCGTAGATCTACGCGGCACAGCCACGTGCATGTACAACTGTACATACGGGCACCCAGACAAGGATATGGCTGTACAGTATGGTATACAGTCATGTACTGTCTGTGTACATCTGGACACTCCGGACCAAGGCAAGGGCGATTTACATCATGTTACGCTGCCTTTTCACTACATGTACAGTCCGTATCGCCTATAAGGTTGGCGGCTATAGTAATATACCGGATATAGTGATCAATTTCTCAAATTCATTTTCATTTGCCATAACTAAGTATACACAGTTATCGCGTATAGTAATAATCGTCTATAGTAATATATCGCCTATAGTGATCAAATTCTTATTTCAAAAGACCTTTATTACATTATTTTTGCATCGATTATAGTGATTGATGTAAAATCAAGTGGTGTCAGAGGAGAACAGGGTGTTACTTCTTCGTGAAGAACTAGCTTGTCCAGTGTTGTTTGGTGAGTTCTGCTTGCACAAGTTGCCAAAATATGCCTCCATCGTGAGGAAATGCTGTTGTGTGACATGAGCTGCAGCCAGCTATGCAGTGCGTATGTGCATGGTGCCCTGAGTCGTTTGACACCCCACTCGCATACATTGCATGCAGTATCGGTCATAGTAATATATCGCTTATAGTGAT
The DNA here is from genome assembly GCF_964019385.1 of Sycon ciliatum. Taxonomy (NCBI): domain Eukaryota; kingdom Metazoa; phylum Porifera; class Calcarea; order Leucosolenida; family Sycettidae; genus Sycon; species Sycon ciliatum. The sequence continues at coordinate 11,719,594 of NC_088649.1, read as the reverse complement.
AAAATGCTCATAATCAAACACCAACGCTATAGGCGATACGGACTGTACTTCTGTCTGATTCAGTTCATCATTCATACATGTACATGTATATGCATGCAGCTTGTTCATGCAGCTTGTTCGACAGGACTGGAGAATTGACAGCAATAATGTGTCCACCGGCTGAATTGAAAAGCAGTCTTCTGCTCGTGAAAATTGAAATATACGGCATTGAATGATGGTGTTTTTCTGACTCGGAATAATAATTATTGTATGGCCCTAAGCGGCTAAAAAATAACAAAGATATGATAGACTCTAGGAGGTTCACCTTCAGCACTGCATGCATGAATACAACTTGGCATACATGTGCATGGTATCAATTCCAGAGGATAAAATCAATAATTTACAGCACGGTAGATACGCAGGTCTCCACGATTCTCAGGCATTGGGAGGGAAACTATAAAATAGCTGATCTCTAGTTGAACTTCCTTCAATTTTTAAATATCTTGGTCTCAAGCTTAGCAATAACTTAGATTGAGCAGGTTTGTTCAACGATTATTCTAGGGATATTTCTAGGGATAAATTAGAGGATTTGTAACTGACCTAAAATCTGTTGCTGTAATCAAGATTCAACTCATTGTACTATAGCCGACCGTCATCCGGCGATTGGTCAAAGCCATACTCAAATAAATACCAGTACACACCATTCTGCTGTGATGAAGAGCATCCTGGTTAAAATGCCACCAGCAGCGGCAGCAGGACATTGTCACCGCTGTTGCCATAGCATTGTCACCACTGTTGCCATAGCATTGTCACCACTGTTGCCATAGCATTGTCACCGCTGTTGCCATAGCATTGTCACCACTGTTGCCATAGCAGTAACTACATGTAGCAGTGACGGTTGCCAGCACCACGAGTAACCATGGCACCAGTAGTATGAGTAGTCGTGGCTCACTGGCGATAATCAGTGACAGTGACCTCCAAGAATAGAGTATCATTCTTGACATACTGAGTGCTGCCTGCATGCATTAGCTTATCTAGGCTGATGAGCTTGGGAACTCCGCTAGCTACGTTCATTGTAGAAGTAGGTCGTTGGAATGAGGACCCAGATCCTGTAGTGAGGAAAGTTTCCGAGCAATGCTCTTGTCGCGTGCTGTTTTGATCACAGACACGGAACCGAATCTTCTTGTTCATTGGCCAAGGGAGTACTGCGTCGTAATCGCTCTCCATGACAACCAGGAAGAGTGAGAGGTGAGTTCCCTTGCCGGCTCCATCACCGTTTGGGTACATACGTAGGCACATCTTGTATCCTTGTGGATTGGTGAAGAAATAGGGCGAGTAGAGAGAGGAACTGTTTCCACTCTGACTGGTCTCGTACAGGTGCTGTGAGAAGTTGTTGATCTTCCAGAGCAATCTGCCGTTGGTCGTGCACTGCTCCACCATGTCTACACGCATGCCCATGTCACTCATCTCAGTCTCCAACGTCGAGATGCTCCTGTAGGATGCAAACAACAGAAAAAGGCAAATACTGTTTAGCACCCAGTCCTACGTGCTGGCTGTTATGCATGTTGTGAATAACTAACAATGCAGAGATCGTGTATGTGAACTATCAAGTGACTTCCAGACTCTGTAGAGTACTAATGTCATTGTCTGTTACATAATTGACTCTACCTACACAAAGGAGAGAGAGAGAGGGAAAGATATCCAATATTGGTTTCTCGGCTGTGACTCTAGTGTTACATGTATGCCCGAGTAATCTTCACACAACTACTATCACTACACCCTGATTGAGTGTAAAACCCAGTCAGTATTGAAGACCGTCACAATGTACAGCTCAAGGGATGCACATGTGCTTGCTGTGTGCACTGGCTTACCTCAAAACACTGCTCCCAGTGCTCCAGACGCTAGACGTAGAAGACGTCAGAGATGCATCACAGTCCCCTGCCGATATACCGCTGTCTTGCGATAAGCTAGACAGTCGGTTCTCGGCTGTCCTGGCGGCCATGGTGTTGGAGGACTCCCGTGTTGTGGTGCATGAAAGTCGCGCTGGTAGAGACTGCACACTGCTTGCACTGTACCAACTAGGTATCATGCCGCCATCTTGTTCCATGCTGCCACTGCTGCTGCTGCTGCTGCTGTAATGGCGTTGTGTGGCAATGGAATGGTGCTGGCTGAGACGCATCTCGGCTTGCTCCTGAGCTAGCTGGTAATGCTGTACTTTCAAGCTGTCAACGTCATCCATGCAGGACTTCTGTTGAGTGAGAAGTTGTTGCTTCAGGGCGGTATTCTCTTCCTTCAGCTGATGCACAACTGATGTCAGCTGTTGGCTTCTCTCTTGTTGATATGCTAAATCTTTCTTCAGTTTTGTGATAGCATCTCCATGATTGTTGAATTGTTGAAACATGTGCTGTCTTAGTGCAGAAACCAGCTCGCGCATATCCTGCATTTGTGACTGCAGGTCATCTGCCTGATCAACTGCGCTGCTGTCAAAGCTGCCAGTCCTGGGACGTGGTTGCTGCTGCTGATGGGTTGATGATGAGTGTTGTTGTTGCTGCTGCTGCTGAGTTGCTGAGTGTTGCTGTTGTTGGTATGAAGCTGGTCTGTAGCTGTGAGCTGGTAGTGAGTGATGGCTGTAGTCTTGCCTGCTGAGTGCTGTTGATGATAATGATGACGTGGACCGGGACTGTGGATAGGTGTGACTACGTGCAGCGCGTGCGACTTGCGGGCCACAGCCACAGGAGTCTGACTTCACGTGGTCCTGCACAGTGGACGAGTACATGAGAAGAGATTCATCAGCACCAGCATACGTATGCATGTACATGTACATGTGCACCAGTGGCTACAGTACAGACACACATACACACATACACATACACACATACACATACATGATTGTATAGTAGTAACGCATACTACTGTGCTGCGGGACAACACCAAAGACAAAGTAAAACAATTTGTCTTACATTATTACAACATGTGTAAATGTGTGGATATAGGGTAAAAGTATCGGACTGGTACTCCCTTCTCCTTCTCCTGCCCCCCCCCCCCCCCGCCCCGGCATATCCAGGACACATACCCAAAATGGTAAAATCAGTCGTTCACCATCACCACCGGTAGTTACTATCTTGATATCAGATACCAAAGCTCACCTGTAACTGTGCAATAGTGCCTTGCCAGGAGCATGTCCCATCCTGAGTGTGCCCCCGCATTGGACAATAGACATCCAGTATGCTGACTTCCTTGCCTGCCTGACGATCTGAATGAAGACTGGACACCGCAAACTGCTGCTGATCCTTGGGACATGTACCGAGCTGCGTCTGCCTGTGGATGGTCCATACCAAAACAAAGGATGGCATTGAACAGTGACGTTACGTTAGTTAATGCTGCCTCCTGAGTCCTGACCTGAACCTCTCGTCCAGTGAGCTCATACTGGAGTTAGCAGTGAGGAGCAGAACAGTATATGGACGCAACTGCTTGTTTCACCATTGTTGTCGACAAGATACTGTTGAACAGCCATCGATTCAATGAGCAGTGTTGCGCATGACCCGTTTGCAACACATTTTCAAGTTACCCGTATCACTGCCACCACAGTGTGGCGATTCACGGATCATTCCTCTTACCTGTTGATCAGTGCATATGCACACTCTCTGCAGAAGCGATGTCCACATGATGTCACCTGTACGGGGTCGAGTAGGAGCTTCTCACACCTAGTGCATAGGAGACTGTCCGAAACGGTAGCACTCTCGACCAGGCACGTATCCAAACGCATTGTGGTAGCTGTAGTTCTGCTGCCAGTGACCGCGGAAGTGGCGACATTCAAGCTCCTACTTTCTCTACACGTAGTTCTTGCTGTGCTGTTGCTTGTACCTTCAAGGGAAGATAAACCCACTGGATAGCTGCTTGGTCTATCACTGGCGCTCCTGGAACGAGCGCAGTCTCTTTCACTGGACATCGAGGAATATGTTAGTTGATTGTGGCGATGTTCAGACCCATCACTGCTTTCAGTCATACGTCTAGGCACCCATGGACTGGCGTGTGTATTATTAGCTGTGCACGGTCCCACTGCTCTTGCTTGCATTTCACAAGATTTTCCAAGAAGACAATCAACTGCCACATCCTGGTCGGCAACGACGTTTGGCCCCATCTCCGAATATCCAGGCGAGATGACAATTCTAGGCTAGGCAGGTAGGAGACAGGGTAGGAGACAGGGTAGGGTACTAGTATTCAGTCGATACACTACACTGCATTATCGTGACGGACACTACAAATAATACTAGGGTGGAATTAATAATTATTTACTCAACTGCTCGTCTATGTATCACTATTTTGATTATAAGTCTTCTCGTCACACCTTTTATATACTCCATTATCTCCGTATACTTAAGCGCGTGTAGCCAAACCGTTGAGCATTTATCTGTGCTGGTGTAAGGGACAAGCGAGGGTCCCTGGTTCGAGTCCTGGTGGTGACAGTCTATTTTTTCTTCAGACTGTCCCCGTTTGTCTCTTTCCCTCAAATTAGTTAGTAAGCAGCGGAGCGAAAATACCCCAAGTACCCCGCCAGCAGTTACATAACAGTGAGAATCTTCCCAGAGCGCTCTCGAGCCGTACCCATCAAACCCTGGCCTAGGCCTAGGCCCGTGAATAGTCAAAGCATAGATGACGTGACTGTCATGAGCCATGGGGCAGGTGAATTCCCCTACTTGCACAGGCAGCTGTATGAACGACATGTCGACAGCAGTGAACATGATTCATTGATGGTGAACTCATGTTCTGGTGGGCCCAGCTTAGCCAGCTGAGCTAGCTCTGCACTGCAGTGCATGCAGATAATATCTATCGGTAGACGGCTGACCTGAGAGTGAGAGTCAGTGAGACTGAGAGGCAGTGAGGGGCTAGCTGGCGTGGTCATGCCTCATGCTCATGGTACAAGGCCAGGCCCAAGGGCTGCATAGCGTGCACGCAACGGGCACTGTCACTGAGTCTGTCTATGATCCCACACTGAATCCCCGGGGCCGCGCCGCGGAAGCTCGAAGGTAGATATCTACAAAATTAATACAAAGTCATACAAAGTCATGTAACAAAATACATGAGGAACTGAGAGTAGACGTATACTATAGTCTATAGTCTAGTGGCTAGTGTCCGGAGTCACAGTGAGTAAGTGCGATAGTCTTTCCGCTTTTGAAATACTAGTACTGTAGTAGTAGTACACAATCAAACCCTGGCTTGGACAAACAAGCCTACACGGCTCCACTGCACTACAGCCATGATAGCTGCACTGTACACTGTACACTGTCTACATGACGTGTATGCACCGGTACCTACACAGTTACAATACAATAATGAATTACATGACAGTCCTTAGGCTTAAAAAGAATACTGCCAGGGGAAAATTATTCTACAAACCAAACAATAATTATTCAGGGGCATGCTTCATGTGCACTGTACATGTGTCTAGGATTATGATACACTGGTCTGCAGAGACAGGCTTCAATGTATTGACATGTACTTCACACCATCTCGGATGTGATCTGCAAACGCGAAACAATTACAAACAAACTTTACAAAGAAGGTGTTATCTGTACATGTCGAGTGTCCAATGACGTACATGTACATGTAGATTGCACCGCGCCGCGCACTGTTTGTATGTTGTTACTACAAAGGTGTTTTATTGAACGCACAAACCAATGATGATAATAATTATTGATACGAATGCAGAGAGAGGCAGGGAGAGCGAGAACAGCAAAATACTACGTTTACTATTAGTACTACTAGTACTACTACTACATGCACCGGACACAATCGCACCTGAGCAAGCAGTGTGGGTTATCCACCTACCGACAGCACCGTGCCCTATCGATCGCGGTGATATCGCGGTGATCCTATCATAGCAATGTTCGGATATCACACCTTTCAGCACAGTTTGCCGCTCCAAGCATAATCTGTATCACAATTTGTGACTACAGATTCATTGGCATGGCATCATTGTTTCATTTCGTACCTGACGATGGCAATTTTGCCGAAACGTTGTACATAAAAGGAATCGGTTCTGTTTTGCAGTGCTGTGGGAATGGGTGTGTCCACCCTACTTCTCTCTACGGATGAAGCTGCAGGGTGTCTCGAAATTACTTCTCATAATTTGTGAGTTCAGCAATAAAGGTCTTTATCAGTGACTAGTGGACTGCCCATCTGCAATCATGTACAGGTTACCTGGTACATGTACGTGTACATGCAATTGTTAGATTGACAGCATGAAACAAGGTGGAGGACACTGTGTTCGGAAACAGTGACCTTACTACAACCTTCCACGGTTGGCAGAGCCCCGGTAAAAAAATCTGTTGACAGTTGACGATCTGAGAGAAGGACGCCATGGGCAGAAGTTGGAAGAAAAACGAAAAAGAAGTCTTTATACAAGTTAAAGAAAAGAGCGAAGAAAACAAGACGACATCAGGAGTAGTCTCCTAACCCCCTAGCATAATGAGGGTCAGAACCGGGTGCGATACCCATTATTATGGTTCAAATGGTCCGCAGGGACCGGGGCTCTGCCAACCGCGGAAGGTTGTAGTAAGGTCACTGTTTCCGAACACAGTATCCTCCACCTTGTTTTATGCTGTCAATCTAACAATTGCGTGAACTATAACAAGGTTTATCTAATACTGGTTTTTAACCAGTGTTAGGTTATAATGTATGACATTGTACATGTACATGTACATGTATATGACCAGCTGTCTAAACTCTAAAGCAAGACTGTACTCTGTAGACTGTAGACTAGTGTAGTGTAGGAGGAGAACCGAGAATGGCGAGATCTTGGTGATTCCTAACACGAATACGAATCCATACTCATACAGTTTAGAGCTCAGTGCATGATGCCGTTGTCACCAGTACAGGGTAAGGATTCTAAAGAAGTACTCTTAGACTAAGTTACTACACTACTCACTAGTCATGGTAGGACTACTATTAGTATGAACATGCTCAACGAGGGACAGGTAAAACTGCACACACCAGAGGATCGAGAAGGTACAAAGTCATAACGTACAAGTACCGGTACTTGTACACGAGCTTTTCATGACACCGGCTCTAGTAGTAGTAGTAGTAGTAGTAGTAGGCTCTACCTCTGCCTTGAGTAATCCTACATCCTCACAGACCGCAGCACATGTGAACTCCAGAAATAAAACTTACTTTACACAGTTCTGTCCAGTGCATTAGAAAGGGGTTAGTCTAGTCTTTAGAAAGGGGTTGCTCCCCACACTTGAGCCCGCCGACTTGACTTGACACTTGCGCCGAAGTCGCAACCACTACATGTATTTCGTACTTTAGAGTTGAGTGAAATAGTTATGATGATTAGAGTAGCAACTCCCGTCCCATTCTCGAGTACCCATGCTATCCATAAAAATTATAATCACTCTTTAGTCTTTACTTTACTACTCCATGTACTTAGTCTAGTCTTTAGACTTAGTGCATGCATGCATGCTCACACATACATGTACTTCGAAGTACATGTAGAATGACTACAATGATTGACAGATTGTGCTTGTGAAGTTACTTAGTTGTGGTGACTTCCCTAGCACTGGCTTTGGACAGTTGGTGCGGGAATGAGGCGGGCCGGCTGGCGCCTGGTCCCTGGAGGATACTGCTAAACTAAAGTTAGCGTTATGACATCATACACTCAGTACGTCGCGTCGTTCTGTCAAAACGAACTAGTACTAGTAGTAGTACCAGGACCAGGAGTACTACTAGTAGTAGTACTAGTACCAAACCTGAGTTCTAGACTTCTGTGGACTACAGACTAGGTCATGAACATGACACGTATGCTTTGTTTCTGGACCGACAGTGCGACATGCATCTAATCGGCGATATCGGGGTTACTTATAGTCATAGTCGAGTCGGGGATGTGCACCACGCCATGCCGCGCCAGCTGGTTCCTTCCTGTTTTCCACCACTGCATTTAATTAACTCCAAACGTACGGATATGTACACAATTGTATCCGTCCCGGTATGCAGAGCTAATTTGATCGGATATCCGTGGCCACGAAAGTCCCACTCGTACCTTCGCATCCCGTTCCTCAGTACTGCACTGGACAGCAGCACTGGATGTTGAGGTCACAATGAGGTGTGCGCTTGAGCAGTTGAGGTACAGCGCAGCTGGCCATAATAGTTTGTACATACATGTAGCATGCTTGAAACATGATGAATCGTTGATCACCGTCTGTTTGCAGTGTGTGTATTATAGAGGAAATACTCCGAAATGGAATATTAATATACAACGTCATGCAAATCACCGAACATAGGCGAGATGACAGTACTAATAGATGGCATGATGTCATGATGACGGATGTACAGTGTAAATGTACAGTCATGTACAATCATGTATGAATCATAAATGGTCGACAGTCGGGGAAAATGCCAGTCAGTCGCGATCGTCGATTGAGCCCTAGCGCGGCGGCGTCAGCTTGCCACAAATATATAATAATTAGTTTGTTCTGCAATATTAGAGTCTTCGCTAGGTCAACTTGCCACCCGCTTGACTAGGCGCACAGGGACTAGTCGACTGGCGGCAACTAACCCCCACCCCCACCCCCTCTTGTGTTACTTGATCGAAATATCTGACAACACTGATTTGCCAAAGACGATCATGGAATGATGGATCCAAGTGCGGCGGATGAAAATTATCCAAACAATGAATCACAACTGTTACTAGTACATACTAGTACTTACTAGTACATGTACAACAGAAAAACTCTGTGGCTTCCTGTGCATCGCAATTCGCATATCGGGCTCAGCGCTTCGACTATGATCATGCCCATGTATGTGCTGAAGAGAAGGAACTACTCCACAGTCGCCATGATCCCTATGGTGTAAATATGGGCTGGAGCACAAGACAATGCTCATGAGCCTGGTTGCTAGCAATGACGATTCTCCGTGATCATAATATCCTACATGTACATGTAGGGGTGTGCGGATGATGCTCGAAAAGGTGGCAGATTCTGCTCGAAAAGCAGTGAAATTGGCAGACCCATACAAACCTTATGGCGGGCAATTCCTCGAATTCTGCTCCGCTTCTTTATCCACATACCAAACATGCATGAAACTTACCAGAAAAAGTACCGAATTCTGCCAATTTTCCTTCCGGCATTATCCGCATACCGTAATGTCGCGTGCATTAGCCGGGGCTTATATGCCTATAAGCCGGTGATGGAGTCAGGCTTGTACACAAGACAGGCTTATACACGAGACAGGCTTATATGACAAGCACCACTCAATGACCAGGCTTGTATGCGCAAACTGCTGACTTGCTGGTGTTGATTTCCGCATCTTCCCACGTTTTCCGCGTGTGCAAGTGTACGGTACCATGCAAACATGAACATGTAAAAGGCGCGCTCACCAGTCTTGCGTAGTACGTAGTAGCCCGGCTTACGCACGCGACACGTGGCGCGTCTCGTGTACTGGCCCGGCTTATGCATGCGACAGGCTTGTACGCGAAAAGCTGTTGCAGATTTCATGCTTCTACACGAGACAGGCTTATGCACAAATCCGGCTTATGCACGCGACATTACGGTATGCCTACCTACATGTACATGTACATGATTGTGTTCGGGCCTGATTGGAAATTTTTATTTTCATTGCTATCAGGTTCGGCCTCATTTCCTCTGTGCTGCGCTGATGAGTTCACAAAGAACGAAACAGCATGCTGTCCGCAGATTGTGTACATGATTGTACAATAATAATAATTGTGTGTCTTAGATTTGTTGAAAATATGTACATGTACATTGTACATGATTGTACAATACATAATTTCTTAGATTTGTTGAAAATATGTTGTTGGTTGACCGCATGTAACAAGGTGGAGAACCACCGTGTTCGGAAACAGTGACCTTACCGGGCTTACTACAACCATCCACGGTTGGTAGAGCCCCGGTCTTGCGACCATCTAAACCGTATCACGGTGTGGGTGTTAGCCCCGGTTCTGACCGTCTGTATTCTAGGGAGTTGCCTTTGTCTTCTTGTTGTTGTACCGTCAGTTGTACATGTATTATTCTTTGTTTGCTCCTGCCTGTGAGTCCTGGATGTCTTCTTGAATCAACATGGCCGCGTCGGAACATCACCAACCTCGTCTACAGAGAGCACCTTCTCACGACTAGCCCTTTCCCAAAGATGCTCACCACTTTTTTCGCCACTTTTGTTGTTTTGGAAGAAATCGCAACTTTCGCAACTTTCTTCATTTTCACAAACTACTTCGCAACTTTTCCGCAACTGTTTGCAGAGAAGCGCTTTGGAGGATATGATGCTCCGCTTCAACAAGAAGCGCTGAAAACATAGCAAAAATCATCATGACAAGTGTACTTTTCATGGGGCATCCCTGAGCATGCCGCTATGTCATGAATGCTGTGCAAAGGTTCAACGAAAATGGACAAGGATTCATTCCAAGTCCGTTCATTTTCCTAAACATGTTTCACGCTGTGAACATAATTATGCATTCATACATGTACATGTACATGTACATGCATGATTTCTTTGTATGTGCTTCAAAGTACGATTGACTTTACTCAAGCAGTTGTGCTGCGCCAGTGTTTTCCATTTCCGCTCCTTTATTGGCTGTTTTTGGCATGATTATGCACAAGAACTCACTCACTTTGAGTTGCGATATTAGCAACTATTGAGCTTTTTCTGAAAATATCGATGCGATTTCAGCAACTTTCACTGGTTTTGGCATGGTTGCGAAAAGCATAAGTATTAGTTGCGAAATATGTTGGCATCTTTGAGAAAGGGCTACTCACGACAGGGTGATGGTGGTGGCAGTAACTGTACTGTTGTCAGCTGACGTGCTGAGAGAGTGACGCCATGGGCAGAAGTTGGAAAAAGAAAGAAAAGAGTAAAAAAAGAAGAAAAAAAGAAAGAAGAACAATTTTAAAAAAAGCTACAAAGTTTATGAGGACTGAGTATCAAGTTGATTTTCAGTCCCGAAATTGCATATTCAGCGAAAAGATCGGTGATTTCTTCAAAACCACAGTTTTCGGCGAATTTTTCGGCCGGCCGATTTGGGAAATGCCTATCGATAGAATGATGATGATTGTGGTGTTCAGTGCAGTGTGCATGTGCCCGCCACCCACGTCAACCTGCATACTGTCCATCATCTAGCAAGGATGCATGGTCCATGCTTCAACTTGGACTTAGTTGGAGGGAGATCAAAATTTGATAAAATTAATTTAGTACTCCTTGGCAAGTCGTATTATGTGCATTGCACATGTAGACCTACACTACCTGTGAGACCGAGAAGGCATGAACAAGTAAAGTTCTGAATCTGGAGCCGGCTAGCTGCTAGTGGCCTATAGCCTAGTGCTACGTGGGATAGAAAGCCGACCGAATAACGACGGTTACGTGGAATGCATTGGGTGTGCACTTGTGTTTTTCTCTTGGGATGAGCGGATTTGTCGATTTGGAGGGCACATGATGCCACTGTTCACAACGACATCGGCGTAACCATGGTAATGATAATGGCTGTGAAACAGGGCATAGGGAGTCGTAAAATAGGACTCCCTGCGAACATAGTCATTACAGACAGTGACCATGGTGACTGCCAGTGACAGTGGTCACGTCGAGACGATGAACAAAACCAAAATACTTCGCCATTGCCGAGCCACCATGCTCACAGCAAAGACTTCTGTGTGTGCTATTGTTGTGAAGTGGACCACAAAGACTGGGGGTGCGCGTTATACTCCGAAAAATACGGTACTCAGGCAGTAGGGCAGTAATACTGCTGTACCACCTGTACTACCACTACTCTACAGCAGCGCTGAGTGACCAAGGTGACTGCTGACTGCTGTGTACACCAATCATGTCACCATAGTAGATCTACACAGTGTAGACTACACACCAGGGAGTCGTATACGTAGATCTATGGCAGTATGGCCCTACTATGGGCCTAGGCCTAGGGTCATACGATCGACTACGACTCCCTGCTACACACAGTCTGGTGACAGACTGACGTCACATAACAGTACTTGGTGCGAGTTGGTGGTTGAAAAAATAATTATTTATAATGACTGTGTTATCACGACATAAGTCAGTACGGCCGGGTGCGTTTCGCGATCTGAATGCAGCACACTTTTTTTCAAGTCCAGAAAACTGAGAAAGGAGATGACAAACTGTTTCTTTCTCTTGACTGCTGTAGCTCCGAGGAGTCGTATTGTGTGGCGCTGTGACTATTCAATTTTGGCAACACTTGACTTAGCTAGAAGGTGGTACATCGGCTAAGCTCGAGGAACACTGTATAGTGTGTGAGCTCAGGTGCACGCGATGCGCCCTTTCTCGTTTCCTTACGAAGTTAGTTATTTCTTTCTCTGTCCTGTCTTCCGAGTGACGGGAGGTGGCTACCAGTATGACTGTACAGTTGCTGGATCTGCATGTGATACTAGGACACTGGACGGTATTCTACGTGACAGGGTATGCACTGGTCGCTTGTCACCGACGCTCCTGACACCATGTCCAGGCTCAGTATCAACAAAATTCATTATCTATTGCCTTAGCCCTACTATGTTCTATGACATGCGGCAGTGGAGACGTCTGCAGTTTGTCCTGCTCTCCGTTCTCCACATACCGGTAGGCTGTTTGCAAGCCTAAACGGCGTGAGCAACGATACAAATGGCAGCGGTAGCCGCTATGTCCAGCGTAACGGTAGCAAGTAACCACCCCGGCGGGAACAGGGCTGCTGCCAAGTGAACTACTTTCTAAGACTTTGCTGACTAGCTTCTCATGCAGCAAGCGCTCGTACATGTATGACAGTATGTGCAGGGAACTAACTACTGACTGTAGAACGGGAAAGTCTATCTAACGACCAAAATGTGTAACGTTTTTTGTAATTTTGGCATGATTACGTGCAGAAAGTTTAACGATGGCTACCTGGCCACCCATCTGTATGCGCATCTTTACACTGACATCTAGCCATGACGTATTTTTCAAATAACGTAAAAGAATTGGTCGTTAAAACGTTGGACTTTGTGAGTCGTTAGACTTTCCGGTTTTACAGAATTACTTACTTGAACAGGCCAAGTGATGCATACCTTAGCCCAGGTCCAAGGTCAGCATTTGAAAATACATGTATGAGCATTCACGCACTGTATACAAAGGTCATGACATTGCATGCATAGTGTTGGTGGGTACGTTGTGTGTGTGTGTGTGTGTGTGCACGTGCGCATGTGTGTGTGTGTGTGTGTGTGTGGGGGGGGGGGGGGGGGGGGTGGTGCGTTTGTGTGTGTATGCATGTGTGTGCGTTTGGGCAGGCGTAAATGCAGATGAATATCGGGACGGATACCTTGATGCCATCAATCCTTTTCTGCACCTTGTCCTGACCCACTTACTGAGGTGCAGCGAGCCCATATGTGGGAGCATTTCAAAGTCCACCCAGAGTTTGGAGATTTCAGGGGATGTCGGCTGTTGGGCGGTTCAATAGCCAATTGAGTCATCTTTCCAGGACTCCTTTTGAATCTCTCTCCCCTCTCCCGGGGAGACCCACGCATCCAATTTCGGTAGTGCGCAAGTGCAAGTGTGGGTATGTGTGTGTGTGTGTATGTATATGACATTGTATACCAACCAATATACAATTTTCCCCAACCTTGTCAGGGGCTTCGCACGCGGTACGGTCACTACGGTATTGACCGTACCACTATTTGCCCCAAGTACCCTGTGAATCAATAAAATGCACTGATTTGGGCTCTAAATTTCCAAAATTTTCGGCTCAGCCATCCCTCCCCACGAGTAAATTCTACTTCAGACGGCTGACCGTACCACACTAAAATACCTTCCGACGCCCCTGCTTATTTTTAGGAGCTGCTACATACTACTCTGACAGACACCTTCTCTATGTATACTGTTTTGGACATTGAAATCTGTTGAGAAATCAAGTGACCACGGGGCGCTAGCCTTGCAGCCGTGGGCACTGCTGGTCCAGTTATGCAGCCGTGGGCACTGCTGGTCCAGCTATGCACTGTGTATGTGAACTACAGTACGTGTACGTGCTAAGTCAGTAAGGGAGGCTGCCCGCCCCGGTCATTCCGCGGGATTTCTTTGTCCACAACTGTAGAATCCGATGTGCGTGCATCTGTTTGTATGTGTGTGCCCATGTGGGTGTGTCTATGTGGGTGTGTGCGTGTATGTGTGTGTGTATGTGTGTATGTGTGGTGTATGTGTGTGTGTGTGCATGTGTGTGTGTGTGTACGTGCTCACTTGTTTTTTGCTGATATGGAAAGCCGTCGTCAGTCGTCAGCAAATTGTCCACAAGGCGGTCGTCAGTAAACCAGGGAGACGGCAGAGCAAGCATCCATTCTGTGTGGTAAGTTGCATACTGGTATCTTGCCTTGTACAGGAGTATTGCTCATAAGAGTATTGGTGAGGGTGTCGAAATCCGTTGAGAAGCCAAGCGGCCACAGGGTGCTGGCCGTGCAGCCGTGAGCACTGCCGGTCCAGTTTTACAGTGCGTGCGTGAACGCGCTAAGGCAGTAAGGGTGCCCTGGGCCGGTCAGTCCACTGGATTTCTATGTCCACAGCTGTACGAGCACTGCTATACTCTTCAGTGTACCAGTATTCACCTTCACTGAATAAAGTAGCGCCGGGTGCGAAATGGCCCTATTGTTATGAACACTGAGCTGTCCACTGGAACACGGTGTTACTGTGTTTTGCGGGGCAAATTTCACTGGCAAGACATTCACATTGGAAATGCTCTGCAAACGCGGAGGTGCTCCAGTTTCACCACCACAGTCGCGTCTGCAGCCACCTCTATCATGCAGTATTCTGTTCTCGAGGTTCGTGGTTTCTCGTAAAAAAACCCTCAGAATTTGGATGAAGCAACAGCCCCACCATTGCTACTCGTGCTTGGTGTGGTCATGACTTGTAATTGCATTGGCAGCCATTGTAAATTACTCCCCCCCCCCCCTCCCCTCCCTACCAACACCATTCCCATGATCTGTGTTTGACTTTCTGCATGCATAGAAGTTGGTAACGTTTGAGTGGAACTGGTGTGAAATCTTCCTAGCCTAGGCACACGATCTGACGTTGACTTACTTTTTGCAGGATCACATAAGACACCAGTTGTGCTTTGACTGTCATTGCTCAGTAAACCGCCTAATGTGATACTGTCATTGCTCAGTAAACCGCCTACTGTGATACTGTCATTGCTCAGTAAACCGCCTACTGTGATACTGTCATTGCTCAGTAAACCGCCTAATGTGATACTGTCATTGCTCAGTAAACCGCCTACTGTGATACTGTCATTGCTCAGTAAACCGCCTACTGTGATACTGTCATTGCTCAGTAAACCGCCTAATGTGATACTGTCATTGCTCAGTAAACCGCCTACTGTGATACTGTCATTGCTCAGTAAACCGCCTACTGTGATACTGTCATTGCTCAGTAAACCGCCTAATGTGATACTGTCATTGCTCAGTAAACCGCCTACTGTGATACTGTCATTGCTCAGTAAACCGCCTAATGACGTAATGTGATACAGCTAGAGTAACTACTAATTACCCCCCCCCCCCCCTGCACACACACAATACGAATGTGTTGTGTGAAATAGACTTGCAAGGGAAATGATCTCGGTACCCTGGCGGCCATTGCTTACGAAATCTTCGAACACCAAAGAATAAAAGGACTCTTTGCTTTCTTTTCAGTGTATTGTACACATTTGGTGTGAGCTTGACTTGCAGACGAATGCTTTGTGTGAAATAGACTTGCAAGGGAAATGATCTCGGCCATTGCTTACGAAATAGACTTGCAAGGGAAATGATCTCGGTACCCTGGCGGCTATTGCTTACGAAATCTTCGAACACCAAAGAATAAAAGGACTCTTTGCTTTCTTTTCAGTGTATTGTACACATTTGGTGTGAGCTTGACTTGCAGACGAATGTGTTGTGTGAAATAGACTTGCAAGGGAAATGATCTCGGTACCCTGGCGGCCATTGCTTACGAAATAGACTTAGAAGGGAAATGATCTCGGTACCCTGGCGGCCATTGCTTACGAAATCTCCGAACACCAAAGAATAAAAGGACTCTTTGCTTTCTTTTCAGTGTATTGTAGACATTTGGTGTGAGCTTGACTTGCATACGAATGCGTTGTGTGAAATAGACTTGCAAAGGAAATTATCTCGGTACCCTGGCGGCCATTGCTTACGAAATCTCCGAACACCAAAGAATAAAAGGACTCTTTGCTTTCTTTTCAGTATATTGTAGCATACATACTTCATGCTCTTCGTGTCTTGACTGGTCAGTGTGTGTGTGTGTGTGTGTGTGTGTTTGTCCAGGAAGAAGGGAAGCCATCAGCAAGCCAGCAAGAAGCAAGCCGGCGAAGAAAATTCATGCGAAGAAAATTCTAAAATTATAGCCATCCCTATCCCCGACCACCATCCCCTCCTGGAATGATTACTTTTATAGCCTATCCTGGCTCTGAACTTCACACCTGAAATGATTGGTCAACCGCCCTCAGCCAATCAGAGTTCAGCAAGTGTGTGATCCTAGCTTTTGCTAGTTCTCACTTCTAACTCTGATTCTATCTGATGACAGTTGATCAATCATATTCCTACCTACCTACCTACCTACCTACTGAACTGTACAATGAGTACAAATATTGTACTCATTGTACAGTCTATAGTACCCCTCAGCTAACACAGTCACTCTGCTGGAGTGTGGCCATGCATCAACTGATACATCCAGCAAACACACAAACACACACACACACACACACACACACACACACACACACACACACACACCAGAAAGCAAGAACAGCGGGAAAACAAAACATTATGACAACAACAAAGAAAAAAAAGAGCATGACCATGAAATTCATAATTGTGTAAACAAAAACTCCAAATGAAGAGCAGCTCCAATGAGAGAGAGTGGGAGGGGGGGGGGGGGGGGGCAGGGAGAGAGAACAAACATGATAAAACATGCACAGCAAGACTGAGAAGTCAGAGGGAGAAAGGGGCACCTACTGGGCGTCCTCCACCACAGGCACATTATACGTACGCCATTGCCGGGAATACTGAGCCAAAATATGTTCATTATTGCTATAATCTCGTGGCAATAATATCATGTCTCAGGTATTTGTGTGTGTGTGCGCAGTGTGGAGGGGGGGGGGGGGGGAATCAATAATAATATCATGTCAGGTACTGTGTGTGGGGGGGGGGGGGGGGGGGGATGGATCAATAGCATGTTGTCCGGTCCTGTGTGTGTGGGGGGGGGGGGGGGGATCAATATCATGTAGTCAGGTACTGTGTGTGTGTGGGGGGGGGGGGGGGGGGGACAAAAGGCACTAAGGCATTGCACAACAACAAGAAGCTGACGCAACAGCAGCAGCAGCAGCAGTACAACGTAAGCACAAGAAAAAGCAAACAGAAGTCAGAAGAGCTAGGGGAGATGCCAACCACATTGTACCAACAAATCGTCAAGATCGTGATTAGCGGACAGTCACCGCATGTTGATCGCTAGTCTTGAGAAATTACGTTCATTTTGCACCTTCTTCACACGGGTGTATTATTGAGCGTCATCCTCTGCCTGATCGTCGCTAGCACGATACTAACGTTGAACATGGCGAACTGTGTCCTTGCGACGGCGTGGTGATAGCCGGTGACGCTGCATAGCAGACCACCGCTGGGTACTGCACATAGGTCACTGCATACACAAGACACAATACAGTCAAACCTCTTTAGGACAAACATTAAGCGACCGATGATATTTGTTCGCAATAACGGGAGTTCTTCATATCCATAATTATGATGTTTTACCCAGTGGATACACAGGGTTTTATCCAATACAGTTACGAATACCGTAAAGTACCGCCAGAGCGCCCCACCATCTCATCCTTTCGTGGTCGTAGCGTGGAGGTGGTCTGCTGTCTGTAGGTCATACGACATGAACCTTGTACACATATTGCACGGTTTGCAGTCAATCCGTACCTTCGAGTGGACACAAGCTCCACACAAAAACCTGCCAAGTGTGACCTTAGTACACTAAGATTCTCACATCGCACACACTTCGTTGCACTCTGCCATACGATTTTCCTTTCTCTGGCTGTAAAATCAAGGTGGGGCGCTCTCGCGAGACGGGGCGCTCTGGCGGTACTTTACGGTACTAGTTCTTCTTAGGCAAACCTGTCCCTGCGGGAATTTGCGGAAAAAACTCTCGAAAACTTGCGCAAGAAATTGCGGCAGAAAGTAACAAAAAATGCGATGAAAAGTGCGGAATGATGCAGAACTTGCCAGGAATTCGTGGAATTATTTGCAGAAAATTGCGGATTTGGGCCAAATCACGAAATTTGTTGCATCGTATATCTACACCGGAGTCGTACTGTGCAAATAACCTACAGGATCACGGAAAGAACTGCGTGAAAAGTGCATAAAAATGTGAGATATAGTGCAGAAAACAACAAAAAAACGCGGGAAATAGCAGATTTTGCTGAAAATCGCGGGTTTGGGCCAAAATCGCGAAATTTGCTGCATCCGTGGAATCGCGATTTCCTGGAGGGTCAGGCAAACATTTGTCTTATCAGTGTTCTTCCTAACGAGGTTTCCCTGTACATAGTATTATTGTCGATGATGTACAGCCACTGACTACTAACACAACAGGCAGCTGCTCAGCCACTGACCAAACAACACACAAGTGACACAACACACACTATCATGCCAATACTGCGCAGGCATGCTACTGTTTACTGCATTCATGTGAACATGTGAACATGGATGCAGTGAATGGGATTTTCGGTCTTTGACCACTTGCTGGTGAGCTGATCTACGCCTCCCACCGCTTTAGGAGCTGCAGCTGCGCCTTGATCCTTGACGGGTGGTGGCGTTCCTACGGATTCGGAAAACTCGGTTTCCAGCCAAGTCTCATGCGAACCGTGAATTTTTTTAATGCTACTGTTGTACGTTACCGTGGCAACTACAGCACTACTGACTAACATACAGACTCATGTTAATGCAACAGAATCCAGCATTTTCTCAACAGTTCTCTTAGGGCGCAGTCTCACACTGCGACCAAAGCATGCTTCCATGCCGTCAAGCAGGACAGGGGACAAGGGCAATGGTTCGCTGAATAACAAGATTCGCTATAATGCAAGTTGGTTATAAGTTGAGTCGACCGTATATCCATGATGTCGCGCACTACAAACACAATCACCACAACATGTTTTGTGGATGCATGTTATCACTTGCTCAGTGTTACAGAGCTGGTTCAAAAGTCTTTTTAAAGACTTTCGAACAATATCTGTATGTTCCATTGGACTTCGACTGCAGCGCTACCTTGCCATGAGTCCATTGCGCTCAGCTCTCACAGTGTGGTGGCACGTGTTCTCATAAGCACGCGGTTCAATAACTTACGTATATCATGTACCGTGTACAGTGCACCGTGTACAGTGTACAGTGTACAGTGCACCGTGTACAGTGTACAGTGTATAGTGTACAGTGTACAGTGTACAGTGCACCGTGTACAGTGTACAGTGTACCGTGTACAGTGCACCGTGTACAGTGCACCGTGTACAGTGCACCGTGTACAGTGTACAGTGTACCGTGTACAGTGCACCGTGTACAGTGTACAGTGTACAGTGTACAGTGTACAGTGTACAGTGCACCGTGTACAGTGTACAGTGTACCGTGTACAGTGTACCGTGTACAGTGTACAGTGTACAGTGTACAGTGTACAGTGAGAATGTGACCGACTAACAGTTGGTGGGCACAGTTAACTGCTCATTCATTCTAAACCATACCACCTAACTAACTGCTTCACCACTAATTTCCTGTCAAATCACATCTTGAGGACTGGTATTAACTAACCCAGTTTCTGACTACAGCAGCAGGAAAGGGAGCACTAAGCACACAAGCCACATTACCACAATCCCGCGGTAGACGGTTTGATAATGGCCAAATCCCCTACAGTACTGCCGGGCGCCGAAGAACGGCCAGGCTAGAATTTTACCAGGCACAGCATACCAATGTATACCAGGTGGTGACTCCACTGTGCATAGACTGTAGTACATGAGCATAAGAACGGTCTAGGCTAGGAGGCTTACCCCCCCCCCCCCCCCCCCCAGTTCTTCGGCGACCGACAGTACTGTAAGTTGCATCTCCATGATTCCAGTATGGTGCCTGTGGTTCCAACCAGTATGCTTTAACTAATTACAGCAGAGCCAACCAGTCTAGCCCATAACATCCAATCCACAGTGCAGTACAAGCAATTCAAAAACAAAATCCTTCCACATACTCACATTGCATCTGTGTACAGTCATTTTGAGGTACGCTGCATAACATCCGGTGGGCAGAAATCTTGAAAGCCGACTGTTTCACACGGTCTCACACACACCTTGACGATTGACAGAGGCCACTCCGCTTTTCAACTGCGGCTGGGGAAAAAAGGGATTGCACAAAAAACAACCATCTTACTACAATGCAGGTGCAAAGGGTTCAGTAATGCTAAAATCTCCTACCATACATCCCCGAATATAAGTTACACATTTTTACATTCAAGGGAAAAGAAGGGGATGCGACTTACAATCGAGTGTGACTTCCTATTTACCGGTATGTGAATATATTAAAACAATTTGGCTCAGACCTGAATATGGGTTGCGACTTATGATCGGGGAAATACTGTGTCCCAGCGTACAGCTTTTTGCCCATCATTCCAAAATTGACACTCAAACTGACTAGTTTACAGCAGAGCCAAATGTTCTCCGGGCACAAAACATCAGGTATAGAGTGCACGGTACAAATCAACCAAAGTCAGACCGACTCTATTTATACTTATTCTCTACACCTGCATCGGGAGACTAGATAGCCAGCCACCACGCACCATGTCAGCTGTAATCTGCCTGATTTAGAAAAAAATTATCCCGTTCTCGGATACCATGACGGTCACTATTTACAGCTGAGCTGACTTTGATCAAGAATTTGTGGTAAAAACTACTTTCGGTAGAAGTAATCAGACCAAGGAATAAGACAACTTTTCAGAATCTTTTCAATCAACATTTCAAAGCTTCGACTAGCACTTTCATTGCCTTTTCTTCAGGTAGATACAGGCAGAAGAAGCTAGCCAGTACAGTACAATAACTACTTGACTTCAAGTATTAAACAATGTATAGGTGAGGTAGCCAACAGTAGGTAGATTGCGAGAACAAACGCAAAAAGGTGTAACATGATGATTCTCACGCATTCGGAGGCATAAGAAATCCTACAGCTATGCACTAGTGATGTATGTGAGAAGAGGTGTGATCGGCGTGATGTGCGATAGAAATAGACTTTTTTTGTCTCCAAGAAGCACTCCAAGAAGTGTTCACTTCTTCACTGCTCACATCAGACTATCCTTTTCACGGCCAGCTCAAGCAAGTAATAGTTTCCAGGTGATGAGAAACACGTAGAAAGCGACAGATCTATGAGATTTCTGTAACCTGCATGGCTTAGGGCTGTTTCAATGAAATATCGTATATACAACATGACTCGGAACAGTTGTGCTCGGTGAAATCCGACCCAGGATACAAAAAAACTGACACCCTGGACCAGCTCTGAACACATGACTCAGTGTCTGCACATGTGTACATCCAGCCACATTCGTACCTCTTCTAGGGCGTCAAGGGCCGTACAAGTTGAGGATGCCAAATCGGCACCTTTGGTCGGATTTCACCGAGCGCAACTGTAGTTTTTTGTTTATTTATTTATGGATTCCCCAAAGGCCGAGGTCTAAGTCGAGGGGGTCTCCGTTCATGGCTTACTGGGAATATATCTGCAAAAATATAATAATTATATAGATTGAGAAGAGAAAGGGGTACAACAAATGCGTACTGTAGAAATCAGTATTGTATTATCGCAGGTCATGTGATGGTTGCCTGTACTCCAGCCAATTAACGTCCACTGTGAGCGAGCAGGCATTTTCGTGTACTGCCCGGGGCGGTAGCTTTCAGTGTTTTTGTTTTGCGCGCTGATCAGATCATTCTGCACATGCCTACTTGTGTTTGTCAGTTGAAACCTTCACTTCTTGCAACGGTCAACACACAACTATACCGCCTACCTGCACCAATGGACTAGTCTGTTCACTCCGAAGTGTGCGGACAGGCATTGATGATGTAGGTCTCTTTGCTACAGGACAGCCTTCAGTCCGCTTCAGTTTAAAATTATACACAATTGTTTTCCGTTGTGTCCTAGGTCAGACCAGTGGCCTTCTTCGGGACCTCTTTGTACTTCGTTCTTCAGCAGCTAACACTTTGCAATGTCGGATCCGCCTTCACTCCTCCAATGGTCTTGTTCTACCCCGAGTTTATTCACGCTACGGTCTGTTTTCTCTTGCTCATTTGGCTGCAGACAGATGGAATAGCGCTCCATCTGATATCCGCACTGCTGCATCGCCATCCCTTTTTCGCCATGCATTACCTTCATTCTTAGGGTACCCCGTAAGAAGACCTTGAGTCTGTGGGGACTGCCCTATTAAAATATGAATAAATAATAATAATAATATTTTCCCGTTTGTCTCTTTCCCTCAAAACCAGTCAATATTTTATGACTTGGGGCTCCCCGCGTGCTAGTTTGTACGTGAAGTGTGTGGGTTACAGTGAGGGCTGCGTCCCACCCGCCTGTGTGGATTCACAGGAAGTGTGAGTTACAAAGTCTGAAGAAAACGTTGAACGGTCTCTGCTTGGATGACGACTACACCATAGCTCAGCGGTTAGAGCATCGCTGGCTACAAGCGAGGGTCCCTGGTTCGAGTCCTGGTGGTGACAGTCAATTTTTTCTTCAGACTTTTCCCGTTTGTCTCTTTCCCTCAAAACCAGTCAATAATAATAATAATAATAATAATAATAATAACACAGCACGCGTTCGGACGGGTATACTCGTCCTTGGGCTTCAAAGGGTTAATGCTTGCCTGCCAACACAAGCTGCAAAGTTCTGGCAAAGAAAGAGAGAGAGAGAGAGAGAGAGAGAGAGAGAGAGAGATCATATTTCTATCACGACTTACTTTCACAGATTCGGCCTGACCAAGTCGTAACGGGTCACCTAGGGAGATTTGCAAACGAGCTATATGCAAAGACGAATATAAACCCATGACTTCCAACTTGCCATCACTGAAGCTATGAGAAAGAGGGATACATACACACAGGGATAGACACACAACTTTTAAGTTTCGTAAAATTTGTTGAAAGAAAGAGAAATAAAGAGAAATAAAGAGAGAGAGAGAGAGAGAGAGAGAGAGATTGAGAGAGAGAGAGAGAGAGAGAGGGAGGGAGGGAGGGAGGGAGGGAGGGAGGGAGGGAGAAAGAGAGAGTAAAGCAGACACAGTCCTATGCATATATACATGTACACAGGAATTGCACACATTCCATACATCCTATAGTATCCAGATACATACAAAATTAATGGTGTACTACAAGGCCAGATATTGTAACGTCAATTAAAGTTAACGATCTCCGGATTTTTGTGGGTTAGCGAGGTGAAATTCTCATGAATTCGGTGTCAAAACCGAAAAGAGACTGTGTCATGTACTGTAGCGGACATGGAAATCCAGTCGATTGACCGGGGCCAGCGCCCTCAGCGCATACAGAACACTGCGTGTAGTGCACAAAGTCATGTTGATCCGATGCGACCAGCGCACAATGCTTGCTCCGCTTATCGACGGCTGCATGGCCAGCGCCCTGGGGCCGCTAGACGTGCGACCGGATTTCCATGTCCACGACAGTACAGCCATGTATCGTTTTGCACTTTTAACGACTTCAAATATTAACGATACAAGACACTGCGGTAGGTGGTCATTTACAACGTATCAGTTCATTCCATCAAAGCACTGGATCGACACAAAGTCATTGGAAATTATCTCCATCTTCTATGAAGTTGTAGTGAAGAAGTTGTCAGACACTGCAGCTGTCCTGAAACAATTTCAACGGAAAAGAACAGCACTGGCTTCTTTGCATCATGAAAGCCCGTCGGAGAGCAGCACATCGTTCTGAAGAACGAAAGTGGAGCATAGGCATGGACAATTTTACGACTTCCAGTTGTTGTTCAGTCCCAAACATCTCTGCGCATGAGCTGGCGCGGCATGACATTAGACAAGCCACTGAGATCCGCGAAGGGAGCCAACCACCTGGAAGAAGCCGTCCTCAATCAAATCTTTGCACTTTGTCTTGCACAGGCTTGGATCAAATTTCGAGAGAATGTCGGTTTCTTCAACGCTATTGTCGATCCTGGAGCGGACCAGGGATCGATTTTTGAGTTACTCTTACTAAGAGTCTTAGCTAGAGAAGGAGAACAAAATTAATGAACTTCGAATTACGAGTAGAACAACTCCATCTCCACGCTCACTTCGAAAATTTCTAATAAGCGCTTGAAGGACATAGTCACTGTACTGTAAACTGCTCTTCTGTATGAAGACAGAGTTCGTTCTTCGCAGCATCCAGCGGGCGCACGTTTCGTACTTACCGGTATGCATTCGAATTTGACTTGAAAAACGATAATTTTGTACATGTGTAGTCATTTGTCGGTTTTGAGACAGAATTCGTTAGAATTTCAACTCGCTAACCCCCAGTAATCCGGAGATCGTTAACTTTAATTGATGTTAAAATCAGGGAGTCGTAAAATACCGGTATTTTACGACTCCCTGGTTAAAATATCTGGTCTTACAGTATTCGAAATAGAGGGAGTCTACCTGGAGTAGTGTAATAGCTGGCCCCGGAGGCAATCACACTCACTCAAGTCAAACACTCACTTCGTAGGTTACCAGTAATTATCAGGAAAGAAATATTATACACACTTTGAATGTAAAGAGAGTAGAAAAGGGCAACAAGAAAGAAGAAAGCAAGGGAACAAAAAGTCCGGCAACTGGCAGCCATGTTTTAGGTCATCAACCAATAAGCAATCCACGAAAACCGGTTGCCGACGAAATTCTAGAAACTTCTGGAACATTAGTATAATTACCCAATCACAGTTCACAGCTCTGGAACATTCTGGAACATTAATACTAGCAGCCAATCACAGTTCACACTCGGCGGCTCGGGAACATTCTGGATACTAGCAGCCAATCACAGTTCACACTCGGCGGCTCGGGAACATTCTGGAACATTAATACTAGTGTCGTATCCGGTCGGCCCGGGGTTAGACCCCACGGCTGCGATCAGACATGGACTAACTTACAAAACTCTCACATTACAAGGCCGTGCAGTGGTGGCCACTTGGAGAGAGTCCACTAACATAATTTCCCTTACGCACGCACACACATATACCTAGACATACTCTCACACTCACACTCAGGCATATACAGACACGTACACTCACACCAGCGTTCAGGTTTACTCACATCTTCCAAGAAGGTAACTTAGTTCAAGTGACGATATGATCAGAGAGAGCACAAGGCAAGACGGAGACGAAAGCCGAAGCTTCCGCCTGAAGACGGAAGGCCAGAGAAGTAGAGAGAGCCAGAAAGGCGATTGCCATAATATCTAACTACGGGCAGGAGGCTGATCCCCCCCCCCCCCCCCCCGTACGAACTATAGGACAAATAGTGAACCTTGGTACACCCGCATGCCGCAGTGTACCAAACCTTAGCAATACTGTGTATAAACTGTATCACAAAGAGCGGGAGCCAGCTAAAGAAATAACAGGGTGTACCACATAAGGAAGGCGCCAGGCTTTGTGTGAAGACATAAAATAAAGGCAGTTATGAATCCGTTTATGGAAGATAGATAAATAAATAGACACATAAATGAGGCAATCTTGTCACGTGGAGACATAAAAGGCCACGTGTCAATAACATGGATACGACATATCCCCCTGCTTACACGGAAAAGAACGCATCCTCGTGTTATAAGTAACTTAGTAAATTAGAATAAGATTATAGCTAGCCATTTTACCTAAACGAGTGCAAGTCAAATCGGATTCACCACCAGAATTGTTCAAAACTAACTGCAATATTGAACACAACCAATCCAGTGAGTAGCACTGAAGTCACTTACTCGTGCCACACCGGACTCCCAAACAGCTGGGGTGGATGGCGGAAACGCGGGGATCGCCTTTCCATCACGCCAACTGGCAACTACCCGAGTGGTGTCCTCCTCGTCTCGGGCGGCGATATCAGTGGCATCTGGCTGGTAGGTAGGAGTCAGGGTGGACGCCATGGGCTGCGGTGGTTCCGACTCATCCTGCTCGTGGACCTCCTGTAGCCGACTCGGTGGATGATGGCAAACTTTCAGTCGGTTGACGTGCACTATCAGGCGATATGCCGTGGGCTCTGACAGCTTGATGCGGTAGGTGGCAGCTGAGAGCTTCTCTTCGACTATGTATGGTACGTGCCAGTGTCTAGCAAACTTGGCGGTTGTACCCGTCGGAATAGCTGGCACCAGAAGCCAAATCACGTCAACTGCTGCAAAAAGTCAGGGAGGTATGAGAGGGCATCTGCGTTGTTGTGTAGCTGGACATAGTCAAGGGCACACAGAAAAACACCCACATTTCTCTAAAGAACTCGCCCACATCTGCTGAAAGCTGAATAATAACCTATCTCCAAGTTCGGGGCTTTCTACCCGTGAATCTTCACTTTGCGACTAAACTATTCACAGCAGTGCCAAATTTTCTGGGTCACTAAATGTGGGTGCCTGCGCCCTACAAGCAAACCAAAAATCAAACCAATGCGACTAATGACATTACAGCTGGATCATGGCGTAGAGAGGTACGTTGAAATTGAAAGGTGAGCACAAATGGTCAAAATCCGACATTTTCTTACCTTTATGCCCGTTCGCAGCTCAGAAAATGACAATGACCATCCTCATCTCGTTGTGTAGCTGGACATAGACAAGGGCACCCAGAAAAACACCCACATTTCTCTAAAGAACTTGCCCACGGCTGCTGAAAGCTGAATAATAACCTATCTCCAAGTTTGGGGCTTTTTACCCGTGAATCTTCACTTTGCGACTAAACTATTCCCAGCAGTGCCAAATTTTCTGGGTCACTGAATGTGGGTGCCTGCGCCCTACAAGCAAACCAAAAATCAAACCAATGCGACTACTGACATTACAGCTAGGTCATTTTTTAGAAAGGTACGTTGAAATTGAAAGGTGAGCACAAATGGTCAAAATCCGACATTTTCTCACCTTTCTGCCTGTTCGCAGCTCAGAAAATAACAACGACCATCCTCATCACGTTGTGTAGCTGAACATAGACAAGGGCACCCAGAAAAAGACCCACATGTCTCTAAGAACTCGCCCACAGCTGCTGAAAGCTGAATAATACCCTATCTCCAAGTTCGGGGCTTTTTACCCGTGAATCTTCACTTTGCGACTAAACTATTCATAGCAGTGCCAACTTTTCCGGGTCACTGAATGTGGGTGCCTGCGCCCTACAAGCCAAACAAAAATCAACCCAATGCGACTACTGACATTACAGCTGGATCATGTTGTAGAGAGGTACGTTGAAATTGAAAGGTGAGCACAAATGGTCAAAATCCGACATTTTCTAACCTTTATGCCCGTTCGCAGCTCAGAAAATGACAATGACCATTCTCATCTCGTTGTGTAGCTGGATATAGACAAGGGCACCCAGAAAAACACCCACATTTCTCTAAAGAACTCGCCCACGGCTGCTGAAAGCTGAACAATAACCTATTTCCAAGTTTGGGGCTTTTTACCCGTGAGTCTTCACTTTGCGACTAAACTATTCCCAGCAGTGCCAAATTTTCTGGGTCACTGAATGTGGGTGCCTGCGCCCTACAAGCAAACCTAAAATCAAACCAATGCGACTAATGACATTACAGCTGGATCATGTTGTAGAGAATTACGTTGAAATTGAAAGGTGAGCACAAATGGTCAAAATCCGACATTTTCTCACCTTTCTGCCCGTTCGCAGCTCAGAAAATGACAATGACCATCCTCATCTCGTTGTGTAGCTGGACATAGACAAGGGCACCCAGAAAAACACCCACATTTCTTTAAAGAACTCGCCCACATCTGCTGAAAGCTGAATAATAACCTATCTCCAAGTTCAGGGCTTTTTACCCGTGAATCTTCACTTTGCGACTAAACTATTCACAGCAGTGCCAAATTTTCTGGGTCATTAAATGTGGGTGCCTGCGCCCTACAAGCAAACCAAAAATCAAACCAATGCGACTACTGACATTACAGCTGGGTCATTTTATAGAAAGGTACGTTGAAATTGAAAGGTGAGCACAAATGGTCAAAATCCGACATTTTCTCACCTTTCTGCCCGTTCGCAGCTCACAAAATGACAATGACCATCCTCATCTCGTTGTGTAGCTGGACATAGACAAGGGCACCCAGAAAAACACCCACATTTCTCTAAAGAACTCGCCCACGGCTGCTGAAAGCTGATTAATAACCTATCTCCAAGTTTGGGGCTTTTTACCCGCGAATCTTCACTTTGCGACTAAACTATTCACAGCAGTGCCAAATTTTCTCTGTCACTGAATGTGGGTGCCTGCGCCCTACAAGCAAACCAAAAATCAAACCAATGCGACTACTGACATTACAGCTTGGTCATTTTATAGAAAGGTACGTTGAAATTGAAAGGTGAGCACAAATGGTCAAAATCCGACATTTTCTCACCTTTCTGCCCGTTCGCAGCTCAGAAAATGACAATGACCATCCTCATCTCGTTGTGTAGCTGGACATAGACAAGGGCACCCAGAAAGCGACCCACATTTCTCTAAAGAACTCGCCCACGGCTGCTGAAAGCTGAATAATAACCTATCTCCAAGTTTGGGGCTTTTTACCCGTGAATCTTCCCATTGCGACTAAACTATTCACAGCAGTGCCAAATTTTCTCGGTTACTGAATGTGGGTGCCTGAGCCCTACAAGCAAACCAAAAATCAAACCAATACGATTACTGACATTACAGCTGGGTCATGTTATAGAGAGGTACGTTGAAATTGAAAGGTGAGCACAAATGGTCAAAATCCGACATTTTCTCACCTTTCTACCCGTTCGCAGCTCAGAAAATGACAATGACCATCCTCATCTCGTTGTGTAGCTGGACATAGACAAGGGCACCCAGAAAGCGACCCACATTTCTCTAAAGAACTCGCCCACGGCTGCTGAAAGCTGAATAATAACCTATCTCCAAGTTTGGGGCTTTTTACCCGTGAATCTTCCTATTGCGACTAAACTATTCACAGCAGTGCCAAATTTTCGCGGTTACTGAATGTGGGTGTCTGCGCCCTACGAGCAAACCAAAAATCAAACCAATACGATTACTGACATTACAGCTGGGTCATGTTATAGAGAGGTACGTTGAAATTGAAAGGTGAGCACAAATGGTCAAAATCCGACATTTTCTCACCTTTCTGCCCGTTCGCAGCTCAGAAAATGACAATGACCATCCTCATCTCGTTGTGTAGCTGGACATAGACAAGGGCACCCAGAAAAACACCCACATTTCTTTAAAGAATTCGCCCACGGCTGCTGAAAAAGTTGAATAATAACCTGTTTCAAGTTTGGGGCTTTTTACCCGTGAATCTTCACTTTCCGACTAAACTATTCACAGCAGTGCCAAATTTTCTGGGTCACTGAATGTGGGTGCCTGCGCCCTAGAAGCAAACCAAAAATCAAACCAATGCGACTACTGCCATTACAGCGGGGTCATTTTATAGAAAGGTACGTTGAAATTGAAAGGTGAGCACAAATGGTCAAAATCCGACATTTTCTCACCTTTCTGCCCGTTCGCAGCTCACAAAATGACAATGACCATCCTCATCTCGTTGTGTAGCTGGACATAGACAAGGGCACCCAGAAAAAGACCTACATTTCTTTAAAGAGTTCGCCGACGGCTGCTGAAAGCTGAATAATAACCTGCTTCCAAGTTTGGGGCTTTTTACCCGTGAATCTTCACTTTGCGACTAAACTATTCACAGCAGTGCCAAATTTTCTGGGTCACTGAATGTGGGTGCCTGCGCCCTACAAGCAAACCAAAAATCAAACCAATGCGACTACTGACATTACAGCTGGATCATGTTGTAGAGAGGTACGTTGAAATTGAAAGGTGAGCACAAATGGTCAAAATCCGACATTTTTTAACCTTTATGCCCGTTCGCAGCTCAGAAAATGACAATGACCATCCTCATCTCGTTGTGTAGCTGGACATAGACAAGGGCACCCAGAAAAAGACCCACATTTCTTTAAAGAATTCACCCACGGCTGCTGAAAGCTGAATAATAACCTGTTTCCAAGTTTGGGGCTTTTTACCCGTGAATCTTCACTTTGCGACTAAACTAGTCACAGCAGTGCCAAATTTTCTGGGTCACTGAATGTGGGTGCCAGCGCCCTACAAGCGAACAAAAAATCAAACCAATGCGACTACTGACATTACAGCTGGATCATGTTGTAGAGAGGTACGTTGAAATTGAAAGGTGACCACAAATGGTCAAAATCCGACATTTTCTAACCTTTATGCCCGTTCGCAGCTCAGAAAATGACAATGACCATCCTCATCTCATTGTGTAGCTGGACATAGACAAGGGCACCCAGAAAAAGACCCACATTTCTCTAAAGAACTCGCCCACGGCTGCTGAAAGCTGAATAATAACCTATCTCCAAGTTTGGGGCTTTTTACCCGTGAATCTTCACTTTGCGACTAAACTATTCACAGCAGTGCCAAATTTTCTCGGTTACTGAATGTGGGTGCCTGCGCCCTACAAGCAAACAGAACATCAAACCAATACGATTACTGACATTACAGCTGGGTCATGTTATAGAGAGGTACGTTGAAATTGAAAGGTGAGCACAAATGGTGAAAATCCGATATTTTCTCACCTATCCGCCAGTTCTCAGCTCAGAAAATGACAATGACCATCCTCATCTCGTTGTGTAGCTGGACATAGACAAGGGCACCCAGAAAAACACCCACATTTCTTTAAAGAATTCGCTAACGGCTGCTAAAAGCTGAATAATAACCTGTTTCCAAGTTTGGGGCTTTTTACCCGTGAATCTTCACTTTGCGACTAAACTATTCACAGCAGTGCCAAATTTTCTGGGTCACTGAATGTGGGTGCCTGCGCCCTACAAGCAAACCAAAAATCAAACCAATGCGACTACTGACATTACAGCTGGGTCATTTTATAGAAAGGTACGTTGAAATTGAAAGGTGAGCACAAATGGTCAAAATCCGACATTTTCTCACCTTTCTGCCCGTTCGCAGCTCACAAAATGACAATGACCATCCTCATCTCGTTGTGTAGCTGGACATAGACAAGAAAACCCAGAAAAACACCCACATTTCTCTTAAGAACTCGCCCACGGCTGCTGAAAGCTGATTAATAACCTATCTTCAAGTTTGGGGCTTTTTACCCGTGAATCTTCACTTTGCGACTGAACTATTCATAGCAGTGCCAACTTTTCTGGGTCACTGAATGTGGGTGCCTGCGCCCTACAAGCAAACCAAAAATCAAACCAATGCGACTACTGACATTACAGCTGGGTCATTTTATAGAAAGGCACGTTGAAATTGAAAGGTGAGCACAAATGGTCAAAATCCGACATTTTCTCACCTTTCTGCCCGTTCGCAGCTCAGAAAATCACAATGACCATCCTCATCTCGTTGTGTAGCTGGACATAGACAAGGGCACCCAGAAAAAGACCTACATTTCTTTAAAGAATTCGCCCACGGCTGCTGAAAGCTGAATAATAACCTGTTTCCAAGTTTGGGGCTTTTTACCCGTGAATCTTCACTTTGCGACTAAACTATTCACAGCAGTGCCAACTTTTCTGGGTCACTGAATGTGGGTGCCTGCGCCCTACAAGCAAACTAAAAATCAAACCAATGCGACTACTGACATTACAGCTGGATCATGTTGTAGAGAGGTACGTTGAAATTGAAAGGTGAGCACAAATGATCGAAATCCGACATTTTCTAACCTTTATGCCCGTTCGCAGCTCAGAAAATGACAATGACCATCCTCATCTCGTTGTGTAGCTGGACATAGACAAGGGCACCCAGAAAAACACCCACATTTCTCTAAAGAACTCGCCCACGGCTGCTGAAAGCTGAATAATATCCTATCTCCAAGTTTGGGGCTTTTTACCCGTGAATCTTCACTTTGCGACTAAACTATTCACAGGAGTGCCAAATTTTCTAGGTCACTGAATGTGGGTGCCTGCGCCCTACAAGCAAACCAAAAATCAAACCAATGCGACTGCCGACATTACAGCTGGGTCATGTTATACAGAGGAACGTTGAAATTGAATGGTGAAGACAAATGGTCAAAATCCGACATTTTCTCACCTTTATGCCCGTTCGCAGCTCAGAAAACGACAATAACCATCCTCATCTCGTTGTGTAGCTGGACATAGACAAGGGCACCCAGAAAAAGACCCACATTTCTTTAAAGAATTCGCCCACGGCTGCTGAAAGCTGAATAATAACCTGTTTCCAAGTTTGGGGCTTTTTACCTGTGAATCTTCACTTTGCGACTAAACTATTCACAGCAGTGCCAAATTTTCTCAGTCACTAAATGTGGGCGCCTGCGCCCTACAAGCAAACCAAAAATCAAACCAATGCGACTACTGACATTACAGCTGGATCATGTTGTAGAGAGGTACGTTGAAATTGAAAGGTGAGCACAAATGGTCAAAATCCGACATTTTCTCACCTTTATGCCCGTTCGCAGCTCAGAAAATGACAATGACCATCCTCATCTCGTTGTGTAGCTGGACATAGACAAGGGCACCCAGAAAAAGACCCACATTTCTCTAAAGAACTCGCCCACGGCTGCTGAAAGCTGAATAATAACCTATCTCCAAGTTTGGGGCTTTTTACCCGTGAATCTTCACTTTGCGACTAAACTATTCACAGCAGTGCGAAACTTTCTCGGTTACTGAATGTGGGTGCCTGCGCCCTACAAGCAAACTAAATATCAAACCAATACGATTACTGACATTACAGCTGGGTCATGTTATAGAGAGGTACGTTGAAATTGAAAGGTGGGCACAAATGGTGAAAATACGACATTTTCTCACCTTTCCGCCCATTCTCAGCTCAGAAAATGACAATGACCATCCTCATCTCGTTGTGTAGCTGGACATAAACAAGGGCACCCAGAAAAAGACCCACATTTCTTTAAATAATTCGCCCACGGCTGCTGAAAGCTGATTAATAACCTGTTTCCAAGTTTGGGGCTTTTTACCCGTGAATCTTCACTTTGCGACTAAACTATTCACAGCAGTGCCAAATTTTCTGGGTTACTGAATGTGGGTGCCTGCGCCCTACAAGCAAACCAAAAATCAAACCAATGCATCTACTGACATTACAGCTGGGTCATTTTATAGAAAGGTACGTTGAAATTGAAAGGTGAGCACAAATGGTCAAAATCCGACATTTTCTCACCTTTCTGCCCGTTCGCAGCTCACAAAATGACAATGACCATCCTCATCTCGTTGTCTAGCTGGACATAGACAAGGGCACCCAGAAAAACACCCACATTTCTCTAAAGAACTCGCCCTCGGCTGCTGAAAGCTGATTAATAACCTATCTCCAAGTTTGGGGCTTTTTACCCGTGAATATTCACTTTGCGCCTGAACTATTCACAGCAGTGCCAACTTTTCTGGGTCACTGAATGTGGGTGCCTGCGCCCTACAAGCAAACCAAAAATCAAACCAATGCGACTACTGACATTACAGCTGGGTCATTTTATAGAAAGGCACGTTGAAATTGAAAGGTGAGCACAAATGGTCAAAATCCGACATTTTCTCACCTTTCTGCCCGTTCGCAGCTCACAAAATGACAATGACCATCCTCATCTCGTTGTGTAGCTGGACATAGACAAGGGCACCCAGAAAAACACCCACATTTCTCTAAAGAACTCGCCCACGGCTGCTGAAAGCTGATTAATAACCTATCTCCAAGTTTGGGGCTTTTTACCCGTGAATCTTCACTTTGCGACTGAACTATTCACAGCAGTGCCAACTTTTCTGGGTCACTGAATGTGGGTGCCTGCGCCCTACAAGCAAACCAAAAATCAAACCAATGCGACTACTGACATTACAGCTGGGTCATTTTATAGAAAGGCACGTTGAAATTGAAAGGTGAGCACAAATGGTCAAAATCCGACA
Organism: Sycon ciliatum; assembly: GCF_964019385.1. Classification (NCBI taxonomy): domain Eukaryota; kingdom Metazoa; phylum Porifera; class Calcarea; order Leucosolenida; family Sycettidae; genus Sycon; species Sycon ciliatum. The sequence continues at coordinate 11,685,563 of NC_088649.1, read as the reverse complement.
TTTTCTCACCTTTCTGCCCGTTCGCAGCTCACAAAATGACAATGACCATCCTCATCTCGTTGTGTAGCTGGACATAGACAAGGGCACCCAGAAAAAGACCCACATTTCTTGAAAGAATTCGCCCACGGCTGCTGAAAGCTGAATAATAACCTGTTTCCAAATTTGGGGCTTGTAACCCGTGAATCTTCACTTTGCGACTAAACTATTCACAGCAGTGCCAAATTTTCTGGGTCACTGAATGTGGGTGCCTGCGCTCTACAAGCAAACCAATAATCAAACCAATGCGACTACTGACATTACAGCTGGGTCATTTTATAGAAAGGTACGTTGAAATTGAAAGGTGAGCACAAATGGTCAAAATCCGACATTTTCTAACCTTTATGCCCGTTCGCAGCTCAGAAAATGACAATGACCATCCTCATCTCGTTGTGTAGCTGGACATAGACAAGGGCACCCAGAAAAACACCCACATTTCTCTAAAGAACTCGCCCACGGCTGCTGAAAGCTGAATAACCTGTTTCCAAGTTTAGGGCTTTTTACCCGTGAATCTTCACTTTGCGACTAAACTATTCACAGCAGTGCCAAATTTTCTCGATCACTGAATGTGGGTGCCTGCGCCCTACAAGCAAACCAAAAATCAAACCAATGTGATTACTGACATTACAGCTGGGTCATGTTATACAGAGGTACGTTGAAATTGAAAGGTGAGCACAAATGGTCAAAATCCGACATTTTCTCACCTTTCTGCCCGTTCGCAGCTCAGAAAACGACAATGACCATCCTCATCTCGTTGTGTAGCTGGACATAGACAAGGGCACCCAGAAAAAGACCCACATTTCTCTAAAGAATTCGCCCGACGCTGCTGAAAGATGAATAATAACCTGTTTCCAAGTTTGGGGCTTTTTCCCGTGAATCTTCACTTTGCGACTAAACTATTCACAGCAGTGCCAAATTTTCCTGGTCACTTAATGTGGGTGCCTGCGCCCTACAAGCAAACCAAAAATCAAACCAATGCGACTACTGACATTACAGCTGGATCATGTTGTAGAGAGGTACGTTGAAATTGAAAGGTGAGCACAAATGGTCAAAATCCGACATTTTCTTACCTTTCTGCCCATTCGCAGCTCAGAAAATGACAATGACCATCCTCATCTCGTTGTGTAGCTGGACATAGACACGGGCACCCAAAAAAGACCCACATTTCTTGAAAGAACTTGCCCACGGCTGCTGAAAGCTGATTAATAACCTATCTCCAAGTTTGGGGCTTTTTACCCGTGAATCTTCACTTTGCGACTAAACTATTCACAGCAGTGCCAAATTTTCTGGGTCACTGAATGTGGGTGCCTGCGCCCTACAAGCAAACCAAAAATCAAACCAATGCGACTACTGACATTACAGCTGGGTCATTTTATAGAAAGGCACGTTGAAATTGAAAGGTGAGCACAAATGGTCAAAATCCGACATTTTCTAACCTTTATGCCAGTTCGCAGCTCAGAAAATGACAATGACCATCCTCATCTCGTTGTGTAGCTGGACATAGACAAGGGCACCCAGAAAAAGACCCACATTTCTTTAAAGAATTCGCCCACGGCTGCTGAAAGCTGAATAATAACCTGTTTCCAAGTTTGGGGCTTTTTACCCGTGAATCTTCACTTTGCGACTAAACTATTCACAGCAGTTCGAAATATTCTCGATTACTGAATGTGGGTGCCTGCGCCCTACAAGCAAACCAAAAATCAAACCAATGCGATTACTGACATTACAGCTGAATAATGTTGTAGAGAGGTACGTTGAAATTGAATTGTGAGCACAAATGGTCAAAATCCGACACTTTCTCACCTTTCTGCCCCTTCGCAGCTCAGAAAATGACAATGACCATCCTCATCTCGTTGTGTAGCTGGACATAGACTAGGGCACCCAGAAAAAGACCCACATTTCTTTAAAGAATTCGCCCACGGCTGCTGAAAGCTGAATAATAACCTGTTTCCAAGTTTGGGGCTTTTTACCCGTGAATCTTCACTTTGCGACTAAACTATTCACAGCAGTGCCAAATTTTCTGGGTCACTGAATGTGGGTGCCTGCGCCCTACAAGCAAACCAAAAATCAAACCAATGCGACTACTGACATTAGAGCTGGGTCATTTTTGAGAAAGGTACGTTGAAATTGAAAGGTGAGCACAAATGGTCAAAATCCGACATTTTCTCACCTTTCTGCCTGTTCGCAGCTCAGACAATGACAATGACCATCCTCATCTCGTTGTGTAGCTGGACATAGACAAGGGCACCCAGAAAAAGACCCACATTTCTTGAAAGAATTCGCCCACGGCTGCTGAAAGCTGAATAATAACCTGTTTCCAAGTTTGGGGCTTGTAACCCGTGAATCTTCACTTTGCGACTAAACTATTCACAGCAGTGCCAACTTTTCTGGGTCACTGAATGTGGATGCCTGCGCCCTACAAGCAAACCAAAAATCAAACCAATGCGACTACTGACATTACAGCTTGGTCATTTTATAGAAAGGTACGTTGAAATTGAAAGGTGAGCACAAATGGTCAAAATCCGACATTTTCTCACCTTTCTGCCCGTTTGCAGCTCAGAAAATGACAATGACCATCCTCATCTCGTTTTGTAGCTGGACATAGACAAGGGCACCCAGAAAAACACCCACATTTCTCTAAAGAACTCGCCCACGGCTGCTGAAAGCTGATTAATAACCTATCTCCAAGTTTGGGGCTTTTTACCCGTGAATCTTCATTTTGCGACTAAACTATTCACAGCAGTGCCAACCTTTCTGGGTCACTGAATGTGGGTGCCTGCGCCCTACAAGCAAACCAAAAATCAAACCAATGCGACTACTGACATTACAGCTGGGTCATTTTATAGAAAGGCACGTTGAAATTGAAAGGTGAGCACAAATGGTCAAAATCCGACATTTTCTAACCTTTATGCCCGTTCGCAGCTCAGAAAATGACAATGACCATCCTCATTTCGTTGTGTAGCTGGACATAGACAAGGGCACCCAGAAAAAGACCTACATTTCTTTAAAGAATTCGCCCACGGCTGCTGAAAGCTGAATAATAACCTGTTTCCAAGTTTGGGGCTTTTTACCCGTGAATCTTCACTTTGCGACTAAACTATTCACAGCAGTGCCAAATTTTCTCGGTTACTGAATGTGGGTGCCTGCGCCCTACAAGCAAACCAAAAATCAAACCAATGCATCTACTGACATTACAGCTGGGTCATTTTATAGAAAGGTACGTTGAAATTGAAAGGTGAGCACAAATGGTCAAAATCCGACATTTTCTCACCTTTCTGCCCGTTCGCAGCTCACAAAATGACAATGACCATCCTCATCTCGTTGTGTAGCTGGACATAGACAAGGGCACCCAGAAAAAGACCCACATTTCTCTAAAGAACTCGCCCACGGCTGCTGAAAGCTGATTAATAACCTATCTCCAAGTTTGGGGCTTTTTACCCGTGAATCTTCACTTTGCGCCTGAACTATTCACAGCAGTGCCAACTTTTCTGGGTCACTGAATGTGGGTGCCTGCGCCCTACAAGCAAACCAAAAATCAAACCAATGCGACTACTGACATTACAGCTGGGTCATTTTATAGAAAGGCACGTTGAAATTGAAAGGTGAGCACAAATGGTCAAAATCCGACATTTTCTCACCTTTCTGCCCGTTCGCAGCTCACAAAATGACAATGACCATCCTCATCTCGTTGTGTAGCTGGACATAGACAAGGGCACCCAGAAAAAGACCCACATTTCTCTAAAGAACTCGCCCACGGCTGCTGAAAGCTGATTAATAACCTATCTCCAAGTTTGGGGCTTTTTACCCGTGAATCTTCACTTTGCGACTGAACTATTCACAGCAGTGCCAACTTTTCTGGGTCACTGAATGTGGGTTCCTGCGCCCTACAAGCAAACCAAAAATCAAACCAATGCGACTACTGACATTACAGCTGGGTCATTTTATAGAAAGGCACGTTGAAATTGAAAGGTGAGCACAAATGGTCAAAATCCGACATTTTCTCACCTTTCTGCCCGTTCGCAGCTCAGAAAATGACAATGACCATCCTCATTTCGTTGTGTAGCTGGACATAGACAAGGGCACCCAGAAAAAGACCTACATTTCTTTAAAGAATTCGCCCACGGCTGCTGAAAGCTGAATAATAACCTGTTTCCAAGTTTGGGGCTTTTTACCCGTGAATCTTCACTTTGCGACTAAACTATTCACAGCAGTGCCAAATTTTCTCGGTTACTGAATGTGGGTGCCTGCGCCCTACAAGCAAACCAAAAATCAAACCAATGCATCTACTGACATTACAGCTGGGTCATTTTATAGAAAGGTACGTTGAAATTGAAAGGTGAGCACAAATGGTCAAAATCCGACATTTTCTCACCTTTCTGCCCGTTCGCAGCTCACAAAATGACAATGACCATCCTCATCTCGTTGTGTAGCTGGACATAGACAAGGGCACCCAGAAAAAGACCCACATTTCTCTAAAGAACTCGCCCACGGCTGCTGAAAGCTGATTAATAACCTATCTCCAAGTTTGGGGCTTTTTACCCGTGAATCTTCACTTTGCGCCTGAACTATTCACAGCAGTGCCAACTTTTCTGGGTCACTGAATGTGGGTGCCTGCGCCCTACAAGCAAACCAAAAATCAAACCAATGCGACTACTGACATTACAGCTGGGTCATTTTATAGAAAGGCACGTTGAAATTGAAAGGTGAGCACAAATGGTCAAAATCCGACATTTTCTCACCTTTCTGCCCGTTCGCAGCTCACAAAATGACAATGACCATCCTCATCTCGTTGTGTAGCTGGACAAAGACAAGGGCACCCAGAAAAACACCCACATTTCTCTAAAGAACTCGCCCACGGCTGCTGAAAGCTGATTAATAACCTATCTCCAAGTTTGGGGCTTTTTACCCGTGAATCTTCACTTTGCGACTGAACTATTCACAGCAGTGCCAACTTTTCTGGGTCACTGAATGTGGGTTCCTGCGCCCTACAAGCAAACCAAAAATCAAACCAATGCGACTACTGACATTACAGCTGGGTCATTTTATAGAAAGGCACGTTGAAATTGAAAGGTGAGCACAAATGGTCAAAATCCGACATTTTCTCACCTTTCTGCCCGTTCGCAGCTCACAAAATGACAATGACCATCCTCATCTCGTTGTGTAGCTGGACATAGACAAGGGCACCCAGAAAAAGACCCACATTTCTTGAAAGAATTTGCCCACGGCTGCTGAAAGCTGAATAATAACCTGTTTCCAAATTTGGGGCTTGTAACCCGTGAATCTTCACTTTGCGACTAAACTATTCACAGCAGTGCCAAATTTTCTGGGTCACTGAATGTGGGTGCCTGCGCTCTACAAGCAAACCAATAATCAAACCAATGCGACTACTGACATTACAGCTGGGTCATTTTATAGAAAGGTACGTTGAAATTGAAAGGTGAGCACAAATGGTCAAAATCCGACATTTTCTAACCTTTATGCCCGTTCGCAGCTCAGAAAATGACAATGACCATCCTCATCTCGTTGTGTAGCTGGACATAGACAAGGGCACCCAGAAAAACACCCACATTTCTCTTAAGAACTCGCCCACGGCTGCTGAAAGCTGATTAATAACCTATCTTCAAGTTTGGGGCTTTTTACCCGTGAATCTTCACTTTGCGACTGAACTATTCATAGCAGTGCCAACTTTTCTGGGTCACTGAATGTGGGTGCCTGCGCCCTACAAGCAAACCAAAAATCAAACCAATGCGAATACTGACATTACAGCTGGGTCATTTTATAGAAAGGCACGTTGAAATTGAAAGGTGAGCACAAATGGTCAAAATCCGACATTTTCTCACCTTTCTGCCCGTTCGCAGCTCAGAAAATCACAATGACCATCCTCATCTCGTTGTGTAGCTGGACATAGACAAGGGCACCCAGAAAAAGACCTACATTTCTTTAAAGAATTCGCCCACGGCTGCTGAAAGCTGAATAATAACCTGTTTCCAAGTTTGGGGCTTTTTACCCGTGAATCTTCACTTTGCGACTAAACTATTCACAGCAGTGCCAACTTTTCTGGGTCACTGAATGTGGGTGCCTGCGCCCTACAAGCAAACCAAAAATCAAACCAATGCGACTACTGACATTACAGCTGGATCATGTTGTAGAGAGGTACGTTGAAATTGAAAGGTGAGCACAAATGATCAAAATCCGACATTTTCTAACCTTTATGCCCGTTCGCAGCTCAGAAAATGACAATGACCATCCTCATCTCGTTGTGTAGCTGGACATAGACAAGGGCACCCAGAAAAACACCCACATTTCTCTAAAGAACTCGCCCACGGCTGCTGAAAGCTGAATAATATCCTATCTCCAAGTTTGGGGCTTTTTACCCGTGAATCTTCACTTTGCGACTAAACTATTCACAGCAGTGCCAAATTTTCTAGGTCACTGAATGTGGGTGCCTGCGCCCTACAAGCAAACCAAAAATCAAACCAATGCGACTGCCGACATTACAGCTGGGTCATGTTATACAGAGGAACGTTGAAATTGAAAGGTGAGGACAAATGGTCAAAATCCGACATTTTCTCACCTTTATGCCCGTTCGCAGCTCAGAAAACGACAATAACCATCCTCATCTCGTTGTGTAGCTGGACATAGACAAGGGCACCCAGAAAAAGACCCACATTTCTTTAAAGAATTCGCCCACGGCTGCTGAAAGCTGAATAATAACCTGTTTCCAAGTTTGGGGCTTTTTACCTGTGAATCTTTACTTTGCGACTAAACTATTCACAGCAGTGCCAAATTTTCTCAGTCACTAAATGTGGGCGCCTGCGCCCTACAAGCAAACCAAAAATCAAACCAATGCGACTACTGACATTACAGCTGGATCATGTTGTAGAGAGGTACGTTGAAATTGAAAGGTGAGCACTAATGGTCAAAATCCGACATTTTCTCACCTTTATGCCCGTTCGCAGCTCAGAAAATGACAATGACCATCCTCATCTCGTTGTGTAGCTGGACATAGACACGGGCACCCAGAAAAAGACCCACATTTCTCTAAAGAACTCGCCCACGGCTGCTGAAAGCTGAATAATAACCTATCTCCAAGTTTGGGGCTTTTTACCCGTGAATCTTCACTTTGCGACTAAACTATTCACAGCAGTGCGAAATTTTCTCGGTTACTGAATGTGGGTGCCTGCGCCCTACAAGCAAACCAAATATCAAACCAATACGATTACTGACATTACAGCTGGGTCATGTTATAGAGAGGTACGTTGAAATTGAAAGGTGAGCACAAATGGTCAAAATCCGACATTTTCTCACCTTTATGCCCGTTCGCAGCTCAGAAAACGACAATAACCATCCTCATCTCGTTGTGTAGCTGGACATAGACAAGGGCACCCAGAAAAAGACCCACATTTCTTTAAAGAATTCGCCCAAGGCTGCTGAAAGCTGAATAATAACCTGTTTCCAAGTTTGGGGCTTTTTACCTGTGAATCTTCACTTTGCGACTAAACTATTCACAGCAGTGCCAAATTTTCTCAGTCACTAAATGTGGGCGCCTGCGCCCTACAAGCAAACCAAAAATCAAACCAATGCGACTACTGACATTACAGCTGGATCATGTTGTAGAGAGGTACGTTGAAATTGAAAGGTGAGCACAAATGGTCAAAATCCGACATTTTCTCACCTTTATGCCCGTTCGCAGCTCAGAAAATGACAATGACCATCCTCATCTCGTTGTGTAGCTGGACATAGACAAGGGCACCCAGAAAAAGACCCACATTTCTCTAAAGAACTCGCCCACGGCTGCTGAAAGCTGAATAATAACCTATCTCCAAGTTTGGGGCTTTTTACCCGTGAATCTTCACTTTGCGACTAAACTATTCACAGCAGTGCGAAATTTTCTCGGTTACTGAATGTGGGTGCCTGCGCATTACAAGCAAACCAAATATCAAACCAATACGATTACTGACATTACAGCTGGGTCATGTTATAGAGAGGTACGTTGAAATTGAAAGGTGAGCACAAATGGTGAAAATACGACATTTTCTCACCTTTCCGCCCATTCTCAGCTCAGAAAATGACAATGACCATCCTCATCTCGTTGTGTAGCTGGACATAGACAAGGGCACCCAGAAAAAGACCCACATTTCTTTAAATAATTCGCCCACGGCTGCTGAAAGCTGATTAATAACCTGTTTCCAAGTTTGGGGCTTTTTACCCGTGAATCTTCACTTTGCGACTAAACTATTCACAGCAGTGCCAAATTTTCTCGGTTACTGAATGTGGGTGCCTGCGCCCTACAAGCAAACCAAAAATCAAACCAATGCATCTACTGACATTACAGCTGGGTCATTTTATAGAAAGGTACGTTGAAATTGAAAGGTGAGCACAAATGGTCAAAATCCGACATTTTCTCACCTTTCTGCCCGTTCGCAGCTCAGAAAATGACAATGACCATCCTCATCTCGTTGTGTAGCTGGACATAGACAAGGGCACCCAGAAAAACACCCACATTTCTCTAAAGAACTCGCCCACGGCTGCTGAAAGCTGATTAATAACCTATCTCCAAGTTTGGGGCTTTTTACCCGTGAATCTTCACTTTGCGCCTGAACTATTCACAGCAGTGCCAACTTTTCTGGGTCACTGAATGTGGGTGCCTGCGCCCTACAAGCAAACCAAAAATCAAACCAATGCGACTACTGACATTACAGCTGGGTCATTTTATAGAAAGGCACGTTGAAATTGAAAGGTGAGCACAAATGGTCAAAATCCGACATTTTCTCACCTTTCTGCCCGTTCGCAGCTCACAAAATGACAATGACCATCCTCATCTCGTTGTGTAGCTGGACATAGACAAGGGCACCCAGAAAAACACCCACATTTCTCTAAAGAACTCGCCCACGGCTGCTGAAAGCTGAATAATAACCTATCTCCAAGTTTGGGGCTTTTTACCCGTGAATCTTCACTTTGCGACTGAACTATTCACAGCAGTGCCAACTTTTCTGGGTCACTGAATGTGGCTTCCTGCGCCCTACAAGCAAACCAAAAATCAAACCAATGCGACTACTGACATTACAGCTGGGTCATTTTATAGAAAGGCACGTTGAAATTGAAAGGTGAGCACAAATGGTCAAAATCCGACATTTTCTCACCTTTCTGCCCGTTCGCAGCTCACAAAATGACAATGACCATCCTCATCTCGTTGTGTACCTGGACATAGACAAGGGCACCCAGAAAAAGACCCACATTTCTTGAAAGAATTTGCCCACGGCTGCTGAAAGCTGAATAATAACCTGTTTCCAAATTTGGGGCTTGTAACCCGTGAATCTTCACTTTGCGACTAAACTATTCACAGCAGTGCCAAATTTTCTGGGTCACTGAATGTGGGTGCCTGCGCTCTACAAGCAAACCAATAATCAAACCAATGCGACTACTGACATTACAGCTGGGTCATTTTATAGAAAGGTACGTTGAAATTGAAAGGTGAGCACAAATGGTCAAAATCCGACATTTTCTAACCTTTATGCCCGTTCGCAGCTCAGAAAATGACAATGACCATCCTCATCTCGTTGTGTAGCTGGACATAGACAAGGGCACCCAGAAAAACACCCACATTTCTCTAAAGAACTCGCCCACGGCTGCTGAAAGCTGAATAACCTGTTTCCAAGTTTAGGGCTTTTTACCCGTGAATCTTCACTTTGCGACTAAACTATTCACAGCAGTGCCAAATTTTCTCGATCACTGAATGTGGGTGCCTGCGCCCTACAAGCAAACCAAAAATCAAACCAATGTGATTACTGACATTACAGCTGGGTCATGTTATACAGAGGTACGTTGAAATTGAAAGGTGAGCACAAATGGTGAAAATCCGACATTTTCTCACCTTTCTGCCCGTTCGCAGCTCAGAAAACGACAATGACCATCCTCATCTCGTTGTGTAGCTGGACATAGACAAGGGCACCCAGAAAAAGACCTACATTTCTTTAAAGAATTCGCCCGACGCTGCTGAAAGCTGAATAATAACCTGTTTCCAAGTTTGGGGCTTTTTCCCGTGAATCTTCACTTTGCAACTAAACTATTCACAGCAGTGCCAAATTTTCCTGGTCACTTAATGTGGGTGCCTGCGCCCTACAAGCAAACCAAAAATCAAACCAATGCGACTACTGACATTACAGCTGGATCATGTTGTAGAGAGGTACGTTGAAATTGAAAGGTGAGCACAAATGGTCAAAATCCGACATTTTCTTACCTTTCTGCCCATTCGCAGCTCAGAAAATGACAATGACCATCCTCATCTCGTTGTGTAGCTGGACATAGACACGGGCACCCAAAAAAGACCCACATTTCTCTAAAGAACTTGCCCACGGCTGCTGAAAGCTGATTAATAACCTATCTCCAAGTTTGGGGCTTTTTACCCGTGAATCTTCACTTTGCGACTAAACTATTCACAGCAGTGCCAAATTTTCTGGGTCACTGAATGTGGGTGCCTGCGCCCTACAAGCAAACCAAAAATCAAACCAATGCGACTACTGACATTACAGCTAGGTCATTTTTTAGAAAGGTACGTTGAAATTGAAAGGTGAGCACAAATGGTCAAAATCCGACATTTTCTAACCTTTATGCCAGTTCGCAGCTCAGAAAATGACAATGACCATCCTCATCTCGTTGTGTAGCTGGACATAGACAAGGGCACCCAGAAAAAGACCCACATTTCTTTAAAGAATTCGCCCACGGCTGCTGAAAGCTGAATAATAACCTGTTTCCAAGTTTGGGGCTTTTTACCCGTGAATCTTCACTTTGCGACTAAACTATTCACAGCAGTTCGAAATATTCTCGATTACTGAATGTGGGTGCCTGCGCCCTACAAGCAAACCAAAAATCAAACCAATGCGATTACTGACATTACAGCTGAATCATGTTGTAGAGAGGTACGTTGAAATTGAATTGTGAGCACAAATGGTCAAAATCCGACACTTTCTCACCTTTCTGCCCCTTCGCAGCTCAGAAAATGACAATGACCATCCTCATCTCGTTGTGTAGCTGGACATAGACTAGGGCACCCAGAAAAAGACCCACATTTCTTTAAAGAATTCGCCCACGGCTGCTGAAAGCTGAATAATAACCTGTTTCCAAGTTTGGGGCTTTTTACCCGTGAATCTTCACTTTGCGACTAAACTATTCACAGCAGTGCCAAATTTTCTGGGTCACTGAATGTGGGTGCCTGCGCCCTACAAGCAAACCAAAAATCAAACCAATGCGACTACTGACATTAGAGCTGGGTCATTTTTGAGAAAGGTACGTTGAAATTGAAAGGTGAGCACAAATGGTCAAAATCCGACATTTTCTAACCTTTATGCCCGTTCGCAGCTCAGAAAACGACAATGACCATCCTCATCTCGTTGTGTAGCTGGACATAGACAAGGGCACCCAGAAAAAGACCCACATTTCTTTAAAGAATTCGCCCGACGCTGCTGAAAGATGAATAATAACCTGTTTCCAAGTTTGGTGTTTTTTCCCGTGAATCTTCACTTTGCGACTAAACTATTCACAGCAGTGCCAAATTTTCGTGGTCACTTAATGTGGGTGCCTGCGCCCTACAAGCAAACCAAAAATCAAACCAATGCGACTACTGACATTACAGCTGGATCATGTTGTAGAGAGGTACGTTGAAATTGAAAGGTGAGCACAAATGGTGAAAATCCGACATTTTCTTACCTTTCTGCCCATTCGCAGCTCAGAAAATGACAATGACCATCCTCATCTCGTTGTGTAGCTGGACATAGACAAGGGCACCCAGAAAAAGACCTACATTTCTTTAAAGAATTCGCCCGACGCTGCTGAAAGCTGAATAATAACCTGTTTCCAAGTTTGGGGCTTTTTCCCGTGAATCTTCACTTTGCGACTAAACTATTCACAGCAGTGCCAAATTTTCCTGGTCACTTAATGTGGGTGCCTGCGCCCTACAAGCAAACCAAAAATCAAACCAATGCGACTACTGACATTACAGCTGGATCATGTTGTAGAGAGGTACGTTGAAATTGAAAGGTGAGCACAAATGGTCAAAATCCGACATTTTCTTACCTTTCTGCCCATTCGCAGCTCAGAAAATGACAATGACCATCCTCATCTCGTTGTGTAGCTGGACATAGACACGGGCACCCAAAAAAGACCCACATTTCTCTAAAGAACTTGCCCACGGCTGCTGAAAGCTGATTAATAACCTATCTCCAAGTTTGGGGCTTTTTACCCGTGAATCTTCACTTTGCGACTAAACTATTCACAGCAGTGCCAAATTTTCTGGGTCACTGAATGTGGGTGCCTGCGCCCTACAAGCAAACCAAAAATCAAACCAATGCGACTACTGACATTACAGCTGGGTCATTTTATAGAAAGGCACGTTGAAATTGAAAGGTGAGCACAAATGGTCAAAATCCGACATTTTCTAACCTTTATGCCAGTTCGCAGCTCAGAAAATGACAATGACCATCCTCATCTCGTTGTGTAGCTGGACATAGACAAGGGCACCCAGAAAAAGACCCACATTTCTTTAAAGAATTCGCCCACGGCTGCTGAAAGCTGAATAATAACCTGTTTCCAAGTTTGGGGCTTTTTACCCGTGAATCTTCACTTTGCGACTAAACTATTCACAGCAGTTCGAAATATTCTCGATTACTGAATGTGGGTGCCTGCGCCCTACAAGCAAACCAAAAATCAAACCAATGCGATTACTGACATTACAGCTGAATCATGTTGTAGAGAGGTACGTTGAAATTGAATTGTGAGCACAAATGGTCAAAATCCGACACTTTCTCACCTTTCTGCCCCTTCGCAGCTCAGAAAATGACAATGACCATCCTCATCTCGTTGTGTAGCTGGACATAGACTAGGGCACCCAGAAAAAGACCCACATTTCTTTAAAGAATTCGCCCACGGCTGCTGAAAGCTGAATAATAACCTGTTTCCAAGTTTGGGGCTTTTTACCCGTGAATCTTCACTTTGCGACTAAACTATTCACAGCAGTGCCAAATTTTCTGGGTCACTGAATGTGGGTGCCTGCGCCCTACAAGCAAACCAAAAATCAAACCAATGCGACTACTGACATTAGAGCTGGGTCATTTTTGAGAAAGGTACGTTGAAATTGAAAGGTGAGCACAAATGGTCAAAATCCGACATTTTCTAACCTTTATGCCCGTTCGCAGCTCAGAAAACGACAATGACCATCCTCATCTCGTTGTGTAGCTGGACATAGACAAGGGCACCCAGAAAAAGACCCACATTTCTTTAAAGAATTCGCCCGACGTTGCTGAAAGATGAATAATAACCTGTTTCCAAGTTTGGTGTTTTTTCCCGTGAATCTTCACTTTGCGACTAAACTATTCACAGCAGTGCCAAATTTTCGTGGTCACTTAATGTGGGTGCCTGCGCCCTACAAGCAAACCAAAAATCAAACCAATGCGACTACTGACATTACAGCTGGATCATGTTGTAGAGAGGTACGTTGAAATTGAAAGGTGAGCACAAATGGTCAAAATCCGACATTTTCTTACCTTTCTGCCCATTCGCAGCTCAGAAAATGACAATGACCATCCTCATCTCGTTGTGTAGCTGGACATAGACACGGGCACCCAAAAAAGACCCACATTTCTCTAAAGAACTTGCCCATGGCTGCTGAAAGCTGATTAATAACCTATCTCCAAGTTTGGGGCTTTTTACCCGTGAATCTTCACTTTGCGACTAAACTATTCACAGCAGTGCCAAATTTTCTGGGTCACTTAATGTGGGTGCCTGCGCCCTACAAGCAAACCAAAAATCAAACCAATGCGACTACTGACATTACAGCTGGGTCATTTTATAGAAAGGCACGTTGAAATTGAAAGGTGAGCACAAATGGTCAAAATCCGACATTTTCTAACCTTTATGCCAGTTCGCAGCTCAGAAAATGACAATGACCATCCTCATCTCGTTGTGTAGCTGGACATAGACAAGGGCACCCAGAAAAAGACCCACATTTCTTTAAAGAATTCGCCCACGGCTGCTGAAAGCTGAATAATAACCTGTTTCCAAGTTTGGGGCTTTTTACCCGTGAATCTTCACTTTGTGACTAAACTATTCACAGCAGTTCGAAATATTCTCGATTACTGAATGTGGGTGCCTGCGCCCTACAAGCAAACCAAAAATCAAACCAATGCGATTACTGACATTACAGCTGAATCATGTTGTAGAGAGGTACGTTGAAATTGAATTGTGAGCACAAATGGTCAAAATCCGACACTTTCTCACCTTTCTGCCCCTTCGCAGCTCAGAAAATGACAATGACCATCCTCATCTCGTTGTGTAGCTGGACATAGACTAGGGCACCCAGAAAAAGACCCACATTTCTTTAAAGAATTCGCCCACGGCTGCTGAAAGCTGAATAATAACCTGTTTCCAAGTTTGGGGCTTTTTACCCGTGAATCTTCACTTTGCGACTAAACTATTCACAGCAGTTCCAAATTTTTTGGGTCACTGAATGTGGGTGCCTGCGCCCTACAAGCAAACCAAAAATCAAACCAATGCGACTACTGACATTAGAGCTGGGTCATTTTTGAGAAAGGTACGTTGAAATTGAAAGGTGAGCACAAATGGTCAAAATCCGACATTTTCTCACCTTTCTGCCTATTCGCAGCTCAGACAATGACAATGACCATCCTCATCTCGTTGTGTAGCTGGACATAGACAAGGGCACCCAGAAAAAGACCCACATTTCTTGAAAGAATTCGCCCATGGCTGCTGAAAGCTGAATAATAACCTGTTTCCAAGTTTGGGGCTTTTTACCCGTGAATCTTCACTTTGCGACTAAACTATTCACAGCAGTGCCAAATTTTCTGGGTCACTGAATGTGGATGCCTGCGCCCTACAAGCAAACCAAAAATCAAACCAATGCGACTACTGACATTACAGCTTGGTCATTTTATAGAAAGGTACGTTGAAATTGAAAGGTGAGCACAAATGGTCAAAATCCGACATTTTCTCACCTTTCTGCCCGTTCGCAGCTCAGAAAATCACAATGACCATCCTCATCTCGTTGTGTAGCTGGACATAGACAAGGGCACCCAGAAAAAGACCTACATTTCTTTAAAGAATTCGCCCACGGCTGCTGAAAGCTGAATAATAACCTGTTTCCAAGTTTGGGGCTTTTTACCCGTGAATCTTCACTTTGCGACTAAACTATTCACAGCAGTGCCAACTTTTCTGGGTCACTGAATGTGGGTGCCTGCGCCCTACAAGCAAACCAAAAATCAAACCAATGCGACTACTGACATTACAGCTGGATCATGTTGTAGAGAGGTACGTTGAAATTGAAAGGTGAGCACAAATGATCAAAATCCGACATTTTCTAACCTTTATGCCCGTTCGCAGCTCAGAAAATGACAATGACCATCCTCATCTCGTTGTGTAGCTGGACATAGACAAGGGCACCCAGAAAAACACCCACATTTCTCTAAAGAACTCGCCCACGGCTGCTGAAAGCTGAATAATATCCTATCTCCAAGTTTGGGGCTTTTTACCCGTGAATCTTCACTTTGCGACTAAACTATTCACAGCAGTGCCAAATTTTCTAGGTCACTGAATGTGGGTGCCTGCGCCCTACAAGCAAACCAAAAATCAAACCAATGCGACTGCCGACATTACAGCTGGGTCATGTTATACAGAGGAACGTTGAAATTGAAAGGTGAGGACAAATGGTCAAAATCCGACATTTTCTCACCTTTATGCCCGTTCGCAGCTCAGAAAACGACAATAACCATCCTCATCTCGTTGTGTAGCTGGACATAGACAAGGGCACCCAGAAAAAGACCCACATTTCTTTAAAGAATTCGCCCACGGCTGCTGAAAGCTGAATAATAACCTGTTTCCAAGTTTGGGGCTTTTTACCTGTGAATCTTTACTTTGCGACTAAACTATTCACAGCAGTGCCAAATTTTCTCAGTCACTAAATGTGGGCGCCTGCGCCCTACAAGCAAACCAAAAATCAAACCAATGCGACTACTGACATTACAGCTGGATCATGTTGTAGAGAGGTACGTTGAAATTGAAAGGTGAGCACAAATGGTCAAAATCCGACATTTTCTCACCTTTATGCCCGTTCGCAGCTCAGAAAATGACAATGACCATCCTCATCTCGTTGTGTAGCTGGACATAGACACGGGCACCCAGAAAAAGACCCACATTTCTCTAAAGAACTCGCCCACGGCTGCTGAAAGCTGAATAATAACCTATCTCCAAGTTTGGGGCTTTTTACCCGTGAATCTTCACTTTGCGACTAAACTATTCACAGCAGTGCGAAATTTTCTCGGTTACTGAATGTGGGTGCCTGCGCCCTACAAGCAAACCAAATATCAAACCAATACGATTACTGACATTACAGCTGGGTCATGTTATAGAGAGGTACGTTGAAATTGAAAGGTGAGCACAAATGGTCAAAATCCGACATTTTCTCACCTTTATGCCCGTTCGCAGCTCAGAAAACGACAATAACCATCCTCATCTCGTTGTGTAGCTGGACATAGACAAGGGCACCCAGAAAAAGACCCACATTTCTTTAAAGAATTCGCCCAAGGCTGCTGAAAGCTGAATAATAACCTGTTTCCAAGTTTGGGGCTTTTTACCTGTGAATCTTCACTTTGCGACTAAACTATTCACAGCAGTGCCAAATTTTCTCAGTCACTAAATGTGGGCGCCTGCGCCCTACAAGCAAACCAAAAATCAAACCAATGCGACTACTGACATTACAGCTGGATCATGTTGTAGAGAGGTACGTTGAAATTGAAAGGTGAGCACAAATGGTCAAAATCCGACATTTTCTCACCTTTATGCCCGTTCGCAGCTCAGAAAATGACAATGACCATCCTCATCTCGTTGTGTAGCTGGACATAGACAAGGGCACCCAGAAAAAGACCCACATTTCTCTAAAGAACTCGCCCACGGCTGCTGAAAGCTGAATAATAACCTATCTCCAAGTTTGGGGCTTTTTACCCGTGAATCTTCACTTTGCGACTAAACTATTCACAGCAGTGCGAAATTTTCTCGGTTACTGAATGTGGGTGCCTGCGCATTACAAGCAAACCAAATATCAAACCAATACGATTACTGACATTACAGCTGGGTCATGTTATAGAGAGGTACGTTGAAATTGAAAGGTGAGCACAAATGGTGAAAATACGACATTTTCTCACCTTTCCGCCCATTCTCAGCTCAGAAAATGACAATGACCATCCTCATCTCGTTGTGTAGCTGGACATAGACAAGGGCACCCAGAAAAAGACCCACATTTCTTTAAATAATTCGCCCACGGCTGCTGAAAGCTGATTAATAACCTGTTTCCAAGTTTGGGGCTTTTTACCCGTGAATCTTCACTTTGCGACTAAACTATTCACAGCAGTGCCAAATTTTCTCGGTTACTGAATGTGGGTGCCTGCGCCCTACAAGCAAACCAAAAATCAAACCAATGCATCTACTGACATTACAGCTGGGTCATTTTATAGAAAGGTACGTTGAAATTGAAAGGTGAGCACAAATGGTCAAAATCCGACATTTTCTCACCTTTCTGCCCGTTCGCAGCTCAGAAAATGACAATGACCATCCTCATCTCGTTGTGTAGCTGGACATAGACAAGGGCACCCAGAAAAACACCCACATTTCTCTAAAGAACTCGCCCACGGCTGCTGAAAGCTGATTAATAACCTATCTCCAAGTTTGGGGCTTTTTACCCGTGAATCTTCACTTTGCGCCTGAACTATTCACAGCAGTGCCAACTTTTCTGGGTCACTGAATGTGGGTGCCTGCGCCCTACAAGCAAACCAAAAATCAAACCAATGCGACTACTGACATTACAGCTGGGTCATTTTATAGAAAGGCACGTTGAAATTGAAAGGTGAGCACAAATGGTCAAAATCCGACATTTTCTCACCTTTCTGCCCGTTCGCAGCTCACAAAATGACAATGACCATCCTCATCTCGTTGTGTAGCTGGACATAGACAAGGGCACCCAGAAAAACACCCACATTTCTCTAAAGAACTCGCCCACGGCTGCTGAAAGCTGAATAATAACCTATCTCCAAGTTTGGGGCTTTTTACCCGTGAATCTTCACTTTGCGACTGAACTATTCACAGCAGTGCCAACTTTTCTGGGTCACTGAATGTGGCTTCCTGCGCCCTACAAGCAAACCAAAAATCAAACCAATGCGACTACTGACATTACAGCTGGGTCATTTTATAGAAAGGCACGTTGAAATTGAAAGGTGAGCACAAATGGTCAAAATCCGACATTTTCTCACCTTTCTGCCCGTTCGCAGCTCACAAAATGACAATGACCATCCTCATCTCGTTGTGTACCTGGACATAG
The DNA here is from genome assembly GCF_964019385.1 of Sycon ciliatum. Classification (NCBI taxonomy): domain Eukaryota; kingdom Metazoa; phylum Porifera; class Calcarea; order Leucosolenida; family Sycettidae; genus Sycon; species Sycon ciliatum. The sequence continues at coordinate 11,667,151 of NC_088649.1, read as the reverse complement.
ACAAGGGCACCCAGAAAAAGACCCACATTTCTTGAAAGAATTTGCCCACGGCTGCTGAAAGCTGAATAATAACCTGTTTCCAAATTTGGGGCTTGTAACCCGTGAATCTTCACTTTGCGACTAAACTATTCACAGCAGTGCCAAATTTTCTGGGTCACTGAATGTGGGTGCCTGCGCTCTACAAGCAAACCAATAATCAAACCAATGCGACTACTGACATTACAGCTGGGTCATTTTATAGAAAGGTACGTTGAAATTGAAAGGTGAGCACAAATGGTCAAAATCCGACATTTTCTAACCTTTATGCCCGTTCGCAGCTCAGAAAATGACAATGACCATCCTCATCTCGTTGTGTAGCTGGACATAGACAAGGGCACCCAGAAAAACACCCACATTTCTCTAAAGAACTCGCCCACGGCTGCTGAAAGCTGAATAACCTGTTTCCAAGTTTAGGGCTTTTTACCCGTGAATCTTCACTTTGCGACTAAACTATTCACAGCAGTGCCAAATTTTCTCGATCACTGAATGTGGGTGCCTGCGCCCTACAAGCAAACCAAAAATCAAACCAATGTGATTACTGACATTACAGCTGGGTCATGTTATACAGAGGTACGTTGAAATTGAAAGGTGAGCACAAATGGTGAAAATCCGACATTTTCTCACCTTTCTGCCCGTTCGCAGCTCAGAAAACGACAATGACCATCCTCATCTCGTTGTGTAGCTGGACATAGACAAGGGCACCCAGAAAAAGACCTACATTTCTTTAAAGAATTCGCCCGACGCTGCTGAAAGCTGAATAATAACCTGTTTCCAAGTTTGGGGCTTTTTCCCGTGAATCTTCACTTTGCGACTAAACTATTCACAGCAGTGCCAAATTTTCCTGGTCACTTAATGTGGGTGCCTGCGCCCTACAAGCAAACCAAAAATCAAACCAATGCGACTACTGACATTACAGCTGGATCATGTTGTAGAGAGGTACGTTGAAATTGAAAGGTGAGCACAAATGGTCAAAATCCGACATTTTCTTACCTTTCTGCCCATTCGCAGCTCAGAAAATGACAATGACCATCCTCATCTCGTTGTGTAGCTGGACATAGACACGGGCACCCAAAAAAGACCCACATTTCTCTAAAGAACTTGCCCACGGCTGCTGAAAGCTGATTAATAACCTATCTCCAAGTTTGGGGCTTTTTACCCGTGAATCTTCACTTTGCGACTAAACTATTCACAGCAGTGCCAAATTTTCTGGGTCACTGAATGTGGGTGCCTGCGCCCTACAAGCAAACCAAAAATCAAACCAATGCGACTACTGACATTACAGCTAGGTCATTTTTTAGAAAGGTACGTTGAAATTGAAAGGTGAGCACAAATGGTCAAAATCCGACATTTTCTAACCTTTATGCCAGTTCGCAGCTCAGAAAATGACAATGACCATCCTCATCTCGTTGTGTAGCTGGACATAGACAAGGGCACCCAGAAAAAGACCCACATTTCTTTAAAGAATTCGCCCACGGCTGCTGAAAGCTGAATAATAACCTGTTTCCAAGTTTGGGGCTTTTTACCCGTGAATCTTCACTTTGCGACTAAACTATTCACAGCAGTTCGAAATATTCTCGATTACTGAATGTGGGTGCCTGCGCCCTACAAGCAAACCAAAAATCAAACCAATGCGATTACTGACATTACAGCTGAATCATGTTGTAGAGAGGTACGTTGAAATTGAATTGTGAGCACAAATGGTCAAAATCCGACACTTTCTCACCTTTCTGCCCCTTCGCAGCTCAGAAAATGACAATGACCATCCTCATCTCGTTGTGTAGCTGGACATAGACTAGGGCACCCAGAAAAAGACCCACATTTCTTTAAAGAATTCGCCCACGGCTGCTGAAAGCTGAATAATAACCTGTTTCCAAGTTTGGGGCTTTTTACCCGTGAATCTTCACTTTGCGACTAAACTATTCACAGCAGTGCCAAATTTTCTGGGTCACTGAATGTGGGTGCCTGCGCCCTACAAGCAAACCAAAAATCAAACCAATGCGACTACTGACATTAGAGCTGGGTCATTTTTGAGAAAGGTACGTTGAAATTGAAAGGTGAGCACAAATGGTCAAAATCCGACATTTTCTAACCTTTATGCCCGTTCGCAGCTCAGAAAACGACAATGACCATCCTCATCTCGTTGTGTAGCTGGACATAGACAAGGGCACCCAGAAAAAGACCCACATTTCTTTAAAGAATTCGCCCGACGCTGCTGAAAGATGAATAATAACCTGTTTCCAAGTTTGGTGTTTTTTCCCGTGAATCTTCACTTTGCGACTAAACTATTCACAGCAGTGCCAAATTTTCGTGGTCACTTAATGTGGGTGCCTGCGCCCTACAAGCAAACCAAAAATCAAACCAATGCGACTACTGACATTACAGCTGGATCATGTTGTAGAGAGGTACGTTGAAATTGAAAGGTGAGCACAAATGGTGAAAATCCGACATTTTCTTACCTTTCTGCCCATTCGCAGCTCAGAAAATGACAATGACCATCCTCATCTCGTTGTGTAGCTGGACATAGACAAGGGCACCCAGAAAAAGACCTACATTTCTTTAAAGAATTCGCCCGACGCTGCTGAAAGCTGAATAATAACCTGTTTCCAAGTTTGGGGCTTTTTCCCGTGAATCTTCACTTTGCGACTAAACTATTCACAGCAGTGCCAAATTTTCCTGGTCACTTAATGTGGGTGCCTGCGCCCTACAAGCAAACCAAAAATCAAACCAATGCGACTACTGACATTACAGCTGGATCATGTTGTAGAGAGGTACGTTGAAATTGAAAGGTGAGCACAAATGGTCAAAATCCGACATTTTCTTACCTTTCTGCCCATTCGCAGCTCAGAAAATGACAATGACCATCCTCATCTCGTTGTGTAGCTGGACATAGACACGGGCACCCAAAAAAGACCCACATTTCTCTAAAGAACTTGCCCACGGCTGCTGAAAGCTGATTAATAACCTATCTCCAAGTTTGGGGCTTTTTACCCGTGAATCTTCACTTTGCGACTAAACTATTCACAGCAGTGCCAAATTTTCTGGGTCACTGAATGTGGGTGCCTGCGCCCTACAAGCAAACCAAAAATCAAACCAATGCGACTACTGACATTACAGCTGGGTCATTTTATAGAAAGGCACGTTGAAATTGAAAGGTGAGCACAAATGGTCAAAATCCGACATTTTCTAACCTTTATGCCAGTTCGCAGCTCAGAAAATGACAATGACCATCCTCATCTCGTTGTGTAGCTGGACATAGACAAGGGCACCCAGAAAAAGACCCACATTTCTTTAAAGAATTCGCCCACGGCTGCTGAAAGCTGAATAATAACCTGTTTCCAAGTTTGGGGCTTTTTACCCGTGAATCTTCACTTTGCGACTAAACTATTCACAGCAGTTCGAAATATTCTCGATTACTGAATGTGGGTGCCTGCGCCCTACAAGCAAACCAAAAATCAAACCAATGCGATTACTGACATTACAGCTGAATCATGTTGTAGAGAGGTACGTTGAAATTGAATTGTGAGCACAAATGGTCAAAATCCGACACTTTCTCACCTTTCTGCCCCTTCGCAGCTCAGAAAATGACAATGACCATCCTCATCTCGTTGTGTAGCTGGACATAGACTAGGGCACCCAGAAAAAGACCCACATTTCTTTAAAGAATTCGCCCACGGCTGCTGAAAGCTGAATAATAACCTGTTTCCAAGTTTGGGGCTTTTTACCCGTGAATCTTCACTTTGCGACTAAACTATTCACAGCAGTGCCAAATTTTCTGGGTCACTGAATGTGGGTGCCTGCGCCCTACAAGCAAACCAAAAATCAAACCAATGCGACTACTGACATTAGAGCTGGGTCATTTTTGAGAAAGGTACGTTGAAATTGAAAGGTGAGCACAAATGGTCAAAATCCGACATTTTCTAACCTTTATGCCCGTTCGCAGCTCAGAAAACGACAATGACCATCCTCATCTCGTTGTGTAGCTGGACATAGACAAGGGCACCCAGAAAAAGACCCACATTTCTTTAAAGAATTCGCCCGACGCTGCTGAAAGATGAATAATAACCTGTTTCCAAGTTTGGTGTTTTTTCCCGTGAATCTTCACTTTGCGACTAAACTATTCACAGCAGTGCCAAATTTTCGTGGTCACTTAATGTGGGTGCCTGCGCCCTACAAGCAAACCAAAAATCAAACCAATGCGACTACTGACATTACAGCTGGATCATGTTGTAGAGAGGTACGTTGAAATTGAAAGGTGAGCACAAATGGTCAAAATCCGACATTTTCTTACCTTTCTGCCCATTCGCAGCTCAGAAAATGACAATGACCATCCTCATCTCGTTGTGTAGCTGGACATAGACACGGGCACCCAAAAAAGACCCACATTTCTCTAAAGAACTTGCCCATGGCTGCTGAAAGCTGATTAATAACCTATCTCCAAGTTTGGGGCTTTTTACCCGTGAATCTTCACTTTGCGACTAAACTATTCACAGCAGTGCCAAATTTTCTGGGTCACTTAATGTGGGTGCCTGCGCCCTACAAGCAAACCAAAAATCAAACCAATGCGACTACTGACATTACAGCTGGGTCATTTTATAGAAAGGCACGTTGAAATTGAAAGGTGAGCACAAATGGTCAAAATCCGACATTTTCTAACCTTTATGCCAGTTCGCAGCTCAGAAAATGACAATGACCATCCTCATCTCGTTGTGTAGCTGGACATAGACAAGGGCACCCAGAAAAAGACCCACATTTCTTTAAAGAATTCGCCCACGGCTGCTGAAAGCTGAATAATAACCTGTTTCCAAGTTTGGGGCTTTTTACCCGTGAATCTTCACTTTGTGACTAAACTATTCACAGCAGTTCGAAATATTCTCGATTACTGAATGTGGGTGCCTGCGCCCTACAAGCAAACCAAAAATCAAACCAATGCGATTACTGACATTACAGCTGAATCATGTTGTAGAGAGGTACGTTGAAATTGAATTGTGAGCACAAATGGTCAAAATCCGACACTTTCTCACCTTTCTGCCCCTTCGCAGCTCAGAAAATGACAATGACCATCCTCATCTCGTTGTGTAGCTGGACATAGACTAGGGCACCCAGAAAAAGACCCACATTTCTTTAAAGAATTCGCCCACGGCTGCTGAAAGCTGAATAATAACCTGTTTCCAAGTTTGGGGCTTTTTACCCGTGAATCTTCACTTTGCGACTAAACTATTCACAGCAGTTCCAAATTTTTTGGGTCACTGAATGTGGGTGCCTGCGCCCTACAAGCAAACCAAAAATCAAACCAATGCGACTACTGACATTAGAGCTGGGTCATTTTTGAGAAAGGTACGTTGAAATTGAAAGGTGAGCACAAATGGTCAAAATCCGACATTTTCTCACCTTTCTGCCTATTCGCAGCTCAGACAATGACAATGACCATCCTCATCTCGTTGTGTAGCTGGACATAGACAAGGGCACCCAGAAAAAGACCCACATTTCTTGAAAGAATTCGCCCATGGCTGCTGAAAGCTGAATAATAACCTGTTTCCAAGTTTGGGGCTTTTTACCCGTGAATCTTCACTTTGCAACTAAACTATTCACAGCAGTGCCAAATTTTCTGGGTCACTGAATGTGGATGCCTGCGCCCTACAAGCAAACCAAAAATCAAACCAATGCGACTACTGACATTACAGCTTGGTCATTTTATAGAAAGGTACGTTGAAATTGAAAGGTGAGCACAAATGGTCAAAATCCGACATTTTCTCACCTTTCTGCCCGTTCGCAGCTCAGAAAATGACAATGACCATCCTCATCTCGTTTTGTAGCTGGACATAGACAAGGGCACCCAAAAAAGACCCACATTTCTCTAAAGAACTCGCCCACGGCTGCTGAAAGCTGATTAATAACCTATCTCCAAGTTTGGGGCTTTTTACCCGTGAATCTTCATTTTGCGACTAAACTATTCACAGCAGTGCCAACCTTTCTGGGTCACTGAATGTGGGTGCCTGCGCCCTACAAGCAAACCAAAAATCAAACCAATGCGACTACTGACATTACAGCTGGGTCATTTTATAGAAAGGCACGTTGAAATTGAAAGGTGAGCACAAATGGTCAAAATCCGACATTTTCTAACCTTTATGCCCGTTTGCAGCTCAGAAAATGACAATGACCATCCTCATCTCGTTGTGTAGCTGGACATAGACAAGGGCACCCAGAAAAAGACCTACATTTCTTTAAAGAATTCGCCCACGGCTGCTGAAAGCTGAATAATAACCTGTTTCCAAGTTTGGGGCTTTTTACCCGTGAATCTTCACTTTGCGACTAAACTATTCACAGCAGTGCCAAATTTTCTCGATCACTGAATGTGGGTGCCTGCGTTCTACAAGCGAACCAAAAATCAAACCAATGCGATTACTGACATTACAGCTGGATCATGTTGTAGAGAGGTACGTTGAAATTGAAAGGTGAGCACAAATGGTCAAAATCCGACATTTTCTTACCTTTCTGCCCATTCGCAGCTCAGAAAATGACAATGACCATCCTCATCTCGTTGTGTAGCTGGACATAGACAAGGGCACCCAAAAAAGACCCACATTTCTGTAAAGAACTTGCCCACGGCTGCTGAAAGCTGAGTAATAAAATATCTCCAAGTTTGGGGCTTTTTACCCGTGAATCTTCACTTTGCGACTAAACTATTCACAGCAGTGCCAAATTTTCTCGGTCACTGAATGTGGGTGCCTGCGCCCTACAAGCAAACCAAAAATCAAACCAATGCGACTACTGACATTACAGCTGGGTCATGTTATACAGAGGTACGTTGTAATTGAAAGGTGAGCACAAATGGTCAAAATCCGACATTTTCTCACCTTTCTGCCTGTTCGCAGCTCAGAATATGACAATGACCATCCTCATCTCGTTGTGTAGCTGGACATAGACAAAGGCACCCAGAAAAAGACCCACATTTCTTGAAAGAATTCGCCCACGGCTGCTGAAAGCTGAATAATAACCTGTTTCCAAGTTTGGGGCTTGTAACCCGTGAATCTTCACTTTGCGACTAAACTATTCACAGCAGTGCCAAATTTTCTGGGTCACTGAATGTGGGTGCCTGCGCTCTACAAGCAAACCAAAAATCAAACCAATGCGACTACTGACATTACAGCTGGGTCATTTTTTAGAAAGGTACGTTGAAATTGAAAGGTGAGCACAAATGGTCAAAATCTGACATTTTCTAACCTTTATGCCCGTTCGCAGCTCACAAAATGACAAAGACCATCCTCATCTCATTGTGTAGCAGGACATAAAAGAGGGCACCCAGAAAAAGACCCACATTTCTCTAAAGAACTCGCCCACGGCTGCTGAAAGCTGATTAATAACCTATCTCCAAGTTTGGGGCTTTTTACCCGTGAATCTTCACTTTGCGACAAAACTATTCACAGCAGTGCGAAATTTTCTCGGTTACTGAATGTGGGTGCCTGCGCCCTACAAGCAAACCAAACATCAAACCAATACGATTACTGACATTACAGCTGGGTCATGTTATAGAGAGGTACGTTGAAATTGAAAGGTGAGCACAAATGGTGAAAATCCGACATTTTCTCACCTTTCCGCCCATTCTCAGCTCAGAAAATGACAATGACCATCCTCATCTCGTTGTGTAGCTGGACATAGACAAGGGCACCCAGAAAAAGACCCACATTTCTTTAAATAATTCGCCTACGGCTGCTGAAAGCTGAATAATAACCTGTTTCCAAGTTTGGGGCTTTTTACCCGTGAATCTTCACTTTGCGACTAAACTATTCACAGCAGTGCCAAATTTTCTGGGTTACTGAATGTGGGTGCCTGCGCCCTACAAGCAAACCAAAAATCAAACCAATGCATCTACTGACATTACAGCTGGGTCATTTTATAGAAAGGTACGTTGAAATTGAAAGGTGAGCACAAATGGTCAAAATCCGACATTTTCTCACCTTTCTGCCCGTTTGCAGCTCACAAAATGACAATGACCATCCTCATCTCGTTGTGTAGCTGGACATAGACAAGGGCACCCAGAAAAAGACCCACATTTCTTTAAAGAACTCGCCCACGGCTGCTGAAAGCTGATTAATAACCTATCTCCAAGTTTGGGGCTTTTTACCCGTAAATCTTCACTTTGCGACTGAACTATTCACAGCAGTGCCAACTTTTCTGGGTCACTGAATGTGGGTGCCTGCGCCCTACAAGCAAACCAAAAATCAAACCAATGCGACTACTGACATTACAGCTGGGTCATTTTATAGAAAGGCACGTTGAAATTGAAAGGTGAGCACAAATGGTCAAAATCCGACATTTTCTCACCTTTCTGCCCGTTCGCAGCTCACAAAATGACAATGACCATCCTCATCTCGTTGTGTAGCTGGACATAGACAAGGGCACCCAGAAAAAGACCCACATTTCTCTAAAGAACTCGCCCACGGCTGCTGAAAGCTGATTAATAACCTATCTCCAAGTTTGGGGCTTTTTACCCGTGAATCTTCACTTTGCGACTGAACTATTCACAGCAGTGCCAACTTTTCTGGGTCACTGAATGTGGGTGCCTGCGCCCTACAAGCAAACCAAAATCAAACCAATGCGACTACTGACATTACAGCTGGGTCATTTTATAGAAAGGCACGTTGAAATTGAAAGGTGAGCACAAATGGTCAAAATCCGACATTTTCTCACCCTTATGCCCGTTCGCAGCTCACAAAATGACAATGACCATCCTCATCTCGTTGTGTAGCTGGACATAGACAAGGGCACCAAGAAAAAGACCCACATTTCTTGAAAGAATTCGCCCACGGCTGCTGAAAGCTGAATAATAACCTGTTTCCAAATTTGGGGCTTGTAACCCGTGAATCTTCACTTTGCGACTAAACTATTCACAGCAGTGCCAAATTTTCTGGGTCACTGAATGTGGGTGCCTGCGCTCTACAAGCAAACCAATAATCAAACCAATGCGACTACTGACATTACAGCTGGGTCATTTTATAGAAAGGTACGTTGAAATTGAAAGGTGAGCACAAATGGTCAAAATCCGACATTTTCTAACCTTTATGCCCGTTCGCAGCTCAGAAAATGACAATGACCATCCTCATCTCGTTGTGTAGCTGGACATAGACAAGGGCACCCAGAAAAAGACCCACATTTCTCTAAAGAACTCGCCCACGGCTGCTGAAAGCTGAATAACCTGTTTCCAAGTTTGGGGCTTTTTACCCGTGAATCTTCACTTTGCGACTAAACTATTCACAGCAGTGCCAAATTTTCTCAATCACTGAATGTGGGTGCCTGCGCCCTACAAGCAAACCAAAAATCAAACCAATGTGATTACTGACATTACAGCTGGGTCATGTTATACAGAGGTACGTTGAAATTGAAAGGTGAGCACAAATGGTCAAAATCCGACATTTTCTCACCTTTCTGCCCGTTTGCAGCTCAGAAAACGACAATGACCATCCTCATCTCGTTGTGTAGCTGGACATAGACAAGGGCACCCAGAAAAAGACCCACATTTCTTTAAAGAATTCGCCCGACGCTGCTGAAAGATGAATAATAACCTGTTTCCAAGTTTGGGGCTTTTTCCCGTGAATCTTCACTTTGCGACTAAACTATTCACAGCAGTGCAAAATTTTCTGGGTCACTGAATGTGGGTGCCTGCGCCCTACAAGCAAACCAAAAATCAAACCAATGCGACTACTGACATTACAGCTGGATCATGTTGTAAAGAGGTACGTTGAAATTGAAAGGTGAGCACAAATGGTCAAAATCCGACATTTTCTCACCTTTCTGCCCGTTCGCAGCTCAGAAAATGACAATGACCATCCTCATCTCGTTGTGTAGCTGGACATAGACAAGGGCACTCAGAAAAAGATCAACATTTCTTTAAAAAATTCGCCTACGGCTGCTGAAAGCTGAATAATAACCTGTTTCCAAGTTTGGGGCTTTTTACCCGTGAATCTTCACTTTGCGACTAAACTATTCACAGCAGTGCCAAATTTTCTGGGTCACTGAATGTGGGTGCCTGCGCCCTACAAGCAAACCAAAAATCAAACCAATACGACTACTGACATTACAGCTGGATCATGTTGTAAAGAGGTACTTTGAAATTGAAAGGTGAGCACAAATGGTCAAAATCCGACATTTTCTAACCTTTATGCCCGTTCGCAGCTCAGAAAATGACAATGACCATCCCCATCTCGTTGTGTAGCTGGACATAGACAAGGGCACCCAGAAAAACACCCACATTTCTCTAAAGAACTCGCCCACGGCTGCTGAAAGCTGATTAATAACCTATCTCCAAGTTTGGGGCTTTTTACCCGTGAATCTTCACTTTGCGACTAAACTTTTCACAGCATTGCCAAATTTTCCTGGTCACTGAATGTGGGTGCCTGCGCCCTACAAGCAAACCAAAAATCAAACCAATGCGATTACTGACATTACAGCTGGATCATGTTATACAGAGGTACGTTGAAATTGAAAGGTGAGCACAAATGGTCAAAATACGACATTTTCTCACCTTTCTGCCCGTTCGCAGCTCACAAAATGACAATGACCATCCTCATCTCGTTGTGTAGCTGGACATAGACAAGGGCACCAAGAAAAAGATCCACATTTCGTTAGTGAATTCGCCCATGGCTGCTGAAAGCTGAATAATAACCTGTTTCCATGTTTGGGGCTTTTTACCCGTGAATCTTCACTTTGCGACTAAACTATTCACAGCAGTGCCAAATTTTCTGGGTCACTGAAAGTGGGTGCCTGCGCCCTACAAGCAAACCAAAAATCAAACCAATGCGACTACTGACATTACAGCTGGGTCATTTTTTAGAAAGGTACGTTGAAATTGAAAGGTGAGCACAAATGGTCAAAATCCGACATTTTCTAACCTTTCTGCCCGTTCGCAGCTCAGAAAATGACAATGACCATCCTCATCTCGTTTTGTAGCTGGACATAGACAAGAGCACCCAGAAAAAGACCCACATTTCTCTAAAGAACTCGCCCACGGCTGCTGAAAGCTGATTAATAACCTATCTCCAAGTTTGGGGCTTTTTACCCGTGAATCTTCACTTTGCGACTAAACTATTCACAGCAGTGCCAAATTTTCTGGGTCACTGAATGTGGGTGCCTGCGCCCTACAAGCAAACCAAAAATCAAACCAATGCGACAACTGACATTACAGCTGGGTCATTTTTTAGAAAGGTACGTTGAAATTGAAAGGTGAGCACAAATGGTCAAAATCCGACATTTTCTCACCTTTTTGCCCGTTCGCAGCTCAGAAAATGACAATGACCATCCTCATCTCGTTGTGTAGCTGGACATAGACAACGCACCCAGAAAAAGATCCACATTTCTTTAAAAAATTCGCCCACGGCTGCTGAAAGCTGAATAATAACCTGTTTCCAAGTGTGGGGCTTTTTACCCGTGAATCTTCACTTTGCGACTAAATTATTCACAGCAGTGCCAAATTTTCTGGGTCACTGAATGTGGGTGCCTGCGCCCTACAAGCAAACCAAAAATCAAACCAATGCGACTACTGACAATACAGCTGGATCATGTTGTAAAGAGGTACGTTGAAATTGAAAGGTGAGCACAAATGGTCAAAATCCGACATTTTCTTACCTTTATGCCCGTTCGCAGCTCAGAAAATGACAATGACCATCCTCATCTCGTTGTGTAGCTGGGCATAGACAAGGGCAACCAGAAAAAGACCCACATTTCTCTAAAGAACTCGCCCACGGCTGCTGAAAGCTGAATAATAACCCGCTATTTCCAAGTTTGGGGCTTTTTACCCGTGAATCTTCACTTTGCGACTAAACTATTCACAGCAGTGCCAAATTTTCTGGGTCACTGAATGTGGGTGCCTGCGCCCTACAAGCAAACCAAAAATCAAACCAATGCGACTACTGACATTACAACTGGATCATGTTGTAGAGAGGTACGTTGAAATTGAAAGGTGAGCACAAATGGTCAAAATCCGACATTTTCTCACCTTTCTGCCCGTTCGCAGCTCAGAAAATGACAATGACCATCCTCATCTCGTTGTGTAGCTGGACATAGACTAGGGCACCCAGAAAAAGATCCACATTTCGTTAAAGAATTCGCCCACGGCTGCTGAAAGCTGATTAATAACCTGTTTCCAAGTTTGGGGCTTTTTACCCGTGAATCTTCACTTTGCGACTAAACTATTCACAGCAGTGCCAAATTTTCTGGGTCACTGCATGTGGGTGCCTGCGCCCTACAAGCAAACCAAAAATCAAACCAATGCGACTACTGACATTACAGCTGGGTCATTTTTTAGAAAGGTACGTTGAAATTGAAAGGTGAGCACAAATGGTCAAAATCCGACATTTTCTAACCTTTCTGCCCGTTCGCAGCTCAGAAAATGACAATGACCATCCTCATCTCGTTGTGTAGCTGGACATAGACAAGGGCACCCAGAAAAAGACCCACATTTCTCTAAAGAACTCACCCACGGCTGCTGAAAGCTGATTAATAACCTATCTCCAAGTTTGGGGCTTTTTACGCGTGAATCTTCACTTTGCGACTAAACTATTCACAGGAGTGCCAAATTTTCTGGGTCACTGAATGTGGGTGCCTGCGCCCTACAAGCAAACCAAAAATCAAACCAATGCGACTACTGACATTACAGCTGGATCATGTTGTAAAGAGGTACGTTGAAATTGAAAGGTGAGAGCACAAATGGTCAACATCCGACATTTTCTTACCTTTCTGCCCGTTCGCAGCTCAGAAAATGACAATGACCATCCTCATCTCGTTGTGTAGCTGGACATAGACAAGGGCACCCAGAAAAAGACCCACATTTTTCTAAAGAACTCGTCCACGGCTGCTGAAAGCTGATTAATAACCTATCTCCAAGTTTGGGGCTTTTTACCCGTGAATCTTCACTTTGCGACTAAACTATTCACAGCAGTGCGAAATTTTCTGGGTCACTGAATGTGGGTGCTTGCGCCCTACAAGCAAACCAAAAATCAAACCAATGCGATTACTGACATTACAGCTGGGTCATGTTATAGAGAGGTACGTTGAAATTGAAACGGGTGAGCACAAATGGTCAAAATCCGACATTTTCTCACCTTTCTGCCCGTTCGCAGCTCAGAAAATGACAATGACCATCCTCATCTCGTTGTGTAGCTGGACATAGCACGGTGACTTCATGTGCACCATCTAATGACATGGCGTCCTTTCATGCGGTTTACCGCACGGATTTATGAAGTCAGACATATTCCGATTTATTTGCATCAATCGCACAAAATTAGGTACATTTCTCTTGTAAACCCTGTCAGTTTGAGAATTTAGACAAACACCGAACAAATTTTAGCCGCGACGAGGATCGGGAGGAATCCATCATTATTATTTACATAGCTACTACCATCACGTCGACCGAGTGAAGATCGAAATGATAATGGAGTGGAGAGAAGAAGACCTGAACTAGAGTGCTTGAGAGACTATGTAGTGTCACATGAGAATTGCTTCGTTAGGAAGGCTCTACTTTTGAATGGAGAAGCCCAACGTCGCTGATTTGCATCGCCGTTTTCAAGCGCTGATCTGCAGTCGGAATGTTTTTGTAAATTATTCGTAGTTGTGGACGTGGTTGGATTCAGCGCTCTGTTCTCTCAGCAAGCCTACTCAGTCCAACACGAAGGACTTCCATGAGCGAAACAACGTGCTCCTCGAGCAAGTGCAGCTCGGGGTAATATGGCCAATGCCACGGGAGACCACCTCGTGCCTGCATAAGGCCAAGAATTGATGGCAAGACATCTTTGATGAGCGCCTTCGACTTCAAGGACGCAATATATCTCCTCAGCAGTAACTGCAGCGCTCTTGCTGAAAATATCACTGCAAGCATGCACTAGGCATGATTTAGTGAAGAGCTACTTGTACTAGCGATTGGAGATTTGGTGTTGGCTTCCAGGGCTGGGCATATCTGCTCCATCATGGTAACTGGTGCGTTTGTCAAGGCAGTGCAGTTTCTGCTGCTGTTTCACAAGCCATATGCGCATATGCGCAGTGAGTAGGAATTTGTTGTATGATAGCTGAGGATCACCAGCCTTCATGGACAAACCTATATTGGGACTGGTTGCTGAACAGTGCACACCTAAATCTCTCAGCAAGCTCTCTTGCTCAGCTGGTGACGAACACTATATACCCGCTGCTTTGGGCTTGCAGCCCCGTCTCCCGACCGTAGACCGATCGAAAGGCTGTCACGGTCCTGTGACCATCGGCGTACAGTTGACGCTGATGGGGCATCGGATAAAGTGCTGGCGTCAGTAATTGTCTGGTATACCTGGAATCTACATCTACAGCTGGTTTTGACTTCCAGCCATCCTTCGTTAGTTATGCTTGTGACTATCATGCCAGCAAGTCGATCAGCAGCATCACCTCGCATCTTTGATGGTGAGGCCTGCAAAACGTCACCGACCAGTGACGATGCTCAAAAGGGCACCCTACCAGAGCTGGCGCAGTGTATGGTGCAGTCTTTCATGAATCCATGAACTATGCTGTTTGGCTGCTGTAGCTCTGACGCTTGCGTGTGTGCCTTACATTAAGGGCAGCGGGCCGTCTGCTCTAGCCATTTGCCAATGCATGCACGGCTGAACGTCTACCAGCAAGCTGCAAACACTTCTCTCCCTACCACACTCTGACATAGTGGACATTGTGCGTGTGTTGTTGCATTCCTATCTGAACTGAACTGTTCTGGATGCAGAGATTTACCCACTAAGCCCTAGAGAAATATGAATAAATACTATACTACTACTATTACTAAACTTGGTATGCGGGTGTGACGCGCTGCTGCTCATCAGATTCGGTCCATGCGACGCTCGTGTTTTTAGTTTTGTTATTTTGTCTGCCTTTTTTGAATTCGTAAACCGAACAGACTAAACTATCCAGTGATCAGGTACTGGTGTGGTGGGGCGAGGTTTTGTTGGTGATGCTGCTGTCAGTGGTGGCGGCGTGCATGTGCTCGTGCTTGCGGGCGATGGCCCGCGTTTTCTCCCATGCTGCAAGTTTGTCTTGCGTTTGTGTTCTGCATTTGGACTTCCTGCCAGGCTTGGGCTTGCATTTCAAACAGTTTGTCCCACTGTGTGGCTCCCAGTCTTTGAGCGGTGTACATCCACCTCTAGAGCTCCAGAGAATGTTGGGCCCCTGGCAGTAACAGTGCATTCCATGGCCAATTTTCAAGTGTGGCAAAAATGTTCAGGGTGTATTTGGTTTCATCCACATTGAGATGAAACACTGCCAAAATGGATTCAGTATGATCTGCCACAAGATACTTCGTCTGTCCACTCCTTGACGCGAATTTCTCCCCTCCAATACGACAACACGACGACAGGAAGCTAACATGAGCCTCCATTTCTGAACAAAATTACGTCTCTAACATGGCCACGAAAAGCTACAGTTATGCACGTCAAGCTTAGGACTACACGAAATCGAAAGGCTAGGACATCGAGGTATACTAGAAAATTGTCTGCGAGGCGGAGAAAATTCGCTGACGAGGTTGGCGAGCCCTTGAAATCGAGCGACGATCCAAAAATAATTGCACCCACGTCGAGAAAGAAACCATGCGTAGGGCGTGGGTAACCCAAGAAGATCGCTCGAGCGGCGGCACAGTCGAAGGCAAGGCCAGTCCAAGCTCTAAACTCTATCGAATGACCTGGCAAACACCCGTGGTTTCGGTTGACCTTGCCCGTTTGAGATGGAAGTCGAGCGAAATTGACTAGGCCAGATCGCGTAAAAAATGAAAAAGATTAAAATTTGGCCGCCATATTTAATGAACGCGCATCGCATGCATGGGACAGCCGTGATAGACAAGGGCACCCAGAAAAAGATCCACATTTCTTTAAAGAATTCGCCCACGGCTGCTGAAAGCTGAATAATAACCTGTTTCCAAGTTTGGGGCTTTTTACCCGTGAATCTTCACTTTGCGACTAAACTATTCACAGCAGTGCCAAATTTTCTTGGGCATTGAATGTGGGTGCCTGCGCCCTACAAGCAAACCAAAAATCAAACCAATGCGACTACTGACATTACAGCTGGGTCATTTTTTAGAAAGGTACGTTGAAATTGAAAGGTGAGCACAAATGGTCAAAATCCGACATTTTCTAACCTTTATGCCCGTTCGCAGCTCACAAAATGACAATGACCATCCTCATCTCGTTGTGTAGCTGGACATAGACAAAGGCACCCAGAAAAAGATCCACATTTCGTTAAAGAATTCGCCCATGGCTGCTGAAAGCTGAATAATAACCTGTTTCCATGTTTGGGGCTTTTTACCCGTGAATCTTCACTTTGCGACTAAACTATTCACAGCAGTGCCAAATTTTCTGGGTCACTGAAAGTGGGTGCCTGCGCCCTACAAGCAAACCAAAAATCAAACCAATGCGACTACTGACATTACAGCTGGGTCATTTTTGAGAAAGGTACGTTGAAATTGAAAGGTGAGCACAAATGGTCAAAATCCGACATTTTCTAACCTTTATGCCCGTTCGCAGCTCAGAAAATGACAATGACAATCCTCATCTCGTTGTGTAGCTGGAAAAAGAAGAGGGCACCCAGAAAAAGACCCACATTTCTCTAAAGAACTCGCCCACGGCTGCTGAAAGCTGATTAATAACCTATCTCCAAGTTTGGGGCTTTTTACCCGTGAATCTTCACTTTGCGACTAAACTATTCACAGCAGTGCCAAATTTTCTGGGTCACTGAATGTGGGTGCCTGCGCCCTACAAGCAAACCAAAAATCAAACCAATGCGACTACTGACATTACAGCTGGGTCATTTTTTAGAAAGGTACGTTGAAATTGAAAGGTGAGCACAAATGGTCAAAATCCGATATTTTCTAACCTTTATGCCCGTTCGCAGCTCACAAAATGACACTGACCATCCTCATCTCGTTGTGTAGCTGGACATAGACAAGGGCACCCAGAAAAAGATCCACATTTCGTTAAAGAATTCGCCCATGGCTGCTGAAAGCTGAATAATAACCTGTTTCCATGTTTGGGGCTTTTTACCCGTGAATCTTCACTTTGCGACTAAACTATTCACAGCAGTGCCAAATTTTCTGGGTCACTGAAAGTGGGTGCCTGCGCCCTACAAGCAAACCAAAAATCAAACCAATGCGACTACTGACATTACAGCTGGGTCATTTTTGAGAAAGGTACGTTGAAATTGAAAGGTGAGCACAAATGGTCAACATCCGACATTTTCTTACCTTTCTGCCCGTTCGCAGCTCAGAAAATGACAATGACCATCCTCATCTCGTTGTGTAGCTGGATATAGACAAGGGCACCCAGAAAAGACCCACATTTCTCTGAAGAACTCGCCCACGGCTGCTGAAAGCTGATTAATAACCTATCTCCAAGTTTGGGGCTTTTTACCCGTGAATCTTCACTTTGCGACTAAACTATTCACAGGAGTGCCAAATTTTCTGGGTCACTGAATGTGGGTGCCTGCGCCCTACAAGCAAACCAAAAATCAAACCAATGCGATTACTGACATTACAGCTGGGTCATGTTATAGAGAGGTACGTTTAAATTGAAAGGTGAGCACAAAATTAATGGTCAAAATCCGACATTTTCTCACCTTTCTGCCCGTTCGCAGCTCAGAAAATGACAATGACCATCCTCATCTCGTTGTGTAGCTGGACATAGACAAGGGCACCCAGAAAAAGACCCACATTTCTTTAAAGAATTGGCCCACGGCTGCTGAAAGCTGAATAATAACCTGTTTCCAAGTTTGGGGCTTTTTACCCGTGAATCTTCACTTTGCGACTAAACTATTCACAGCAGTGCCAAATTTTCTGGGTCACTGAATGTGGGTGCCTGCGCCCTACAAGCAAACCAAAAATCAAACCAATGCGACTACTGACATTACAGCTGGATCATGTTGTAGAGGGGTACGTTGAAATTGAAAGGTGAGCACAAATGGTCAAAATCCGACATTTTCTCACCTTTCTGCCCGTTCGCAGCTCAGAAAATCACAATGACCATCCTCATCTCGTTGTGTAGCTGGACATAGACAAGGGCATCCAGAAAAAGACCCACATTTCTCTAAAGAAATCGCCCACGGCTGCTGAAAGCTGATTAATAACCTATCTCCAAGTTTGGGGCTTTTTACCCGTGAATCTTCACTTTGCGACTAAACTATTCACAGCAGTGCCAAATTTTCTGGGTCACTGAATGTGGGTGCCTGCGCCCTACAAGCAAACCAAAAATCAAACCAATGCGACTACTGACATTACAGCTGGATCATGTTGTAGAGAGGTACGTTGAAATTGAAAGGTGAGCACAAATGGTCAAAATCCGACATTTTCTCACCTTTCTGCCCGTTCGCAGCTCAGAAAATGAATATGACCATCCTCATCTCGTTGTGTAGCTGGACATAGACAAGGGCACCCAGAAAAAGACCCACATTTCTTTAAAGAATTGGCCCACGGCTGCTGAAAGCTGAATAATAACCTGTTTCCAAGTTTGGGGCTTTTTACCCGTGAATCTTCACTTTGCGACTAAACTATTCACAGCAGTGCCAAATTTTCTGGGTCACTGAATGTGGGTGCCTGCGCCCTACAAGCAAACCAAAAATCAAACCAATGCGACTACTGACATTACAGCTGGATCATGTTGTAGAGGGGTACGTTGAAATTGAAAGGTGAGCACAAATGGTCAAAATCCGACATTTTCTCACCTTTCTGCCCGTTCGCAGCTCAGAAAATGACAATGACCATCCTCATCTCGTTGTGTAGCTGGACATAGACAAGGGCATCCAGAAAAAGACCCACATTTCTCTAAAGAAATCGCCCACGGCTGCTGAAAGCTGATTAATAACCTATCTCCAAGTTTGGGGCTTTTTACCCGTGAATCTTCACTTTGCGACTAAACTATTCACAGCAGTGCCAAATTTTCTGGGTCACTGAATGTGGGTGCCTGCGCCCTACAAGCAAACCAAAAATCAAACCAATGCGACTACTGACATTACAGCTGGATCATGTTGTAGAGAGGTACGTTGAAATTGAAAGGTGAGCACAAATGGTCAAAATCCGACATTTTCTCACCTTTCTGCCCGTTCGCAGCTCAGAAAATGACAATGACCATCCTCATCTCGTTGTGTAGCTGGACATAGACAAGGGCATCCAGAAAAAGACCCACATTTCTCTAAAGAAATCGCCCACGGCTGCTGAAAGCTGATTAATAACCTATCTCCAAGTTTTGGGCTTTTTACCCGTGAATCTTCACTTTGCGACTAAACTATTCACAGCAGTGCAAAATTTTCTGGGTCACTGAATGTGGGTGCCTGCGCCCTACAAGCAAACCAAAAATCAAACCAATGCGACTACTGACATTACAGCTGGATCATGTTGTAAAGAGGTACGTTGAAATTGAAAGGTGAGCACAAATGGTCAAAATCCGACATTTTCTCACCTTTCTGCCCGTTCGCAGCTCAGAAAATGACAATGACCATCCTCATCTCGTTGTGTAGCTGGACATAGACAAGGGCACCCAGAAAAAGATCCACATTTCGTTAAAGAATTCGCCCACGGCTGCTGAAAGCTGAATAATAACCTGTTTCCAAGTTTGGGGCTTTTTACCCGTGAATCTTCACTTTGCGACTAAACTATTCACAGCAGTGCCAAATTTTCTGGGTCACTGCATGTGAGTGCCTGCGCCCTACAAGCAAACCAAAAATCAAACCAATGCGACTACTGACATTACAGCTGGGTCATTTTTTAGAAAGGTACGTTGAAATTGAAAGGTGAGCACAAATGGTGAAAATCCGACATTTTCTAACCTTTCTGCCAGTTCGCAGCTCAGAAAATGACAATGACCATCCTCATCTCGTTGTGTAGCTGGACATAGACAAGGGCACCCAGAAAAAGACCCACATTTCTCTAAAGAACTCGCCCACGGCTGCTGAAAGCTGATTAATAACCTATCTCCAAGTTTGGGGCTTTTTACCTGTGAATCTTCACTTTGCGACTAAACTATTCACAGCAGTGCCAAATTTTCTGGGTCACTGAATGTGGGTGCCTGCGCCCTACAAGCAAACCAAAAATCAAACCAATGCGACTACTGACATTTCAGCTGGATCATGTTGTAAAGAGGTACGTTGAAATTGAAAGGTGAGCACAAATGGTCAAAATCCGACATTTTCTTACCTTTCTGCCCGTTCGCAGCTCAGAAAATGACAATGACCATCCTCATCTCGTTGTGTAGCTGGACATAGACAAGGGCACCCAGAAAAAGACCCACATTTCTCTAAAGAACTCGTCCACGGCTGCTGAAAGCTGATTAATAACCTATCTCCAAGTTTGGGGCTTTTTACCCGTGAATCTTCACTTTGCGACTAAACTATTCACAGCAGTGCGAAATTTTCTGGGTCACTGAATGTGGGTGCCTGCGCCCTACAAGCAAACCAAAAATCAAACCAATGCGATTACTGACATTACAGCTGGGTCATGTTATAGAGAGGTACGTTGAAATTGAAAGGTGAGCACAAATGGTCAAAATCCGACATTTTCTCACCTTTCTGCCCGTTCGCAGCTCAGAAAATGACAATGACCATCCTCATCTCGTTGTGTAGCTGGACATAGACAAGGGCATCAAGAAAAAGATACACATTTCTTTAAAGAATTCGCCCACGGCTGGTGAAAGCTGAATAATAACCTGTTTCCAAGTTTGGGGCTTTTTACCCGTGAATCTTCACTTTGCGACTAAACTATTCACAGCAGTGCCAAATTTTCTGGGTCACTGAATGTGGGTGCCTGCGCCCTACAAGCAAACCAAAAATCAAACCAATGCGACTACTGACATTACAGCTGGATCATGTTGTTAAGAGGTACGTTGAAATTGAAAGGTGAGCACAAATGGTCAAAATCCGACATTTTCTTACCTTTCTGCCAGTTCGCAGCTCAGAAAATGACAATGACCATCCTCATCTCGTTGTGTAGCTGGACATAGACAAGGGCACCCAGAAAAACACCCACATTTCTCTAAAGAAATCGCCCACGGCTGCTGAAAGCTGATTAATAACCTAT
Source organism: Sycon ciliatum (assembly GCF_964019385.1). Classification (NCBI taxonomy): domain Eukaryota; kingdom Metazoa; phylum Porifera; class Calcarea; order Leucosolenida; family Sycettidae; genus Sycon; species Sycon ciliatum. The sequence continues at coordinate 11,646,066 of NC_088649.1, read as the reverse complement.
CTCCAAGTTTGGGGCTTTTTACCCGTGAATCTTCACTTTGCGACTAAACTATTCACAGCATTGCCCAATTTTACTGGTCACTGAATGTGGGTGCCTGCGCCCTACAAGCAAACCAAAAATCAAACCAATGCGACTACTGACATTACAGCTGGGTCATGTTATAGAGAGGTACGTTGAAATTGAAAGGTGAGCACAAATGGTCAAAATCCGACATTTTCTCCCCTTTCTGCCCGTTCGCAGCTCAGAAAATGACAATGACCATCCTCATCTCGTTGTGTAGCTGGACATAGACAAGGGCACCCAGAAAAAGATCCACATTTCTTTAAAGAATTCGCCCACGGCTGCTGAAAGCTGAATAATAACCTGTTTCCAAGTTTGGGACTTTTTACCCGTGAATCTTCACTTTGCGACTAAACTATTCACAGCAGTGCCAAATTTTCTGGGTCACTGCATGTGAGTGCCTGCGCCCTACAAGCAAACCAAAAATCAAACCAATGCGACTACTGACATTACAGCTGGGTCATTTTTTAGAAAGGTACGTTGAAATTGAAAGGTGAGCACAAATGGTCAAAATCCGACATTTTCTCACCTTTCTGCCCGTTCGCAGCTCAGAAAATGACAATGACCATCCTCATCTCGTTGTGTAGCTGGACATAGACAAGGGCACCCAGAAAAAGACCCACATTTCTCTAAAGAACTCGCCCACGGCTGCTGAAAGCTGATTAATAACCTATCTCCAAGTTTGGGGCTTTTTACCTGTGAATCTTCACTTTGCGACTAAACTATTCACAGCAGTGTCAAATTTTCTGGGTCACTGAATGTGGGTGCCTGCGCCCTACAAGCAAACCAAAAATCAAACCAATGCGACTACTGACATTACAGCTGGATCATGTTGTAGAGAGGTACGTTGAAATTGAAAGGTGAGCACAAATGGTCAAAATCCGACATTTTCTTACCTTTCTGCCCGTTCGCAGCTCAGAAAATGACAATGACCATCCTCATCTCGTTGTGTAGCTGGACATAGACAAGGGCACCCAGAAAAAGACCCACATTTCTCTAAAGAACTCGCCCACGGCTGCTGAAAGCTGATTAATAACCTATCTCCAAGTTTGGGGCTTTTTACCCGTGAATCTTCACTTTGCGACTAAACTATTCACAGCAGTGCCAAATTTTCTGGGTCACTGAATGTGGGTGCCTGCGCCCTACAAGCAAACCAAAAATCAAACCAATGCGATTACTGACATTACAGCTGGGTCATGTTATAGAGAGGTACGTTGAAATTGAAAGGTGAGCACAAATGGTCAAAATCCGACATTTTCTCACCTTTCTGCCCGTTCGCAGCTCAGAAAATGACAATGACCATCCTCATCTCGTTGTGTAGCTGGACATAGACAAGGGCATCAAGAAAAAGATACACATTTCTTTAAAGAATTCGCCCACGGCTGGTGAAAGCTGAATAATAACCTGTTTCCAAGTTTGGGGCTTTTTACCCGTGAATCTTCACTTTGCGACTAAACTATTCACAGCAGTGCCAAATTTTCTGGGTCACTGAATGTGGGTGCCTGCGCCCTACAAGCAAACCAAAAATCAAACCAATGCGACTACTGACATTACAGCTGGATCATGTTGTTAAGAGGTACGTTGAAATTGAAAGGTGAGCACAAATGGTCAAAATCCGACATTTTCTTACCTTTCTGCCAGTTCGCAGCTCAGAAAATGACAATGACCATCCTCATCTCGTTGTGTAGCTGGACATAGACAAGGGCACCCAGAAAAACACCCACATTTCTCTAAAGAAATCGCCCACGGCTGCTGAAAGCTGATTAATAACCTATCTCCAAGTTTGGGGCTTTTTACCCGTGAATCTTCACTTTGCGACTAAACTATTCACAGCAGTGCAAAATTTTCTGGGTCACTGAATGTGGGTGCCTGCGCCCTACAAGCAAACCAAAAATCAAACCAATGCGACTACTGACATTACAGCTGGATCATGTTGTAAAGAGGTACGTTGAAATTGAAAGGTGAGCACAAATGGTCAAAATCCGACATTTTCTTACCTTTCTGCCCGTTCGCAGCTCAGAAAATGACAATGACCATCCTCATCTCGTTGTGTACCTGGACATAGACAAGGGCACCCAGAAAAACACCCACATTTCTCTAAAGAACTCGTCCACGGCTGCTGAAAGCTGATTAATAACCTATCTCCAAGTTTGGGGCTTTTTACCCGTGAATCTTCACTTTGCGACTAAACTATTCACAGCATTGCCCAATTTTACTGGTCACTGAATGTGGGTGCCTGCGCCCTACAAGCAAACCAAAAATCAAACCAATGCGACTACTGACATTACAGCTGGGTCATGTTATAGAGAGGTACGTTGAAATTGAAAGGTGAGCACAAATGGTCAAAATCCGACATTTTCTCCCCTTTCTGCCCGTTCGCAGCTCAGAAAATGACAATGACCATCCTCATCTCGTTGTGTAGCTGGACATAGACAAGGGCACCCAGAAAAAGATCCACATTTCTTTAAAGAATTCGCCCACGGCTGCTGAAAGCTGAATAATAACCTGTTTCCAAGTTTGGGACTTTTTACCCGTGAATCTTCACTTTGCGACTAAACTATTCACAGCAGTGCCAAATTTTCTGGGTCACTGAATGTGGGTGCCTGCGCCCTACAAGCAAACCAAAAATCAAACCAATGCGACTACTGACATTACAGCTGGATCATGTTGCAGAGAGGTACGTTGAAATTGAAAGGTGAGCACAAATGGTCAAAATCCGACATTTTCTCACCTTTCTGCCCGTTCGCAGCTCAGAAAATGACAATGACCATCCTCATCTCGTTGTGTAGCTGGACATAGACAAGGGCACCCAGAAAAAGATCCACATTTCGTTAAAGAATTCGCCCACGGCTGCTGAAAGCTGAATAATAACCTGTTTCCAAGCTTGGGGCTTTTTACCCGTGAATCTTCACTTTGCGACTAAACTATTCACAGCAGTGCCAAATTTTCTGGGTCACTGCATGTGAGTGCCTGCGCCCTACAAGCAAACCAAAAATCAAACCAATGCGACTACTGACATTACAGCTGGGTCATTTTTTAGAAAGGTACGTTGAAATTGAAAGGTGAGCACAAATGGTCAAAATCCGACATTTTCTAACCTTTCTGCCCGTTCGCAGCTCAGAAAATGACAATGACCATCCTCATCTCGTTGTGTAGCTGGACATAGACAAGGGCACCCAGAAAAAGACCCACATTTCTCTAAAGAACTCGCCCACGGCTGCTGAAAGCTGATTAATAACCTATCTCCAAGTTTGGGGCTTTTTACCTGTGAATCTTCACTTTGCGACTAAACTATTCACAGCAGTGTCAAATTTTCTGGGTCACTGAATGTGGGTGCCTGCGCCCTACAAGCAAACCAAAAATCAAACCAATGCGACTACTGACATTACAGCTGGATCATGTTGTAAAGAGGTACGTTGAAATTGAAAGGTGAGCATAAATGGTCAAAATCCGACATTTTCTTACCTTTCTGCCCGTTCGCAGCTCAGAAAATGACAATGACCATCCTCATCTCGTTGTGTAGCTGGACATAGACAAGGGCACCCAGAAAAAGACCCACATTTCTCTAAAGAACTCGCCCACGGCTGCTGAAAGCTGATTAATAACCTATCTCCAAGTTTTGGGCTTTTTACCCGTGAATCTTCACTTTGCGACTAAACTATTCACAGGAGTGCCAAATTTTCTGGGTCACTGAATGTGGGTGCCTGCGCCATACAAGCAAACCAAAAATCAAACCAATGCGATTACTGACATTACAGCTGGGTCATGTTATGGAGAGGTACGTTTAAATTGAAAGGTGAGCACAAAATTATTGGTCAAAATCCGACATTTTCTCACCTTTCTGCCCGTTCGCAGCTCAGAAAATGACAATGACCATCCTCATCTTGTTGTGTAGCTGGACATAGACAAGGGCACCCAGAAAAAGACCCACATTTCTTTAAAGAATTGGCCCACGGCTGCTGAAAGCTGAATAATAACCTGTTTCCAAGTTTGGGGCTTTTTACCCGTGAATCTTCACTTTGCGACTAAACCATTCACAGCAGTGCCAAATTTTCTGGGTCACTGAATGTGGGTGCCTGCGCCCTACAAGCAAACCAAAAATCAAACCAATGCGACTACTGACATTACAGCTGGATCATGTTGTAGAGAGGTACGTTGAAATTGAAAGGTGAGCACAAATGGTCAAAATCCGACATTTTCTCACCTTTCTGCCCGTTCGCAGCTCAGAAAATGACAATGACCATCCTCATCTCGTTGTGTAGCTGGACATAGACAAGGGCATCCAGAAAAAGACCCACATTTCTCTAAAGAAATCGCCCACGGCTGCTGAAAGCTGATTAATAACCTATCTCCAAGTTTGGGGCTTTTTACCCGTGAATCTTCACTTTGCGACTAAACTATTCACAGCAGTGCCAAATTTTCTGGGTCACTGAATGTGGGTGCCTGCGCCCCACAAGCAAACCAAAAATCAAACCAATGCGATTACTGACATTACAGCTGGGTCATGTTATAGAGAGGTACGTTGAAATTGAAAGGTGAGCACAAATGGTCAAAATCCGACATTTTCTCACCTTTCTGCCCGTTCGCAGCTCAGAAAATGACAATGACCATCCTCATCTCGTTGTGTAGCTGGACATAGACAAGGGCATCAAGAAAAAGATACACATTTCTTTAAAGAATTCGCCCACGGCTGGTGAAAGCTGAATAATAACCTGTTTCCAAGTTTGGGGCTTTTTACCCGTGAATCTTCACTTTGCGACTAAACTATTCACAGCAGTGCCAAATTTTCTGGGTCACTGAATGTGGGTGCCTGCGCCCTACAAGCAAACCAAAAATCAAACCAATGCGACTACTGACATTACAGCTGGATCATGTTGCAGAGAGGTACGTTGAAATTGAAAGGTGAGCACAAATGGTCAAAATCCGACATTTTCTTACCTTTCTGCCCGTTCGCAGCTCAGAAAATGACAATGACCATCCTCATCTCGTTGTGTACCTGGACATAGACAAGGGCACCCAGAAAAAGATCGACATTTCGTTAAAGAACTCGTCCACGGCTGCTGAAAGCTGAATAATAACCTGTTTCCAAGTTTGGGGCTTTTTACCCGTGAATCTTCACTTTGCGACTAAACTATTCACAGCAGTGCCAAATTTTCTGGGTCACTGCATGTGAGTGCCTGCGCCCTACAAGCAAACCAAAAATCAAACCAATGCGACTACTGACATTACAGCTGGGTCATTTTTTAGAAAGGTACGTTGAAATTGAAAGGTGAGCACAAATGGTCAAAATCCGACATTTTCTAACCTTTCTGCCTGTTCGCAGCTCAGAAAATGACAATGACCAACCTCATCTCGTTGTGTAGCTGGACATAGACAAGGGCACCCAGAAAAAGACCCACATTTCTCTAAAGAACTCGCCCACGGCTGCTGAAAGCTGATTAATAACCTGTTTCCAAGTTTGGGGCTGTTTACCCGTGAATCTTCACTTTGCGACTAAACTATTCACAGGAGTGCCAAATTTTCTGGGTCACTGAATGTGGGTGCCTGCGCCCTACAAGCAAACCAAAAATCAAACCAATGCGATTACTGACATTACAGCTGGGTCATGTTTTAGAGAGGTACGTTTAAATTGAAAGGTGAGCACAAAATTATTGGTCAAAATCCGACATTTTCTCACCTTTCTGCCCGTTCGCAGCTAAGAAAATGACAATGACCATCCTCATCTCGTTGTGTAGCTGGACATAGACAAGGGCACCCAGAAAAACACCCACATTTCTTTAAAGAATTGGCCCACGGCTGCTGAAAGCTGAATAATAACCTGTTTCCAAGTTTGGGGCTTTTTACCCGTGAATCTTCACTTTGCGACTAAACCATTCACAGCAGTGCCAAATTTTCTAGGTCACTGAATGTGGGTGCCTGCGCCCTACAAGCAAACCAAAAATCAAACCAATGCGACTACTGACATTACAGCTGGATCATGTTGTAGAGAGGCACGTTGAAATTGAAAGGTGAGCACAAATGGTCAAAATCCGACATTTTCTCACCTTTCTGCCCGTTTGCAGCTCAGAAAATGACAATGACCATCCTCATCTCGTTGTGTAGCTGGACATAGACAAGGGCATCCAGAAAAAGACCCACATTTCTCTAAAGAAATCGCCCACGGCTGCTGAAAGCTGATTAATAACCTATCTCCAAGTTTGGGGCTTTTTACCCGTGAATCTTCACTTTGCGACTAAACTATTCACAGCAGTGCCAAATTTTCTGGGTCACTGAATGTGGGTGCCTGCGCCCTACAAGCAAACCAAAAATCAAACCAATGCGACTACTGACATTACAGCTGGATCATGTTGTAGAGAGGTACGTTGAAATTGAAAGGTGAGCACAAATGGTCAAAATCCGACATTTTCTCACCTTTCTGCCCGTTCGCAGCTCAGAAAATGACAATGACCATCCTCATCTCGTTGTGTAGCTGGACATAGACAAGGGCATCCAGAAAAAGACCCACATTTCTCTAAAGAAATCGCCCACGGCTGCTGAAAGCTGATTAATAACCTATCTCCAAGTTTGGGGCTTTTTACCCGTGAATCTTCACTTTGCGACTAAACTATTCACAGCAGTGCAAAATTTTCTGGGTCACTGAATGTGGGTGCCTGCGCCCTACAAGCAAACCAAAAATCAAACCAATGCGACTACTGACATTACAGCTGGATAATGTTGTAAAGAGGTACGTTGAAATTGAAAGGTGAGCACAAATGGTCAAAATCCGACATTTTCTCACCTTTCTGCCCGTTCGCAGCTCACAAAATGACAATGACCATCCTCATCTCGTTGTGTAGCTGGACATAGACAAGGGCACCCAGAAAAAGACCCACATTTCTCTAAAGAACTCGTCCACGGCTGCTGAAAGCTGATTAATAACCTATCTCCAAGTTTGGGGCTTTTTACCCGTGAATCTTCACTTTGCGACTAAACTATTCACAGCATTGCCCAATTTTACTGGTCATTGAATGTGGGTGCCTGCGCCCTACAAGCAAACCAAAAATCAAACCAATGCGATTACTGACATTACAGCTGGGTCATGTTATAGAGAGGTACGTTGAGATTGAAAGGTGAGCACAAATGGTCAAAATCCGACATTTTCTCCCCTTTCTGCCCGTTCGCAGCTCAGAAAATGACAATGACCATCCTCATCTCGTTGTGTAGCTGGACATAGACAAGGGCACCCAGAAAAAGATCCACATTTCTTTAAAGAATTCGCCCACGGCTGTTGAAAGCTGAATAATAACCTGTTTCCAAGTTTGGGACTTTTTACCCGTGAATCTTCACTTTGCGACTAAACTATTCACAGCAGTGCCAAATTTTCTGGGTCACTAAATGTGGGTGCCTGCGCCCTACAAGCAAACCAAAAATCAAACCAATGCGACTACTGACATTACAGCTGGATCATGTTGCAGAGAGGTACGTTGAAATTGAAAGGTGAGCACAAATGGTGAAAATCCGACATTTTCTCACCTTTCTGCCCGTTCGCAGCTCAGAAAATGACAATGACCATCCTCATCTCGTTGTGTACCTGGACATAGACAAGGGCACCCAGAAAAACACCCACATTTCTCTAAAGAACTCGTCCACGGCTGCTGAAAGCTGATTAATAACCTATCTCCAAGTTTGGGGCTTTTTACCCGTGAATCTTCACTTTGCGACTAAACTATTCACAGCATTGCCCAATTTTACTGGTCACTGAATGTGGGTGCCTGCGCCCTACAAGCAAACCAAAAATCAAACCAATGCGACTACTGACATTACAGCTGGGTCATGTTATAGAGAGGTACGTTGAAATTGAAAGGTGAGCACAAATGGTCAAAATCCGACATTTTCTCCCCTTTCTGCCCGTTCGCAGCTCAGAAAATGACAATGACCATCCTCATCTCGTTGTGTAGCTGGACATAGACAAGGGCACCCAGAAAAAGATCCACATTTCTTTAAAGAATTGGCCCACGGCTGCTGAAAGCTGAATAATAACCTGTTTCCAAGTTTGGGACTTTTTACCCGTGAATCTTCACTTTGCGACTAAACTATTCACAGCAGTGCCAAATTTTCTGGGTCACTGAATGTGGGTGCCTGCGCCCTACAAGCAAACCAAAAATCAAACCAATGCGACTACTGACATTACAGCTGGATCATGTTGCAGAGAGGTACGTTGAAATTGAAAGGTGAGCACAAATGGTCAAAATCCGACATTTTCTCACCTTTCTGCCCGTTCGCAGCTCAGAAAATGACAATGACCATCCTCATCTCGTTGTGTAGCTGGACATAGACAAGGGCACCCAGAAAAAGATCCACATTTCGTTAAAGAATTCGCCCACGGCTGCTGAAAGCTGAATAATAACCTGTTTCCAAGTTTGGGGCTTTTTACCCGTGAATCTTCACTTTGCGACTAAACTATTCACAGCAGTGCCAAATTTTCTGGGTCACTGCATGTGAGTGCCTGCGCCCTACAAGCAAACCAAAAATCAAACCAATGCGACTACTGACATTACAGCTGGGTCATTTTTTAGAAAGGTACGTTGAAATTGAAAGGTGAGCACAAATGGTCAAAATCCGACATTTTCTAACCTTTCTGCCCGTTCGCAGCTCAGAAAATGACAATGACCATCCTCATCTCGTTGTGTAGCTGGACATAGACAAGGGCACCCAGAAAAAGACCCACATTTCTCTAAAGAACTCGCCCACGGCTGCTGAAAGCTGATTAATAACCTATCTCCAAGTTTGGGGCTTTTTACCTGTGAATCTTCACTTTGCGACTAAACTATTCACAGCAGTGTCAAATTTTCTGGGTCACTGAATGTGGGTGCCTGCGCCCTACAAGCAAACCAAAAATCAAACCAATGCGACTACTGACATTACAGCTGGATCATGTTGTAAAGAGGTACGTTGAAATTGAAAGGTGAGCACAAATGGTCAAAATCCGACATTTTCTTACCTTTCTGCCCGTTCGCAGCTCAGAAAATGACAATGACCATCCTCATCTCGTTGTGTAGCTGGACATAGACAAGGGCACCCAGAAAAAGACCCACATTTCTCTAAAGAACTCGCCCACGGCTGCTGAAAGCTGATTAATAACCTGTTTCCAAGTTTGGGGCTTTTTACCCGTGAATCTTCACTTTGCGACTAAACTATTCACAGCAGTGCCAAATTTTCTGGGTCACTGCATGTGAGTGCCTGCGCCCTACAAGCAAACCAAAAATCAAACCAATGCGACTACTGACATTACAGCTGGGTCATTTTTTAGAAAGGTACGTTGAAATTGAAAGGTGAGCACAAATGGTCAAAATCCGACATTTTCTAACCTTTCTGCCCGTTCGCAGCTCAGAAAATGACAATGACCATCCTCATCTCGTTGTGTAGCTGGACATAGACAAGGGCACCCAGAAAAAGACCCACATTTCTCTAAAGAACTCGCCCACGGCTGCTGAAAGCTGATTAATAACCTATCTCCAAGTTTGGGGCTTTTTACCTGTGAATCTTCACTTTGCGACTAAACTATTCACAGCAGTGTCAAATTTTCTGGGTCACTGAATGTGGGTGCCTGCGCCCTACAAGCAAACCAAAAATCAAACCAATGCGACTACTGACATTACAGCTGGATCATGTTGTAAAGAGGTACGTTGAAATTGAAAGGTGAGCACAAATGGTCAAAATCCGACATTTTCTTACCTTTCTGCCCGTTCGCAGCTCAGAAAATGACAATGATCATCCTCATCTCGTTGTGTAGCTGGACATAGACAAGGGCACCCAGAAAAAGACCCACATTTCTCTAAAGAACTCGCCCACGGCTGCTGAAAGCTGATTAATAACCTATCTCCAAGTTTTGGGCTTTTTACCCGTGAATCTTCACTTTGCGACTAAACTATTCACAGCAGTGCCAAATTTTCTGGGTCACTGAATGTGGGTGCCTGCGCCATACAAGCAAACCAAAAATCAAACCAATGCGATTACTGACATTACAGCTGGGTCATGTTATGGAGAGGTACGTTTAAATTGAAAGGTGAGCACAAAATTATTGGTCAAAATCCGACATTTTCTCACCTTTCTGCCCGTTCGCAGCTCAGAAAATGACAATGACCATCCTCATCTTGTTGTGTAGCTGGACATAGACAAGGGCACCCAGAAAAAGACCCACATTTCTTTAAAGAATTGGCCCACGGCTGCTGAAAGCTGAATAATAACCTGTTTCCAAGTTTGGGGCTTTTTACCCGTGAATCTTCACTTTGTGACTAAACCATTCACAGCAGTGCCAAATTTTCTGGGTCACTGAATGTGGGTGCCTGCGCCCTACAAGCAAACCAAAAATCAAACCAATGCGACTACTGACATTACAGCTGGATCATGTTGTAGAGAGGTACGTTGAAATTGAAAGGTGAGCACAAATGGTCAAAATCCGACATTTTCTCACCTTTCTGCCCGTTCGCAGCTCAGAAAATGACAATGACCATCCTCATCTCGTTGTGTAGCTGGACATAGACAAGGGCATCCAGAAAAAGACCCACATTTCTCTAAAGAAATCGCCCACGGCTGCTGAAAGCTGATTAATAACCTATCTCCAAGTTTGGGGCTTTTTACCCGTGAATCTTCACTTTGCGACTAAACTATTCACAGCAGTGCCAAATTTTCTGGGTCACTGAATGTGGGTGCCTGCGCCCCACAAGCAAACCAAAAATCAAACCAATGCGATTAATGACATTACAGCTGGGTCATGTTATAGAGAGGTACGTTGAAATTGAAAGGTGAGCACAAATGGTCAAAATCCGACATTTTCTCACCTTTCTGCCCGTTCGCAGCTCAGAAAATGACAATGACCATCCTCATCTCGTTGTGTAGCTGGACATAGACAAGGGCATCAAGAAAAAGATACACATTTCTTTAAAGAATTCGCCCACGGCTGGTGAAAGCTGAATAATAACCTGTTTCCAAGTTTGGGGCTTTTTACCCGTGAATCTTCACTTTGCGACTAAACTATTCACAGCAGTGCCAAATTTTCTGGGTCACTGGATGTGGGTGCCTGCGCCCTACAAGCAAACCAAAAATCAAACCAATGCGACTACTGACATTACAGCTGGATCATGTTGCAGAGAGGTACGTTGAAATTGAAAGGTGAGCACAAATGGTCAAAATCCGACATTTTCTTACCTTTCTGCCCGTTCGCAGCTCAGAAAATGACAATGACCATCCTCATCTCGTTGTGTACCTGGACATAGACAAGGGCACCCAGAAAAAGATCGACATTTCGTTAAAGAACTCGTCCACGGCTGCTGAAAGCTGAATAATAACCTGTTTCCAAGTTTGGGGCTTTTTACCCGTGAATCTTCACTTTGCGACTAAACTATTCACAGCAGTGCCAAATTTTCTGGGTCACTGCATGTGAGTGCCTGCGCCCTACAAGCAAACCAAAAATCAAACCAATGCGACTACTGACATTACAGCTGGGTCATTTTTTAGAAAGGTACGTTGAAATTGAAAGGTGAGCACAAATGGTCAAAATCCGACATTTTCTAACCTTTCTGCCTGTTCGCAGCTCAGAAAATGACAATGACCATCCTCATCTCGTTGTGTAGCTGGACATAGACAAGGGCACCCAGAAAAAGACCCACATTTCTCTAAAGAACTCGCCCACGGCTGCTGAAAGCTGATTAATAACCTGTTTCCAAGTTTGGGGCTGTTTACCCGTGAATCTTCACTTTGCGACTAAACTATTCACAGGAGTGCCAAATTTTCTGGGTCACTGAATGTGGGTGCCTGCGCCCTACAAGCAAACCAAAAATCAAACCAATGCGATTACTGACATTACAGCTGGGTCATGTTTTAGAGAGGTACGTTTAAATTGAAAGGTGAGCACAAAATTATTGGTCAAAATCCGACATTTTCTCACCTTTCTGCCCGTTCGCAGCTAAGAAAATGACAATGACCATCCTCATCTCGTTGTGTAGCTGGACATAGACAAGGGCACCCAGAAAAACACCCACATTTCTTTAAAGAATTGGCCCACGGCTGCTGAAAGCTGAATAATAACCTGTTTCCAAGTTTGGGGCTTTTTACCCGTGAATCTTCACTTTGCGACTAAACCATTCACAGCAGTGCCAAATTTTCTAGGTCACTGAATGTGGGTGCCTGCGCCCTACAAGCAAACCAAAAATCAAACCAATGCGACTACTGACATTACAGCTGGATCATGTTGTAGAGAGGCACGTTGAAATTGAAAGGTGAGCACAAATGGTCAAAATCCGACATTTTCTCACCTTTCTGCCCGTTCGCAGCTCAGAAAATGACAATGACCATCCTCATCTCGTTGTGTAGCTGGACATAGACAAGGGCATCCAGAAAAAGACCCACATTTCTCTAAAGAAATCGCCCACGGCTGCTGAAAGCTGATTAATAACCTATCTCCAAGTTTGGGGCTTTTTACCCGTGAATCTTCACTTTGCGACTAAACTATTCACAGCAGTGCCAAATTTTCTGGGTCACTGAATGTAGGTGCCTGCGCCCTACAAGCAAACCAAAAATCAAACCAATGCGACTACTGACATTACAGCTGGATCATGTTGTAGAGAGGTACGTTGAAATTGAAAGGTGAGCACAAATGGTCAAAATCCGACATTTTCTCACCTTTCTGCCCGTTCGCAGCTCAGAAAATGACAATGACCATCCTCATCTCGTTGTGTAGCTGGACATAGACAAGGGCATCCAGAAAAAGACCCACATTTCTCTAAAGAAATCGCCCACGGCTGCTGAAAGCTGATTAATAACCTATCTCCAAGTTTGGGGCTTTTTACCCGTGAATCTTCACTTTGCGACTAAACTATTCACAGCAGTGCAAAATTTTCTGGGTCACTGAATGTGGGTGCCTGCGCCCTACAAGCAAACCAAAAATCAAACCAATGCGACTACTGACATTACAGCTGGATAATGTTGTAAAGAGGTACGTTGAAATTGAAAGGTGAGCACAAATGGTCAAAATCCGACATTTTCTCACCTTTCTGCCCGTTCGCAGCTCAGAAAATGACAATGACCATCCTCATCTCGTTGTGTAGCTAGACATAGACAAGGGCACCCAGAAAAAGACCCACATTTCTCTAAAGAACTCGTCCACGGCTGCTGAAAGCTGATTAATAACCTATCTCCAAGTTTGGGGCTTTTTACCCGTGAATCTTCACTTTGCGACTAAACTATTCACAGCATTGCCCAATTTTACTGGTCATTGAATGTGGGTGCCTGCGCCCTACAAGCAAACCAAAAATCAAACCAATGCGATTACTGACATTACAGCTGGGTCATGTTATAGAGAGGTACGTTGAGATTGAAAGGTGAGCACAAATGGTCAAAATCCGACATTTTCTCCCCTTTCTGCCCGTTCGCAGCTCAGAAAATGACAATGACCATCCTCATCTCGTTGTGTAGCTGGACATAGACAAGGGCACCCAGAAAAAGATCCACATTTCTTTAAAGAATTCGCCCACGGCTGTTGAAAGCTGAATAATAACCTGTTTCCAAGTTTGGGACTTTTTACCCGTGAATCTTCACTTTGCGACTAAACTATTCACAGCAGTGCCAAATTTTCTGGGTCACTGAATGTGGGTGCCTGCGCCCTACAAGCAAACCAAAAATCAAACCAATGCGACTACTGACATTACAGCTGGATCATGTTGCAGAGAGGTACGTTGAAATTGAAAGGTGAGCACAAATGGTGAAAATCCGACATTTTCTCACTTTTCTGCCCGTTCGCAGCTCAGAAAATGACAATGACCATCCTCATCTCGTTGTGTAGCCGGACATAGACAAGGGCACCCAGAAAAAGATCCACATTTCGTTAAAGAATTCGCCCACGGCTGCTGAAAGCTGAATAAGAACCTGTTTCCAAGTTTGGGGCTTTTTACCCGTGAATCTTCACTTTGCGACTAAACTATTCACAGCAGTGCCAAATTTTCTGGGTCACTGCATGTGAGTGCCTGCGCCCTACAAGCAAACCAAAAATCAAACCAATGCGACTACTGACATTACAGCTGGGTCATTTTTGAGAAAGGTACGTTGAAATTGAAAGGTGAGCACAAATGGTCAAAATCCGACATTTTCTAACCTTTCTGCCCGTTCGCAGCTCAGAAAATGACAATGACCATCCTCATCTCGTTGTGTAGCTGGACATAGACAAGGGCACCCAGAAAAAGACCCACATTTCTCTAAAGAACTCGCCCACGGCTGCTGAAAGCTGATTAATAACCTATCTCCAAGTTTGGGGCTTTTTACCTGTGAATCTTCACTTTGCGACTAAACTATTCACAGCAGTGCCAAATTTTCTGGGTCACTGAATGTGGGTGCCTGCGCCCTACAAGCAAACCAAAAATCAAACCAATGCGACTACTGACATTACAGCTGGATAATGTTGTAAAGAGGTACGTTGAAATTGAAAGGTGAGCACAAATGGTCAAAATCCGACATTTTCTCACCTTTCTGCCCGTTCGCAGCTCAGAAAATGACAATGACCATCCTCATCTCGTTGTGTAGCTGGACATAGACAAGGGCACCCAGAAAAAGACCCACATTTCTCTAAAGAACTCGTCTACGGCTGCTGAAAGCTGATTAATAACCTATCTCCAAGTTTGGGGCTTTTTACCCGTGAATCTTCACTTTGCGACTAAACTATTCACAGCATTGCCCAATTTTACTGGTCACTGAATGTGGGTGCCTGCGCCCTACAAGCAAACCAAAAATCAAACCAATGCGATTACTGACATTACAGCTGGGTCATGTTATAGAGAGGTACGTTGAGATTGAAAGGTGAGCACAAATGGTCAAAATCCGACATTTTCTCCCCTTTCTGCCCGTTCGCAGCTCAGAAAATGACAATGACCATCCTCATCTCGTTGTGTAGCTGGACATAGACAAGGGCACCCAGAAAAAGATCCACATTTCTTTAAAGAATTCGCCCACGGCTGTTGAAAGCTGAATAATAACCTGTTTCCAAGTTTGGGACTTTTTACCCGTGAATCTTCACTTTGCGACTAAACTATTCACAGCAGTGCCAAATTTTCTGGGTCACTGAATGTGGGTGCCTGCGCCCTACAAGCAAACCAAAAATCAAACCAATGCGACTACTGACATTACAGCTGGATCATGTTGCAGAGAGGTACGTTGAAATTGAAAGGTGAGCACAAATGGTGAAAATCCGACATTTTCTCACCTTTCTGCCCGTTCGCAGCTCAGAAAATGACAATGACCATCCTCATCTCGTTGTGTAGCCGGACATAGACAAGGGCACCCAGAAAAAGATCCACATTTCGTTAAAGAATTCGCCCACGGCTGCTGAAAGCTGAATAAGAACCTGTTTCCAAGTTTGGGGCTTTTTACCCGTGAATCTTCACTTTGCGACTAAACTATTCACAGCAGTGCCAAATTTTCTGGGTCACTGCATGTGAGTGCCTGCGCCCTACAAGCAAACCAAAAATCAAACCAATGCGACTACTGACATTACAGCTGGGTCATTTTTGAGAAAGGTACGTTGAAATTGAAAGGTGAGCACAAATGGTCAAAATCCGACATTTTCTAACCTTTCTGCCCGTTCGCAGCTCAGAAAATGACAATGACCATCCTCATCTCGTTGTGTAGCTGGACATAGACAAGGGCACCCAGAAAAAGACCCACATTTCTCTAAAGAACTCGCCCACGGCTGCTGAAAGCTGATTAATAACCTATCTCCAAGTTTGGGGCTTTTTACCTGTGAATCTTCACTTTGCGACTAAACTATTCACAGCAGTGCCAAATTTTCTGGGTCACTGAATGTGGGTGCCTGCGCCCTACAAGCAAACCAAAAATCAAACCAATGCGACTACTGACATTACAGCTGGATAATGTTGTAAAGAGGTACGTTGAAATTGAAAGGTGAGCACAAATGGTCAAAATCCGACATTTTCTCACCTTTCTGCCCGTTCGCAGCTCAGAAAATGACAATGACCATCCTCATCTCGTTGTGTAGCTGGACATAGACAAGGGCACCCAGAAAAAGACCCACATTTCTCTAAAGAACTCGTCTACGGCTGCTGAAAGCTGATTAATAACCTATCTCCAAGTTTGGGGCTTTTTACCCGTGAATCTTCACTTTGCGACTAAACTATTCACAGCAGTGCCCAATTTTACTGGTCACTGAATGTGGGTGCCTGCGCCCTACAAGCAAACCAAAAATCAAACCAATGCGATTACTGACATTACAGCTGGGTCATGTTATAGAGAGGTACGTTGAGATTGAAAGGTGAGCACAAATGGTCAAAATCCGACATTTTCTCCCCTTTCTGCCCGTTCGCAGCTCAGAAAATGACAATGACCATCCTCATCTCGTTGTGTAGCTGGACATAGACAAGGGCACCCAGAAAAAGATCCACATTTCTTTAAAGAATTCGCCCACGGCTGTTGAAAGCTGAATAATAACCTGTTTCCAAGTTTGGGACTTTTTACCCGTGAATCTTCACTTTGCGACTAAACTATTCACAGCAGTGCCAAATTTTCTGGGTCACTGAATGTGGGTGCCTGCGCCCTACAAGCAAACCAAAAATCAAACCAATGCGACTACTGACATTACAGCTGGATCATGTTGCAGAGAGGTACGTTGAAATTGAAAGGTGAGCACAAATGGTGAAAATCCGACATTTTCTCACCTTTCTGCCCGTTCGCAGCTCAGAAAATGACAATGACCATCCTCATCTCGTTGTGTAGCCGGACATAGACAAGGGCACCCAGAAAAAGATCCACATTTCGTTAAAGAATTCGCCCACGGCTGCTGAAAGCTGAATAAGAACCTGTTTCCAAGTTTGGGGCTTTTTACCCGTGAATCTTCACTTTGCGACTAAACTATTCACAGCAGTGCCAAATTTTCTGGGTCACTGCATGTGAGTGCCTGCGCCCTACAAGCAAACCAAAAATCAAACCAATGCGACTACTGACATTACAGCTGGGTCATTTTTGAGAAAGGTACGTTGAAATTGAAAGGTGAGCACAAATGGTCAAAATCCGACATTTTCTAACCTTTCTGCCCGTTCGCAGCTCAGAAAATGACAATGACCATCCTCATCTCGTTGTGTAGCTGGACATAGACAAGGGCACCCAGAAAAAGACCCACATTTCTCTAAAGAACTCGCCCACGGCTGCTGAAAGCTGATTAATAACCTATCTCCAAGTTTGGGGCTTTTTACCTGTGAATCTTCACTTTGCGACTAAACTATTCACAGCAGTGCCAAATTTTCTAGGTCACTGAATGTGGGTGCCTGCGCCCTACAAGCAAACCAAAAATCAAACCAATGCGACTACTGACATTACAGCTGGATAATGTTGTAAAGAGGTACGTTGAAATTGAAAGGTGAGCACAAATGGTCAAAATCCGACATTTTCTCACCTTTCTGCCCGTTCGCAGCTCAGAAAATGACAATGACCATCCTCATCTCGTTGTGTAGCTGGACATAGACAAGGGCACCCAGAAAAAGACCCACATTTCTCTAAAGAACTCGTCTACGGCTGCTGAAAGCTGATTAATAACCTATCTCCAAGTTTGGGGCTTTTTACCCGTGAATCTTCACTTTGCGACTAAACTATTCACAGCATTGCCCAATTTTACTGGTCACTGAATGTGGGTGCCTGCGCCCTACAAGCAAACCAAAAATCAAACCAATGCGATTACTGACATTACAGCTGGGTCATGTTATAGAGAGGTACGTTGAGATTGAAAGGTGAGCACAAATGGTCAAAATCCGACATTTTCTCCCCTTTCTGCCCGTTCGCAGCTCAGAAAATGACAATGACCATCCTCATCTCGTTGTGTAGCTGGACATAGACAAGGGCACCCAGAAAAAGATCCACATTTCTTTAAAGAATTCGCCCACGGCTGTTGAAAGCTGAATAATAACCTGTTTCCAAGTTTGGGACTTTTTACCCGTGAATCTTCACTTTGCGACTAAACTATTCACAGCAGTGCCAAATTTTCTGGGTCACTGAATGTGGGTGCCTGCGCCCTACAAGCAAACCAAAAATCAAACCAATGCGACTACTGACATTACAGCTGGATCATGTTGCAGAGAGGTACGTTGAAATTGAAAGGTGAGCACAAATGGTGAAAATCCGACATTTTCTCACCTTTCTGCCCGTTCGCAGCTCAGAAAATGACAATGACCATCCTCATCTCGTTGTGTAGCCGGACATAGACAAGGGCACCCAGAAAAAGATCCACATTTCGTTAAAGAATTCGCCCACGGCTGCTGAAAGCTGAATAAGAACCTGTTTCCAAGTTTGGGGCTTTTTACCCGTGAATCTTCACTTTGCGACTAAACTATTCACAGCAGTGCCAAATTTTCTGGGTCACTGCATGTGAGTGCCTGCGCCCTACAAGCAAACCAAAAATCAAACCAATGCGACTACTGACATTACAGCTGGGTCATTTTTGAGAAAGGTACGTTGAAATTGAAAGGTGAGCACAAATGGTCAAAATCCGACATTTTCTAACCTTTCTGCCCGTTCGCAGCTCAGAAAATGACAATGACCATCCTCATCTCGTTGTGTAGCTGGACATAGACAAGGGCACCCAGAAAAAGACCCACATTTCTCTAAAGAACTCGCCCACGGCTGCTGAAAGCTGATTAATAACCTATCTCCAAGTTTGGGGCTTTTTAGCTGTGAATCTTCACTTTGCGACTAAACTATTCACAGCAGTGCCAAATTTTCTGGGTCACTGAATGTGGGTGCCTGCGCCCTACAAGCAAACCAAAAATCAAACCAATGCGACTACTGACATTACAGCTGGATCATGTTGTAAAGAGGTACGTTGAAATTGAAAGGTGAGCACAAATGGTCAAAATCCGACATTTTCTTACCTTTCTGCCCGTTCGCAGCTCAGAAAATGACAATGACCATCCTCATCTCGTTGTGTAGCTGGACATAGACAAGGGCACCCAGAAAAAGACCCACATTTCTCTAAAGAACTCGTCCACGGCTGCTGAAAGCTGATTAACCCTTTAAGAGCCGCCCCATACTTGAATGCGTCGTAAACGACGCATTCAAATTCAGAACTTCAAAAGATCGTAACTCAGTCCAATCTCGCTCAAATCCAGTGATCGAAATATCCAGGGCGAAGAGAAAACTCTCACCTGTCGGGAGAAACAATCCGCGAAGCGCTGCGAGCAACGGTTTCTGAGATAAATCACTCGTAAGTTGAGCCGCGATCGCGGCAATTTCAAAAGCGCGCAGTGCGACTTTAGTATTGAGAATTTTGAGACTTTTCGTCACGCTGGTTTACTCGAATTTGCACGGGTTTCACTGTTGATATTGTCAAGAGTACACAGCGAAAAAAATTGGAACTCCACGATCGAGTAAAATGAAATATCTGGAGCGGGACGCAATTGGACGCATTTGGGGCATTTTTCGTACTGTCGCTGCGATTTAGCGCTGGATAGACGGTGTGCTGGCTATCATGATCGACCTCATTCTCTTCCTCTCGCGGAGACCTTTCCAGGAAGCCCGAGATTGTGAAGATTGAGTGAGTAGAACTGAAGCTATGATCCAAGGAACACGAAAAAATGCAGAATTCTGAAATTTTCCTGTGGCTCTTAAAGGGTTAATAACCTATCTCCAAGTTTGGGGCTTTTTACCCGTGAATCTTCACTTTGCGACTAAACTATTCACAGCAGTGCAAAATTTTCTGGGTCACTGAATGTGGGTGCCTGCGCCCTACAAGCAAACCAAAAATCAAACCAATGGGATTACTGACATTACAGCTGGGTCATGTTATAGAGAGGTACGTTGAAATTGAAAGGTGAGCACAAATGGTCAAAATCCGACATTTTCTCACCTTTCTGCCCGTTCGCAGCTCAGAAAATGACAATGACCATCCTCATCTCGTTGTGTAGCTGGACATAGACAAGGGCATCCAGAAAAAGATACACATTTCTTTAAAGAATTCGCCCACGGCTGGTGAAAGCTGAATAATAACCTGTTTCCAAGTTTGGGGCTTTTTACCCGTGAATCTTCACTTTGCGACTAAACTATTCACAGCAGTGCCAAATTTTCTGGGTCACTGAATGTGGGTGCCTGCGCCCTACAAGCAAACCAAAAATCAAACCAATGCGACTACTGACATTACAGCTGGATCATGTTGCAGAGAGGTACGTTGAAATTGAAAGGTGAGCACAAATGGTCAAAATCCGACATTTTCTCACCTTTCTGCCCGTTCGCAGCTCAGAAAATGACAATGACCATCCTCATCTCGTTTTGTAGCTGGACATAGACAAGGGCACCCAGAAAAAGACCCACATTTCTCTAAAGAACTCGTCCACGGCTGCTGAAAGCTGATTAACCCTTTAAGAGCCGCCCCATACTTGAATGCGTCGTAAACGACGCATTCAAATTCAGAACTTCAAAAGATCGTAACTCAGTCCAATCTCGCTCAAATCCAGTGATCGAAATATCCAGGGCGAAGAGAAAACTCTCACCTGTCGGGAGAAACAATCCGCGAAGCGCTGCGAGCAACGGTTTCTGAGATAAATCACTCGTAAGTTGAGCCGCGATCGCGGCAATTTCAAAAGCGCGCAGTGCGACTTTAGTATTGAGAATTTTGAGACTTTTCGTCACGCTGGTTTACTCGAATTTGCACGGGTTTCACTGTTGATATTGTCAAGAGTACACAGCGAAAAAAATTGGAACTCCACGATCGAGTAAAATGAAATATCTGGAGCGGGACGCAATTGGACGCATTTGGGGCATTTTCGTACTGTCGCTGCGATTTAGCGCTGGATAGACGGTGTGCTGGCTATCATGATCGACCTCATTCTCTTCCTCTCGCGGAGACCTTTCCAGGAAGCCCGAGATTGTGAAGATTGAGTGAGTAGAACTGAAGCTATGATCCAAGGAACACGAAAAAATGCAGAATTCTGAAATTTTCCTGTGGCTCTTAAAGGGTTAATAACCTATCTCCAAGTTTGGGGCTTTTTACCCGTGAATCTTCACTTTGCGACTAAACTATTCACAGCAGTGCAAAATTTTAAAAAAAATCAAACCAATGGGATTACTGACATTACAGCTGGGTCATGTTATAGAGAGGTACGTTGAAATTGAAAGGTGAGCACAAATGGTCAAAATCCGACATTTTCTCACCTTTCTGCCCGTTCGCAGCTCACAAAATGACAATGACCATCCTCATCTCGTTGTGTAGCTGGACATAGACAAGGGCATCCAGAAAAAGATACACATTTCTTTAAAGAATTCGCCCACGGCTGGTGAAAGCTGAATAATAACCTGTTTCCAAGTTTGGGGCTTTTTACCCGTGAATCTTCACTTTGCGACTAAACTATTCACAGCAGTGCCAAATTTTCTGGGTCACTGAATGTGGGTGCCTGCGCCCTACAAGCAAACCAAAAATCAAACCAATGCGACTACTGACATTACAGCTGGATCATGTTGCAGAGAGGTACGTTGAAATTGAAAGGTGAGCACAAATGGTCAAAATCCGACATTTTCTCACCTTTCTGCCCGTTCGCAGCTCAGAAAATGACAATGACCATCCTCATCTCGTTGTGTAGCTGGACATAGACAAGGGCACCCAGAAAAAGATCCACATTTCGTTAAAGAATTCGCCCACGGCTGCTGAAAGCTGAATAATAACCTGTTTCCAAGTTTGGGGCTTTTTACCCGTGAATCTTCACTTTGCGACTAAACTATTCACAGCAGTGCCAAATTTCCTGGGTCACTGCATGTGAGTGCCTGCGCCCTACAAGCAAACCAAAAATCAAACCAATGCGATTACTGACATTACAGCTGGGTCATGTTTTAGAGAGGTACGTTTAAATTGAAAGGTGAGCACAAATGGTCAAAATCCGACATTTTCTCACCTTTCTGCCCGTTCGCAGCTCAGAAAATGACAATGACCATCCTCATCTCGTTGTGTAGCTGGACATAGACAAGGGAACCCAGAAAAAGACCCACATTTCTCTAAAGAACTCGCCCACGGCTGCTGAAAGCTGATTAATAACCTATCTCCAAGTTTGGGGCTTTTTACCCGTGAATCTTCACTTTGCGACTAAACTATTCACAGCAGTGCCAAATTTTCTGGGTCACTGAATGTGGGTGCCTGCGCCCTACAAGCATACCAAAAATCAAACCAATGCGACTACTGACATTACAGCTGGGTCATTTTTTAGAAAGGTACGTTGAAATTGAAAGGTGAGCACAAATGGTCAAAATCCGACATTTTCTAACCTTTCTGCCCGTTCGCAGCTCACAAAATGACAATGACCATCCTCATCTCGTTGTGTAGCTGGACATAGACAAGGGCACCCAGAAAAAGACCCACATTTCTCTAAAGAACTCGTCCACGGCTGCTGAAAGCTGATTAATAACCTATCTCCAAGTTTGGGGCTTTTTACCCGTGAATCTTCACTTTGCGACTAAACTATTCACAGCATTGCCCAATTTTACTGGTCACTGAATGTGGGTGCCTGCGCCCTACAAGCAAACCAAAAATCAAACCAATGCGATTACTGACATTACAGCTGGGTCATGTTATAGAGAGGTACGTTGAAATTGAAAGGTGAGCACAAATGGTCAAAATCCGACATTTTCTCACCTTTCTGCCCGTTCGCAGCTCAGAAAATGACAATGACCATCCTCATCTCGTTGTGTAGCTGGACATAGACAAGGGCACCCAGAAAAAGATCCACATTTCTTTAAAGACTTCGCCCACGACTGCTGAAAGCTGAATAATAACCCGTTTCCAAGTTTGGGGCTTTTTACCCGTGAATCTTCACTTTGCGACTAAACTATTCACAGCAGTGCCAAGTTTTCTGGGTGACTGAATGTGGGTGCCTGCGCCCTACAAGCAAACCAAAAATCAAACCAATGCGACTACTGACATTACAGCTGGGTCATTTTTTAGAAAGGTACGTTGAAATTGAAAGGTGAGCACAAATGGTCAAAATCCGACATTTTCTAACCTTTATGCCCGTTCGCAGCTCAGAAAATGACAATAACCATCCTCATCTCGTTGTGTGGCTGGACATAGACAAGGGCATCCAGAAAAAGACCGACATTTCTCTCAAGAACTCGCCCACGGCTGCTGAAAGCTGATTAATAACCTATCTCCAAGTTTGGGGCTTTTTACCCGTGAATCTTCACTTTGCGACTAAACTATTCACAGGAGTGCCAAATTTTCTGGGTCACTGAATGTAGGTGCCTGCGCCCTACAAGCAAACCAAAAATCAAACCAATGCGATTACTGACATTACAGCTGGATCATGTTGTAGAGAGGTACGTTGAAATTGAAAGGTGAGCACAAATGGTCAAAATCCGACATTTTCTTACCTTTCTGCCCATTCGCAGCTCAGAAAATGACAATGACCATCCTCATCTCGTTGTGTAGCTGGACATAGACAAGGGCACCCAGAAAAAGACCCACATTTCTTTAAAGAATTCGCCCACGGCTGCTGAAAGCTGAATAATAACCTGTTTCCCAGTTTGGGGCTTTTTACCCGTGAATCTTCACTTTGCGACTAAACTATTCACAGCAGTGCCAAATTTTCTGGGTCACTGAATGTGGGTGCCTGCGCCCTACAAGCAAACCAAAAATTAAACCAATGCGACTACTGACATTACAGCTGGATCATGTTGTAGAGAGGTACGTTGAAATTGAAAGGTGAGCACAAATGGTCAAAATCCGACATTTTCTAACCTTTCTGCCCGTTCGCAGCTCAGAAAATGACAATGACCATCCTCATCTCGTTGTGTAGCTGGACATAGACAAGGGCACCCAGAAAAAGATCCACATTTCTTTAAAGACTTCGCCCACGGCTGCTGAAAGCTGAATAAGAACCTGTTTCCAAGTTTGGGGCTTTTTACCCGTGAATCTTCACTTTGCGACTAAACTATTCACAGCAGTGCCAAGTTTTCTGGGTGACTGAATGTGGGTGCCTGCGCCCTACAAGCAAACCAAAAATCAAACCAATGCGACTACTGACATTACAGCTGGGTCATTTTTTAGAAAGGTACGTTGAAATTGAAAGGTGAGCACAAATGGTCAAAATCCGACATTTTCTAACCTTTATGCCCGTTCGCAGCTCAGAAAATGACAATGACCATCCTCATCTCGTTGTGTGGCTGGACATAGACAAGGGCATCCAGAAAAAGACCCACATTTCTCTCAAGAACTCGCCCACGGCTGCTGAAAGCTGATTAATAACCTATCTCCAAGTTTGGGGCTTTTTACCCGTGAATCTTCACTTTGCGACTAAACTATTCACAGGAGTGCCAAATTTTCTGGGTCACTGAATGTAGGTGCCTGCGCCCTACAAGCAAACCAAAAATCAAACCAATGCGATTACTGACATTACAGCTGGATCATGTTGTAGAGAGGTACGATGAAATTGAAAGGTGAGCACAAATGGTCAAAATCCGACATTTTCTTACCTTTCTGCCCATTCGCAGCTCAGAAAATGACAATGACCATCCTCATCTCGTTGTGTAGCTGGACATAGACAAGGGCACCCAGAAAAAGACCCACATTTCTTTAAAGAATTCGCCCACGGCTGCTGAAAGCTGAATAATAACCTGTTTCCAAGTTTGGGGCTTTTTACCCGTGAATCTTCACTTTGCGACTAAACTATTCACAGCAGTGCCAAATTTTCTGGGTCACTGAATGTGGGTGCCTGCGCCCTACAAGCAAACCAAAAATTAAACCAATGCGACTACTGACATTACAGCTGGATCATGTTGTAGAGAGGTACGTTGAAATTGAAAGGTGAGCACAAATGGTCAAAATCCGACATTTTCTAACCTTTCTGCCCGTTCGCAGCTCAGAAAATGACAATGACCATCCTCATCTCGTTGTGTGGCTGGACATAGACAAGGGCATCCAGAAAAAGACCCACATTTCTCTCAAGAACTCGCCCACGGCTGCTGAAAGCTGATTAATAACCTATCTCCAAGTTTGGGGCTTTTTACCCGTGAATCTTCACTTTGCGACTAAACTATTCACAGGAGTGCCAAATTTTCTGGGTCACTGAATGTAGGTGCCTGCGCCCTACAAGCAAACCAAAAATCAAACCAATGCGATTACTGACATTACAGCTGGATCATGTTGTAAAGAGGTACGTTGAAATTGAAAGGTGAGCACAAATGGTCAAAATCCGACATTTTCTTACCTTTCTGCCCGTTCGCAGCTCAGAAAATGACAATGACCATCCTCATCTTGTTGTGTAGCTGGACATAGACAAGGGCACGCAGAAAAAGACCCACATTTCTCTAAAGAACTCGTCCACGGCTGCTGAAAGTTGATTAATAACCTATCTCCAAGTTTGGGGCTTTTTACCCGTGAATCTTCACTTTGCGACTAAACTATTCACAGCATTGCCCAATTTTACTGGTCACTAAATGTGGGTGCCTGCGCCCTACAAGCAAACCAAAAATCAAACCCATGGGATTACTGACATTACAGCTGGGTCATGTTATAGAGAGGTACGTTGAAATTGAAAGGTGAGCACAAATGGTCAAAATCCGACATTTTCTCACCTTTCTGCCCGTTCGCAGCTCACAAAATGACAATGACCATCCTCATCTCGTTGTGTAGCTGGACATAGACAAGGGCACCCAGAAAAAGATACACATTTCTTTAAAGAATTCGCCCACGGCTGGTGAAAGCTGAATAATAACCTGTTTCCAAGTTTGGGGCTTTTTACCCGTGAATCTTCACTTTGCGACTAAACTATTCACAGCAGTGCCAAATTTTCTGGGTCACTGAATGTGGGTGCCTGCGCCCTACAAGCAAACCAAAAATAAAACCAATGCGATTACTAACATTACAGCTGGGTCATGTTATAGAGAGGTACGTTGAAATTGAAAGGTGAGCACAAAATTAATGGTCAAAATCCGACATTTTCTCACCTTTCTGCCCGTTCGCAGCTCAAAAAATGACAATGACCACCCTCATTCTGTTGTGTAGCTGGACATAGACAAGGGCACCCAGAAAAAGACCGACATTTCTTTCAAGAATTCGCCCACGGCTGCTGAAAGCTGAATAATAACCTGTTTCCAAGTTTGGGGCTTTTTACCCGTGAATCTTCGCTTTGCGACTAAACTATTCACAGCATTGCCAAATTTTCTGGGTCACTGAATGTGGGTGCCTGCGCCCTACAAGCAAACCAAAAATCAAACCAATGCGACTACTGACATTACAGCTGGATCATGTTGGAGAAAGGTACGTTGAAATTGAAAGGTGAGCACAAATGGTCAAAATCCGACATTTTCTCACCTTTCTGCCCGTTCGCAGCTCACAAAATGAAAATGACCATCCTCATCTCGTTGTGTAGCTGGACATAGACAAGGGCACCCAGAAAAACACCCACATTTCTCTAAAGAACTCGCCCACGGCTGCTGAAAGCTGATTAATAACCTATCTCCAAGTTTGGGGCTTTTTACCCGTGAATCTTCACTTCGCGACTAAACTATTCACAGCAGTGCCAAATTTTCTGGGTCACTGAATGTGGGTGCCTGCGCCCTACAAGCAAACCAAAAATCAAACCAATGCGACAACTGACATTACAGGTGGATCATGTTGTAAAGAGGTACGTTGAAATTGAAAGGTGAGCACAAATGGTCAAAATCCGACATTTTCTTACCTTTCTGCCCGTTCGCAGCTCAGAAAATGACAATGACCATCCTCATCTCGTTGTCTAGCTGGACATAGACAAGGGCACCCAGAAAAAGACCCACATTTCTCTAAAGAACTCGCCCACGGCTGCTGAAAGCTGATTAATAACCTATTTCCAAGTTTCGGGCTTTTTACCCGTGAATCTTCACTTTGCGACTAAACTATTCACAGCAGAGCCAAATTTTCTGGGTCACTGAATGTGCGTGCCTGCGCCCTACAAGCAAACCAAAAATCAAACCAATGCGACTACTGACATTACAGCTGGGTCATTTTTTAGAAAGGTACGTTGAAATTGAAAGGTGAGCACAAATGGTCAAAATCCGACATTTTCTCACCTTTCTGCCCGTTCGCAGCTCAGAAAATGACAATGACCATCCTCATCTCGTTGTGTAGCTGGACATAGACAAGGGCACCGAGAAAAAGACCCACATTTCTCTAAAGAACTCGCCCACGGCTATTGAAAGCTGATTAATGACCTATCTCCAAGTTTGGGGCTTTTTACCCGTGAATCTTCACTTTGCGACTAAACTATTTACAGCAGTGCCAAATTTTCTGGGTCACTCAATGTGGGTGCCTGCGCCCTACAAGCAAACCAAAAATCAAACCAATGCGACTACTGACATTACAGCTGGATCATGTTGTAAAGAGGTACGTTGAAATTGAAAGGTGAGCACAAATGGTCAAAATCCGACATTTTCTTACCTTTATGCCCGTTCGCAGCTCAGAAAATGACAATGACCATCCTCATCTCGTTGTGTAGCTGGACATAGACAAGGGCACCCAGAAAAATACCCACATTTCTCTAAAGAACTCGCCCATGGCTGCTGAAAGCTGATTAATAACCTATTTCCAAGTTTGGGGCTTTTTACCCGTGAATCTTCACTTTGCGACTAAACTATTCACAGCAGTGCCAAATTTTCTGGGTCACTGAATGTGGGTGCCTGCGCCCTACAAGCAAACCAAAAATCAAACCAATGCGACTACTGACATTACAGCTGGATCATGTTGTAAAGAGGTACGTTGAAATTGAAAGGTGAGCACAAATGGTCAAAATCCGACATTTTCTTACCTTTATGCCCGTTCGCAGCTCAGAAAATGACAATGACCATCCTCATCTCGTTGTGTGGCTGGACATAGACAAGGGCATCCAGAAAAAGACCCACATTTCTCTCAAGAACTCGCCCACGGCTGCTGAAAGCTGATTAATAACCTATCTCCAAGTTTGGGGCTTTTTACCCGTGAATCTTCACTTTGCGACTAAACTATTCACAGGAGTGCCAAATTTTCTGGGTCACTGAATGTAGGTGCCTGCGCCCTACAAGCAAACCAAAAATCAAACCAATGCGATTACTGACATTACAGCTGGATCATGTTGTAAAGAGGTACGTTGAAATTGAAAGGTGAGCACAAATGGTCAAAATCCGACATTTTCTTACCTTTCTGCCCGTTCGCAGCTCAGAAAATGACAATGACCATCCTCATCTTGTTGTGTAGCTGGACATAGACAAGGGCACGCAGAAAAAGACCCACATTTCTCTAAAGAACTCGTCCACGGCTGCTGAAAGTTGATTAATAACCTATCTCCAAGTTTGGGGCTTTTTACCCGTGAATCTTCACTTTGCGACTAAACTATTCACAGCATTGCCCAATTTTACTGGTCACTAAATGTGGGTGCCTGCGCCCTACAAGCAAACCAAAAATCAAACCCATGGGATTACTGACATTACAGCTGGGTCATGTTATAGAGAGGTACGTTGAAATTGAAAGGTGAGCACAAATGGTCAAAATCCGACATTTTCTCACCTTTCTGCCCGTTCGCAGCTCACAAAATGACAATGACCATCCTCATCTCGTTGTGTAGCTGGACATAGACAAGGGCACCCAGAAAAAGATCCACATTTCTTTAAAGAATTCGCCCACGGCTGGTGAAAGCTGAATAATAACCTGTTTCCAAGTTTGGGGCTTTTTACCCGTGAATCTTCACTTTGCGACTAAACTATTCACAGCAGTGCCAAATTTTCTGGGTCACTGAATGTGGGTGCCTGCGCCCTACAAGCAAACCAAAAATAAAACCAATGCGATTACTAACATTACAGCTGGGTCATGTTATAGAGAGGTACGTTGAAATTGAAAGGTGAGCACAAAATTAATGGTCAAAATCCGACATTTTCTCACCTTTCTGCCCGTTCGCAGCTCAAAAAATGACAATGACCACCCTCATTCTGTTGTGTAGCTGGACATAGACAAGGGCACCCAGAAAAAGACCGACATTTCTTTCAAGAATTCGCCCACGGCTGCTGAAAGCTGAATAATAACCTGTTTCCAAGTTTGGGGCTTTTTACCCGTGAATCTTCGCTTTGCGACTAAACTATTCACAGCATTGCCAAATTTTCTGGGTCACTGAATGTGGGTGCCTGCGCCCTACAAGCAAACCAAAAATCAAACCAATGCGACTACTGACATTACAGCTGGATCATGTTGGAGAAAGGTACGTTGAAATTGAAAGGTGAGCACAAATGGTCAAAATCCGACATTTTCTCACCTTTCTGCCCGTTCGCAGCTCACAAAATGAAAATGACCATCCTCATCTCGTTGTGTAGCTGGACATAGACAAGGGCACCCAGAAAAACACCCACATTTCTCTAAAGAACTCGCCCACGGCTGCTGAAAGCTGATTAATAACCTATCTCCAAGTTTGGGGCTTTTTACCCGTGAATCTTCACTTCGCGACTAAACTATTCACAGCAGTGCCAAATTTTCTGGGTCACTGAATGTGGGTGCCTGCGCCCTACAAGCAAACCAAAAATCAAACCAATGCGACAACTGACATTACAGGTGGATCATGTTGTAAAGAGGTACGTTGAAATTGAAAGGTGAGCACAAATGGTCAAAATCCGACATTTTCTTACCTTTCTGCCCGTTCGCAGCTCAGAAAATGAAAATGACCATCCTCATCTCGTTGTCTAGCTGGACATAGACAAGGGCACCCAGAAAAAGACCCACATTTCTCTAAAGAACTCGCCCACGGCTGCTGAAAGCTGATTAATAACCTATTTCCAAGTTTCGGGCTTTTTACCCGTGAATCTTCACTTTGCGACTAAACTATTCACAGCAGAGCCAAATTTTCTGGGTCACTGAATGTGCGTGCCTGCGCCCTACAAGCAAACCAAAAATCAAACCAATGCGACTACTGACATTACAGCTGGGTCATTTTTTAGAAAGGTACGTTGAAATTGAAAGGTGAGCACAAATGGTCAAAATCCGACATTTTCTCACCTTTCTGCCCGTTCGCAGCTCAGAAAATGACAATGACCATCCTCATCTCGTTGTGTAGCTGGACATAGACAAGGGCACCGAGAAAAAGACCCACATTTCTCTAAAGAACTCGCCCACGGCTATTGAAAGCTGATTAATGACCTATCTCCAAGTTTGGGGCTTTTTACCCGTGAATCTTCACTTTGCGACTAAACTATTTACAGCAGTGCCAAATTTTCTGGGTCACTCAATGTGGGTGCCTGCGCCCTACAAGCAAACCAAAAATCAAACCAATGCGACTACTGACATTACAGCTGGATCATGTTGTAAAGAGGTACGTTGAAATTGAAAGGTGAGCACAAATGGTCAAAATCCGACATTTTCTTACCTTTATGCCCGTTCGCAGCTCAGAAAATGACAATGACCATCCTCATCTCGTTGTGTAGCTGGACATAGACAAGGGCACCCAGAAAAATACCCACATTTCTCTAAAGAACTCGCCCATGGCTGCTGAAAGCTGATTAATAACCTATTTCCAAGTTTGGGGCTTTTTACCCGTGAATCTTCACTTTGCGACTAAACTATTCACAGCAGTGCCAAATTTTCTGGGTCACTGAATGTGGGTGCCTGCGCCCTACAAGCAAACCAAAAATCAAACCAATGCGACTACTGACATTACAGCTGGATCATGTTGTAAAGAGGTACGTTGAAATTGAAAGGTGAGCACAAATGGTCAAAATCCGACATTTTCTTACCTTTCTGCCCGTTCGCAGCTCAGAAAATGACAATGACCATCCTCATCTCGTTGTGTAGCTGGGCATAGACAAGGGCACCCAGAAAAAGACCCACATTTCTCTAAAGAACTCGCCCACGGCTGCTGAAAGCTGATTAATAACCTATTTCCAAGTTTCGGGCTTTTTACCCGTGAATCTTCACTTTGCGACTAAACTATTCACAGCAGAGCCAAATTTTCTGGGTCACTGAATGTGCGTGCCTGCGCCCTACAAGCAAACCAAAAATCAAACCAATGCGACTACTGACATTACAGATGGGTCATTTTTTAGAAAGGTACGTTGAAATTGAAAGGTGAGCACAAATGGTCAAAATCCGACATTTTCTAACCTTTCTGCCCGTTCGCAGCTCACAAAATGACAATGACCATCCTCATCTCGTTGTGTAGCTGGACATAGACAAGGGCATCCAGAAAAAGACCCACATTTCTCTAAAGAACTCGCCCACGGCTGCTGAAAGCTGATTAATAACCTATCTCCAAGTTTGGGGCTTTTTACCCGTGAATCTTCACTTTGCGACTAAACTATTCACAGCAGTGCCAAATTTTCTGGGTCACTGAATGTGGGTGCCTGCGCCCTACAAGCAAACCAAAAATCAAACCAATGCGATTAATAACATTACAGCTGGGTCATGTTATAGAGAGGTACGTTGAAATTGAAAGGTGAGCACAAAATTAATGGTCAAAATCCGACATTTTCTCACCTTTCTGCCCGTTCGCAGCTCAAAAAATGACAATGACCATCCTCATCTCGTTGTGTAGCTGGACATAGACAAGGGCACCCAGAAAAAGACCCACATTTCTTTCAAGAATTCGCCCACGGCTGCTGAAAGCTGAATAATAACCTGTTTCCAAGTTTGGGGCTTTTTACCCGTGAATCTTCACTTTGCGACTAAACTATTCACAGCAGTGCCAAATTTTCTGGGTCACTGAATGTGGGTGCCTGCGTCCTATAAGCAAACCAAAAATCAAACCAATGCGACTACTGACATTACAGCTGGATCATGTTGTAAAGAGGTACGTTGAAATTGAAAGGTGAGCACAAATGGTCGAAATCCGACATTTTCTTACCTTTATGCCCGTTCGCAGCTCAGAAAATGACAATGACCATCCTCATCTCGTTGTGTAGCTGGACATAGACAAGGGCACCCAGAAAAAGACCCACATTTCTCTAAAGAACTCGCCCACGGCTGCTGAAAGCTGATTAATAACCTATTTCCAAGTTTCGGGCTTTTTACCCGTGAACCTTCACTTTGCGACTAAACTATTCACAGCAGAGCCAAATTTTCTGGGTCACTGAATGTGCGTGCCTGCGCCCTACAAGCAAACCAAAAATCAAACCAATGCGACTACTGACATTACAGATGGGTCATTTTTTAGAAAGGTACGTTGAAATTGAAAGGTGAGCACAAATGGTCAAAATCCGACATTTTCTAACCTTTCTGCCCGTTCGCAGCTCACAAAATGACAATGACCATCCTCATCTCGTTGTGTAGCTGGACATAGACAAGGGCATCCAGAAAAAGACCCACATTTCTCTAAAGAAATCGCCCACGGCTGCTGAAAGCTGATTAATAACCTATCTCCAAGTTTGGGGCTTTTTACCCGTGAATCTTCACTTTGCGACTAAACTATTCACAGCAGTGCAAAATTTTCTGGGTCACTGAATGTGGGTGCCTGCGCCCTACAAGCAAACCAAAAATCAAACCAATGCGACTACTGACATTACAGCTGGATAATGTTGTAAAGAGGTACGTTGAAATTGAAAGGTGAGCACAAATGGTCAAAATCCGACATTTTCTCACCTTTCTGCCCGTTCGCAGCTCAGAAAATGACAATGACCATCCTCATCTCGTTGTGTAGCTAGACATAGACAAGGGCACCCAGAAAAAGACCCACATTTCTCTAAAGAACTCGTCCACGGCTGCTGAAAGCTGATTAATAACCTATCTCCAAGTTTGGGGCTTTTTACCCGTGAATCTTCACTTTGCGACTAAACTATTCACAGCATTGCCCAATTTTACTGGTCATTGAATGTGGGTGCCTGCGCCCTACAAGCAAACCAAAAATCAAACCAATGCGATTACTGACATTACAGCTGGGTCATGTTATAGAGAGGTACGTTGAGATTGAAAGGTGAGCACAAATGGTCAAAATCCGACATTTTCTCCCCTTTCTGCCCGTTCGCAGCTCAGAAAATGACAATGACCATCCTCATCTCGTTGTGTAGCTGGACATAGACAAGGGCACCCAGAAAAAGATCCACATTTCTTTAAAGAATTCGCCCACGGCTGTTGAAAGCTGAATAATAACCTGTTTCCAAGTTTGGGACTTTTTACCCGTGAATCTTCACTTTGCGACTAAACTATTCACAGCAGTGCCAAATTTTCTGGGTCACTGAATGTGGGTGCCTGCGCCCTACAAGCAAACCAAAAATCAAACCAATGCGACTACTGACATTACAGCTGGATCATGTTGCAGAGAGGTACGTTGAAATTGAAAGGTGAGCACAAATGGTGAAAATCCGACATTTTCTCACCTTTCTGCCCGTTCGCAGCTCAGAAAATGACAATGACCATCCTCATCTCGTTGTGTAGCCGGACATAGACAAGGGCACCCAGAAAAAGATCCACATTTCGTTAAAGAATTCGCCCACGGCTGCTGAAAGCTGAATAAGAACCTGTTTCCAAGTTTGGGGCTTTTTACCCGTGAATCTTCACTTTGCGACTAAACTATTCACAGCAGTGCCAAATTTTCTGGGTCACTGCATGTGAGTGCCTGCGCCCTACAAGCAAACCAAAAATCAAACCAATGCGACTACTGACATTACAGCTGGGTCATTTTTGAGAAAGGTACGTTGAAATTGAAAGGTGAGCACAAATGGTCAAAATCCGACATTTTCTAACCTTTCTGCCCGTTCGCAGCTCAGAAAATGACAATGACCATCCTCATCTCGTTGTGTAGCTGGACATAGACAAGGGCACCCAGAAAAAGACCCACATTTCTCTAAAGAACTCGCCCACGGCTGCTGAAAGCTGATTAATAACCTATCTCCAAGTTTGGGGCTTTTTACCTGTGAATCTTCACTTTGCGACTAAACTATTCACAGCAGTGCCAAATTTTCTGGGTCACTGAATGTGGGTGCCTGCGCCCTACAAGCAAACCAAAAATCAAACCAATGCGACTACTGACATTACAGCTGGATAATGTTGTAAAGAGGTACGTTGAAATTGAAAGGTGAGCACAAATGGTCAAAATCCGACATTTTCTCACCTTTCTGCCCGTTCGCAGCTCAGAAAATGACAATGACCATCCTCATCTCGTTGTGTAGCTGGACATAGACAAGGGCACCCAGAAAAAGACCCACATTTCTCTAAAGAACTCGTCTACGGCTGCTGAAAGCTGATTAATAACCTATCTCCAAGTTTGGGGCTTTTTACCCGTGAATCTTCACTTTGCGACTAAACTATTCACAGCAGTGCCCAATTTTACTGGTCACTGAATGTGGGTGCCTGCGCCCTACAAGCAAACCAAAAATCAAACCAATGCGATTACTGACATTACAGCTGGGTCATGTTATAGAGAGGTACGTTGAGATTGAAAGGTGAGCACAAATGGTCAAAATCCGACATTTTCTCCCCTTTCTGCCCGTTCGCAGCTCAGAAAATGACAATGACCATCCTCATCTCGTTGTGTAGCTGGACATAGACAAGGGCACCCAGAAAAAGATCCACATTTCTTTAAAGAATTCGCCCACGGCTGTTGAAAGCTGAATAATAACCTGTTTCCAAGTTTGGGACTTTTTACCCGTGAATCTTCACTTTGCGACTAAACTATTCACAGCAGTGCCAAATTTTCTGGGTCACTGAATGTGGGTGCCTGCGCCCTACAAGCAAACCAAAAATCAAACCAATGCGACTACTGACATTACAGCTGGATCATGTTGCAGAGAGGTACGTTGAAATTGAAAGGTGAGCACAAATGGTGAAAATCCGACATTTTCTCACCTTTCTGCCCGTTCGCAGCTCAGAAAATGACAATGACCATCCTCATCTCGTTGTGTAGCCGGACATAGACAAGGGCACCCAGAAAAAGATCCACATTTCGTTAAAGAATTCGCCCACGGCTGCTGAAAGCTGAATAAGAACCTGTTTCCAAGTTTGGGGCTTTTTACCCGTGAATCTTCACTTTGCGACTAAACTATTCACAGCAGTGCCAAATTTTCTGGGTCACTGCATGTGAGTGCCTGCGCCCTACAAGCAAACCAAAAATCAAACCAATGCGTCTACTGACATTACAGCTGGGTCATTTTTGAGAAAGGTACGTTGAAATTGAAAGGTGAGCACAAATGGTCAAAATCCGACATTTTCTAACCTTTCTGCCCGTTCGCAGCTCAGAAAATGACAATGACCATCCTCATCTCGTTGTGTAGCTGGACATAGACAAGGGCACCCAGAAAAAGACCCACATTTCTCTAAAGAACTCGCCCACGGCTGCTGAAAGCTGATTAATAACCTATCTCCAAGTTTGGG
Source organism: Sycon ciliatum (assembly GCF_964019385.1). Lineage (NCBI taxonomy): Eukaryota > Metazoa > Porifera > Calcarea > Leucosolenida > Sycettidae > Sycon > Sycon ciliatum. Next base: position 11,610,713 of record NC_088649.1, on the reverse strand, counting down.
GCTTTTTACCTGTGAATCTTCACTTTGCGACTAAACTATTCACAGCAGTGCCAAATTTTCTAGGTCACTGAATGTGGGTGCCTGCGCCCTACAAGCAAACCAAAAATCAAACCAATGCGACTACTGACATTACAGCTGGATAATGTTGTAAAGAGGTACGTTGAAATTGAAAGGTGAGCACAAATGGTCAAAATCCGACATTTTCTCACCTTTCTGCCCGTTCGCAGCTCAGAAAATGACAATGACCATCCTCATCTCGTTGTGTAGCTGGACATAGACAAGGGCACCCAGAAAAAGACCCACATTTCTCTAAAGAACTCGTCTACGGCTGCTGAAAGCTGATTAATAACCTATCTCCAAGTTTGGGGCTTTTTACCCGTGAATCTTCACTTTGCGACTAAACTATTCACAGCATTGCCCAATTTTACTGGTCACTGAATGTGGGTGCCTGCGCCCTACAAGCAAACCAAAAATCAAACCAATGCGATTACTGACATTACAGCTGGGTCATGTTATAGAGAGGTACGTTGAGATTGAAAGGTGAGCACAAATGGTCAAAATCCGACATTTTCTCCCCTTTCTGCCCGTTCGCAGCTCAGAAAATGACAATGACCATCCTCATCTCGTTGTGTAGCTGGACATAGACAAGGGCACCCAGAAAAAGATCCACATTTCTTTAAAGAATTCGCCCACGGCTGTTGAAAGCTGAATAATAACCTGTTTCCAAGTTTGGGACTTTTTACCCGTGAATCTTCACTTTGCGACTAAACTATTCACAGCAGTGCCAAATTTTCTGGGTCACTGAATGTGGGTGCCTGCGCCCTACAAGCAAACCAAAAATCAAACCAATGCGACTACTGACATTACAGCTGGATCATGTTGCAGAGAGGTACGTTGAAATTGAAAGGTGAGCACAAATGGTGAAAATCCGACATTTTCTCACCTTTCTGCCCGTTCGCAGCTCAGAAAATGACAATGACCATCCTCATCTCGTTGTGTAGCCGGACATAGACAAGGGCACCCAGAAAAAGATCCACATTTCGTTAAAGAATTCGCCCACGGCTGCTGAAAGCTGAATAAGAACCTGTTTCCAAGTTTGGGGCTTTTTACCCGTGAATCTTCACTTTGCGACTAAACTATTCACAGCAGTGCCAAATTTTCTGGGTCACTGCATGTGAGTGCCTGCGCCCTACAAGCAAACCAAAAATCAAACCAATGCGACTACTGACATTACAGCTGGGTCATTTTTGAGAAAGGTACGTTGAAATTGAAAGGTGAGCACAAATGGTCAAAATCCGACATTTTCTAACCTTTCTGCCCGTTCGCAGCTCAGAAAATGACAATGACCATCCTCATCTCGTTGTGTAGCTGGACATAGACAAGGGCACCCAGAAAAAGACCCACATTTCTCTAAAGAACTCGCCCACGGCTGCTGAAAGCTGATTAATAACCTATCTCCAAGTTTGGGGCTTTTTACCTGTGAATCTTCACTTTGCGACTAAACTATTCACAGCAAGGCCAAATTTTCTGGGTCACTGAATGTGGGTGCCTGCGCCCTACAAGCAAACCAAAAATCAAACCAATGCGACTACTGACATTACAGCTGGATCATGTTGTAAAGAGGTACGTTGAAATTGAAAGGTGAGCACAAATGGTCAAAATCCGACATTTTCTTACCTTTCTGCCCGTTCGCAGCTCAGAAAATGACAATGACCATCCTCATCTCGTTGTGTAGCTGGACATAGACAAGGGCACCCAGAAAAAGACCCACATTTCTCTAAAGAACTCGTCCACGGCTGCTGAAAGCTGATTAACCCTTTAAGAGCCGCCCCATACTTGAATGCGTCGTAAACGACGCATTCAAATTCAGAACTTCAAAAGATCGTAACTCAGTCCAATCTCGCTCAAATCCAGTGATCGAAATATCCAGGGCGAAGAGAAAACTCTCACCTGTCGGGAGAAACAATCCGCGAAGCGCTGCGAGCAACGGTTTCTGAGATAAATCACTCGTAAGTTGAGCCGCGATCGCGGCAATTTCAAAAGCGCGCAGTGCGACTTTAGTATTGAGAATTTTGAGACTTTTCGTCACGCTGGTTTACTCGAATTTGCACGGGTTTCACTGTTGATATTGTCAAGAGTACACAGCGAAAAAAATTGGAACTCCACGATCGAGTAAAATGAAATATCTGGAGCGGGACGCAATTGGACGCATTTGGGGCATTTTTCGTACTGTCGCTGCGATTTAGCGCTGGATAGACGGTGTGCTGGCTATCATGATCGACCTCATTCTCTTCCTCTCGCGGAGACCTTTCCAGGAAGCCCGAGATTGTGAAGATTGAGTGAGTAGAACTGAAGCTATGATCCAAGGAACACGAAAAAATGCAGAATTCTGAAATTTTCCTGTGGCTCTTAAAGGGTTAATAACCTATCTCCAAGTTTGGGGCTTTTTACCCGTGAATCTTCACTTTGCGACTAAACTATTCACAGCAGTGCAAAATTTTCTGGGTCACTGAATGTGGGTGCCTGCGCCCTACAAGCAAACCAAAAATCAAACCAATGGGATTACTGACATTACAGCTGGGTCATGTTATAGAGAGGTACGTTGAAATTGAAAGGTGAGCACAAATGGTCAAAATCCGACATTTTCTCACCTTTCTGCCCGTTCGCAGCTCAGAAAATGACAATGACCATCCTCATCTCGTTGTGTAGCTGGACATAGACAAGGGCATCCAGAAAAAGATACACATTTCTTTAAAGAATTCGCCCACGGCTGGTGAAAGCTGAATAATAACCTGTTTCCAAGTTTGGGGCTTTTTACCCGTGAATCTTCACTTTGCGACTAAACTATTCACAGCAGTGCCAAATTTTCTGGGTCACTGAATGTGGGTGCCTGCGCCCTACAAGCAAACCAAAAATCAAACCAATGCGACTACTGACATTACAGCTGGATCATGTTGCAGAGAGGTACGTTGAAATTGAAAGGTGAGCACAAATGGTCAAAATCCGACATTTTCTCACCTTTCTGCCCGTTCGCAGCTCAGAAAATGACAATGACCATCCTCATCTCGTTGTGTAGCTGGACATAGACAAGGGCACCCAGAAAAAGATCCACATTTCGTTAAAGAATTCGCCCACGGCTGCTGAAAGCTGAATAATAACCTGTTTCCAAGTTTGGGGCTTTTTACCCGTGAATCTTCACTTTGCGACTAAACTATTCACAGCAGTGCCAAATTTTCTGGGTCACTGCATGTGAGTGCCTGCGCCCTACAAGCAAACCAAAAATCAAACCAATGCGATTACTGACATTACAGCTGGGTCATGTTTTAGAGAGGTACGTTTAAATTGAAAGGTGAGCACAAATGGTCAAAATCCGACATTTTCTCACCTTTCTGCCCGTTCGCAGCTCAGAAAATGACAATGACCATCCTCATCTCGTTGTGTAGCTGGACATAGACAAGGGAACCCAGAAAAAGACCCACATTTCTCTAAAGAACTCGCCCACGGCTGCTGAAAGCTGATTAATAACCTATCTCCAAGTTTGGGGCTTTTTACCCGTGAATCTTCACTTTGCGACTAAACTATTCACAGCAGTGCCAAATTTTCTGGGTCACTGAATGTGGGTGCCTGCGCCCTACAAGCATACCAAAAATCAAACCAATGCGACTACTGACATTACAGCTGGGTCATTTTTTAGAAAGGTACGTTGAAATTGAAAGGTGAGCACAAATGGTCAAAATCCGACATTTTCTTACCTTTCTGCCCGTTCGCAGCTCACAAAATGACAATGACCATCCTCATCTCGTTGTGTAGCTGGACATAGACAAGGGCACCCAGAAAAAGACCCACATTTCTCTAAAGAACTCGTCCACGGCTGCTGAAAGCTGATTAATAACCTATCTCCAAGTTTGGGGCTTTTTACCCGTGAATCTTCACTTTGCGACTAAACTATTCACAGCATTGCCCAATTTTACTGGTCACTGAATGTGGGTGCCTGCGCCCTACAAGCAAACCAAAAATCAAACCAATGCGATTACTGACATTACAGCTGGGTCATGTTATAGAGAGGTACGTTGAAATTGAAAGGTGAGCACAAATGGTCAAAATCCGACATTTTCTCACCTTTCTGCCCGTTCGCAGCTCAGAAAATGACAATGACCATCCTCATCTCGTTGTGTAGCTGGACATAGACAAGGGCACCCAGAAAAAGATCCACATTTCTTTAAAGACTTCGCCCACGACTGCTGAAAGCTGAATAATAACCCGTTTCCAAGTTTGGGGCTTTTTACCCGTGAATCTTCACTTTGCGACTAAACTATTCACAGCAGTGCCAAGTTTTCTGGGTGACTGAATGTGGGTGCCTGCGCCCTACAAGCAAACCAAAAATCAAACCAATGCGATTACTGACATTACAGCTGGGTCATTTTTTAGAAAGGTACGTTGAAATTGAAAGGTGAGCACAAATGGTCAAAATCCGACATTTTCTAACCTTTATGCCCGTTCGCAGCTCAGAAAATGACAATGACCATCCTCATCTCGTTGTGTGGCTGGACATAGACAAGGGCATCCAGAAAAAGACCGACATTTCTCTCAAGAACTCGCCCACGGCTGCTGAAAGCTGATTAATAACCTATCTCCAAGTTTGGGGCTTTTTACCCGTGAATCTTCACTTTGCGACTAAACTATTCACAGGAGTGCCAAATTTTCTGGGTCACTGAATGTAGGTGCCTGCGCCCTACAAGCAAACCAAAAATCAAACCAATGCGATTACTGACATTATAGCTGGATCATGTTGTAGAGAGGTACGTTGAAATTGAAAGGTGAGCACAAATGGTCAAAATCCGACATTTTCTTACCTTTCTGCCCATTCGCAGCTCAGAAAATGACAATGACCATCCTCATCTCGTTGTGTAGCTGGACATAGACAAGGGCACCCAGAAAAAGACCCACATTTCTTTAAAGAATTCGCCCACGGCTGCTGAAAGCTGAATAATAACCTGTTTCCCAGTTTGGGGCTTTTTACCCGTGAATCTTCACTTTGCGACTAAACTATTCACAGCAGTGCCAAATTTTCTGGGTCACTGAATGTGGGTGCCTGCGCCCTACAAGCAAACCAAAAATTAAACCAATGCGACTACTGACATTACAGCTGGATCATGTTGTAGAGAGGTACGTTGAAATTGAAAGGTGAGCACAAATGGTCAAAATCCGACATTTTCTTACCTTTATGCCCGTTCGCAGCTCAGAAAATGACAATGACCATCCTCATCTCGTTGTGTAGCTGGACATAGACAAGGGCACCCAGAAAAAGATCCACATTTCTTTAAAGACTTCGCCCACGGCTGCTGAAAGCTGAATAAGAACCTGTTTCCAAGTTTGGGGCTTTTTACCCGTGAATCTTCACTTTGCGACTAAACTATTCACAGCAGTGCCAAGTTTTCTGGGTGACTGAATGTGGGTGCCTGCGTCCTACAAGCAAACCAAAAATCAAACCAATGCGACTACTGACATTACAGCTGGGTCATTTTTTAGAAAGGTACGTTGAAATTGAAAGGTGAGCACAAATGGTCAAAATCCGACATTTTCTAACCTTTATGCCCGTTCGCAGCTCAGAAAATGACAATGACCATCCTCATCTCGTTGTGTGGCTGGACATAGACAAGGGCATCCAGAAAAAGACCCACATTTCTCTCAAGAACTCGCCCACGGCTGCTGAAAGCTGATTAATAACCTATCTCCAAGTTTGGGGCTTTTTACCCGTGAATCTTCACTTTGCGACTAAACTATTCACAGGAGTGCCAAATTTTCTGGGTCACTGAATGTAGGTGCCTGCGCCCTACAAGCAAACCAAAAATCAAACCAATGCGATTACTGACATTACAGCTGGATCATGTTGTAGAGAGGTACGATGAAATTGAAAGGTGAGCACAAATGGTCAAAATCCGACATTTTCTTACCTTTCTGCCCATTCGCAGCTCAGAAAATGACAATGACCATCCTCATCTCGTTGTGTAGCTGGACATAGACAAGGGCACCCAGAAAAAGACCCACATTTCTTTAAAGAATTCGCCCACGGCTGCTGAAAGCTGAATAATAACCTGTTTCCAAGTTTGGGGCTTTTTACCCGTGAATCTTCACTTTGCGACTAAACTATTCACAGCAGTGCCAAATTTTCTGGGTCACTGAATGTGGGTGCCTGCGCCCTACAAGCAAACCAAAAATTAAACCAATGCGACTACTGACATTACAGCTGGATCATGTTGTAGAGAGGTACGTTGAAATTGAAAGGTGAGCACAAATGGTCAAAATCCGACATTTTCTCACCTTTCTGCCCGTTCGCAGCTCAGAAAATGACAATGACCATCCTCATCTCGTTGTGTAGCTGGACATAGACAAGGGCACCCAGAAAAAGACCCACATTTCTCTAAAGAACTCGCCCACGGCTGCTGAAAGCTGATTAATAACCTATCTCCAAGTTTGGGGCTTTTTACCCGTGAATCTTCACTTTGCGACTAAACTATTCACAGCAGTGCCAAATTTTCTGGGTCACTGAATGTGGGTGCCTGCGCCCTACAAGCAAACCAAAAATCAAACCAATGCGACTACTGACATTACAGCTGGATCATGTTGTAAAGAGGTACGTTGAAATTGAAAGGTGAGCACAAATGGTCAAAATCCGACATTTTCTTACCTTTATGCCCGTTCGCAGCTCAGAAAATGACAATGACCATCCTCATCTCGTTGTGTGGCTGGACATAGACAAGGGCATCCAGAAAAAGACCCACATTTCTCTCAAGAACTCGCCCACGGCTGCTGAAAGCTGATTAATAACCTATCTCCAAGTTTGGGGCTTTTTACCCGTGAATCTTCACTTTGCGACTAAACTATTCACAGGAGTGCCAAATTTTCTGGGTCACTGAATGTAGGTGCCTGCGCCCTACAAGCAAACCAAAAATCAAACCAATGCGATTACTGACATTACAGCTGGATCATGTTGTAAAGAGGTACGTTGAAATTGAAAGGTGAGCACAAATGGTCAAAATCCGACATTTTCTTACCTTTCTGCCCGTTCGCAGCTCAGAAAATGACAATGACCATCCTCATCTTGTTGTGTAGCTGGACATAGACAAGGGCACGCAGAAAAAGACCCACATTTCTCTAAAGAACTCGTCCACGGCTGCTGAAAGTTGATTAATAACCTATCTCCAAGTTTGGGGCTTTTTACCCGTGAATCTTCACTTTGCGACTAAACTATTCACAGCATTGCCCAATTTTACTGGTCACTAAATGTGGGTGCCTGCGCCCTACAAGCAAACCAAAAATCAAACCCATGGGATTACTGACATTACAGCTGGGTCATGTTATAGAGAGGTACGTTGAAATTGAAAGGTGAGCACAAATGGTCAAAATCCGACATTTTCTCACCTTTCTGCCCGTTCACAGCTCACAAAATGACAATGACCATCCTCATCTCGTTGTGTAGCTGGACATAGACAAGGGCACCCAGAAAAAGATACACATTTCTTTAAAGAATTCGCCCACGGCTGGTGAAAGCTGAATAATAACCTGTTTCCAAGTTTGGGGCTTTTTACCCGTGAATCTTCACTTTGCGACTAAACTATTCACAGCAGTGCCAAATTTTCTGGGTCACTGAATGTGCGTGCCTGCGCCCTACAAGCAAACCAAAAATCAAACCAATGCGACTACTGACATTACAGCTGGGTCATTTTTTAGAAAGGTACGTTGAAATTGAAAGGTGAGCACAAATGGTCAAAATCCGACATTTTCTAACCTTTCTGCCCGTTCGCAGCTCACAAAATGACAATGACCATCCTCATCTCGTTGTGTAGCTGGACATAGACAAGGGCATCCAGAAAAAGACCCACATTTCTCTAAAGAACTCGCCCATGGCTGCTGAAAGCTGATTAATAACCTATCTCCAAGTTTGGGGCTTTTTACCCGTGAATCTTCACTTTGCGACTAAACTATTCACAGCAGTGCCAAATTTTCTGGGTCACTGAATGTGGGTGCCTGCGCCCTACAAGCAAACCAAAAATAAAACCAATGCGATTACTAACATTACAGCTGGGTCATGTTATAGAGAGGTACGTTGAAATTGAAAGGTGAGCACAAAATTAATGGTCAAAATCCGACATTTTCTCACCTTTCTGCCCGTTCGCAGCTCAAAAAATGACAATGACCACCCTCATTCTGTTGTGTAGCTGGACATAGACAAGGGCACCCAGAAAAAGACCGACATTTCTTTCAAGAATTCGCCCACGGCTGCTGAAAGCTGAATAATAACCTGTTTCCAAGTTTGGGGCTTTTTACCCGTGAATCTTCGCTTTGCGACTAAACTATTCACAGCATTGCCAAATTTTCTGGGTCACTGAATGTGGGTGCCTGCGCCCTACAAGCAAACCAAAAATCAAACCAATGCGACTACTGACATTACAGCTGGATCATGTTGGAGAAAGGTACGTTGAAATTGAAAGGTGAGCACAAATGGTCAAAATCCGACATTTTCTCACCTTTCTGCCCGTTCGCAGCTCACAAAATGACAATGACCATCCTCATCTCGTTGTGTAGCTGGACATAGACAAGGGCACCCAGAAAAACACCCACATTTCTCTAAAGAACTCGCCCACGGCTGCTGAAAGCTGATTAATAACCTATCTCCAAGTTTGGGGCTTTTTACCCGTGAATCTTCACTTCGCGACTAAACTATTCACAGCAGTGCCAAATTTTCTGGGTCACTGAATGTGGGTGCCTGCGCCCTACAAGCAAACCAAAAATCAAACCAATGCGACAACTGACATTACAGGTGGATCATGTTGTAAAGAGGTACGTTGAAATTGAAAGGTGAGCACAAATGGTCAAAATCCGACATTTTCTTACCTTTCTGCCCGTTCGCAGCTCAGAAAATGACAATGACCATCCTCATCTCGTTGTCTAGCTGGACATAGACAAGGGCACCCAGAAAAAGACCCACATTTCTCTAAAGAACTCGCCCACGGCTGCTGAAAGCTGATTAATAACCTATTTCCAAGTTTCGGGCTTTTTACCCGTGAATCTTCACTTTGCGACTAAACTATTCACAGCAGAGCCAAATTTTCTGGGTCACTGAATGTGCGTGCCTGCGCCCTACAAGCAAACCAAAAATCAAACCAATGCGACTACTGACATTACAGCTGGGTCATTTTTTAGAAAGGTACGTTGAAATTGAAAGGTGAGCACAAATGGTCAAAATCCGACATTTTCTCACCTTTCTGCCCGTTCGCAGCTCAGAAAATGACAATGACCATCCTCATCTCGTTGTGTAGCTGGACATAGACAAGGGCACCGAGAAAAAGACCCACATTTCTCTAAAGAACTCGCCCACGGCTATTGAAAGCTGATTAATGACCTATCTCCAAGTTTGGGGCTTTTTACCCGTGAATCTTCACTTTGCGACTAAACTATTTACAGCAGTGCCAAATTTTCTGGGTCACTCAATGTGGGTGCCTGCGCCCTACAAGCAAACCAAAAATCAAACCAATGCGACTACTGACATTACAGCTGGATCATGTTGTAAAGAGGTACGTTGAAATTGAAAGGTGAGCACAAATGGTCAAAATCCGACATTTTCTTACCTTTATGCCCGTTCGCAGCTCAGAAAATGACAATGACCATCCTCATCTCGTTGTGTAGCTGGACATAGACAAGGGCACCCAGAAAAATACCCACATTTCTCTAAAGAACTCGCCCATGGCTGCTGAAAGCTGATTAATAACCTATTTCCAAGTTTGGGGCTTTTTACCCGTGAATCTTCACTTTGCGACTAAACTATTCACAGCAGTGCCAAATTTTCTGGGTCACTGAATGTGGGTGCCTGCGCCCTACAAGCAAACCAAAAATCAAACCAATGCGACTACTGACATTACAGCTGGATCATGTTGTAAAGAGGTACGTTGAAATTGAAAGGTGAGCACAAATGGTCAAAATCCGACATTTTCTAACCTTTCTGCCCGTTCGCAGCTCACAAAATGACAATGACCATCCTCATCTCGTTGTGTAGCTGGACATAGACAAGGGCATCCAGAAAAAGACCCACATTTCTCTAAAGAACTCGCCCACGGCTGCTGAAAGCTGATTAATAACCTATCTCCAAGTTTGGGGCTTTTTACCCGTGAATCTTCACTTTGCGACTAAACTATTCACAGCAGTGCCAAATTTTCTGGGTCACTGAATGTGGGTGCCTGCGCCCTACAAGCAAACCAAAAATCAAACCAATGCGATTAATAACATTACAGCTGGGTCATGTTATAGAGAGGTACGTTGAAATTGAAAGGTGAGCACAAAATTAATGGTCAAAATCCGACATTTTCTCACCTTTCTGCCCGTTCGCAGCTCAAAAAATGACAATGACCATCCTCATCTCGTTGTGTAGCTGGACATAGACAAGGGCACCCAGAAAAAGACCCACATTTCTTTCAAGAATTCGCCCACGGCTGCTGAAAGCTGAATAATAACCTGTTTCCAAGTTTGGGGCTTTTTACCCGTGAATCTTCACTTTGCGACTAAACTATTCACAGCAGTGCCAAATTTTCTGGGTCACTGAATGTGGGTGCCTGCGTCCTATAAGCAAACCAAAAATCAAACCAATGCGACTACTGACATTACAGCTGGATCATGTTGTAAAGAGGTACGTTGAAATTGAAAGGTGAGCACAAATGGTCGAAATCCGACATTTTCTTACCTTTATGCCCGTTCGCAGCTCAGAAAATGACAATGACCATCCTCATCTCGTTGTGTAGCCGGACATAGACAAGGGCACCCAGAAAAAGACCCACATTTCTCTAAAGAACTCGCCCACGGCTGCTGAAAGCTGATTAATAACCTATTTCCAAGTTTCGGGCTTTTTACCCGTGAACCTTCACTTTGCGACTAAACTATTCACAGCAGAGCCAAATTTTCTGGGTCACTGAATGTGCGTGCCTGCGCCCTACAAGCAAACCAAAAATCAAACCAATGCGACTACTGACATTACAGATGGGTCATTTTTTAGAAAGGTACGTTGAAATTGAAAGGTGAGCACAAATGGTCAAAATCCGACATTTTCTAACCTTTCTGCCCGTTCGCAGCTCACAAAATGACAATGACCATCCTCATCTCGTTGTGTAGCTGGACATAGACAAGGGCATCCAGAAAAAGACCCACATTTCTCTAAAGAACTCGCCCACGGCTGCTGAAAGCTGATTAATAACCTATCTCCAAGTTTGGGGCTTTTTACCCGTGAATCTTCACTTTGCGACTAAACTATTCACAGCAGTGCCAAATTTTCTGGGTCACTGAATGTGGGTGCCTGCGCCCTACAAGCAAACCAAAAATCAAACCAATGCGACTACTGAAATTACAGCTGGATCATGTTGTAAAGAGGTACGTTGAAATTGAAAGGTGAGCACAAATGGTGAAAATCCGACATTTTCTCACCTTTCTGCCCGTTCGCAGCTCAGAAAATGACAATGACCATCCTCATCTCGTTGTGTAGCTGGACATAGACAAGGGCACCCAGAAAAACACCCACATTTCTCTAAAGAACTCGCCCACGGCTACTGAAAGCTGATTAATAACCTATCTCCAAGTTTGGGGCTTTTTACCCGTGAATCTTCACTTTGCGACTAAACTATTCACAGCAGTGCCAAATTTTCTGGGTCACTGAATGTGGGTGCCTGCGCCCTACAAGCAAACCAAAAATCAAACCAATGCGACTACTGACATTACAGCTGGATCATGTTGTAAAGAGGTACGTTGAAATTGAAAGGTGAGCACAAATGGTCAAAATCCGACATTTTCTTACCTTTATGCCCGTTCGCAGCTCACAAAATGACAATGACCATCCTCATCTCGTTGTGTAGCTGGACATAGACAAGGGCACCCAGAAAAAGACCCACATTTCTCTAAAGAACTCGCCCATGGCTGCTGAAAGCTGATTAATAACCTATTTCCAAGTTTGGGGCTTTTTACCCGTGAATCTTCACTTTGCGACTAAACTATTCACAGCAGAGCCAAATTTTCTGGGTCACTGAATGTGGGTGCCTGCGCCCTACAAGCAAACCAAAAATCAAACCAATGCGATTACTAACATTACAGCTGGGTCATTTTATAGAGAGGTACGTTGAAATTGAAAGGTGAGCACAAAATTAATGGTCAAAATCCGACATTTTCTCACCTTTCTGCCCGTTCGCAGCTCAGAAAATGACAATGACCATCCTCATCTCGTTGTGTAGCTGGACATAGACAAGGGCACCCAGAAAAAGATCCACATTTCTTTCAAGAATTCGCCCACGGCTGGTGAAAGCTGAATAATAACCTGTTTCCAAGTTTGGGGCTTTTTACCCGTGAATCTTCACTTTGCGACTAAACTATTCACAGCAGTGCCAAATTTTCTGGGTCACTGAATGTGGGTGCCTGTGCCCTACAAGCAAACCAAAAATCAAACCAATGCGACTACTGACATTACAGCTGGATCATGTTGGAGAGAGGTACGTTGAAATTGAAAGGTGAGCACAAATGGTCAAAATCCGACATTTTCTCACCTTTCTGCCCGTTCGCAGCTCACAAAATGACAATGACCATCCTCATCTCGTTGTGTAGCTGGACATAGACAAGGGCACCCAGAAAAAGACCCACATTCCTCTAAAGAACTCGCCCACGGCTACTGAAAGCTGATTAATAACCTATCTCCAAGTTTGGGGCTTTTTACCCGTGAATCTTCACTTTGCGACTAAACTATTCACAGCAGTGCCAAATTTTCTGGGTCACTGAATGTGGGTGTCTGCGCCCTACAAGCAAACCAAAAATCAAACCAATGCGACTACTGACATTACAGCTGGATCATGTTGTAAAGAGGTACGTTGAAATTGAAAGGTGAGCACAAATGGTCAAAATCCGACATTTTCTTACCTTTCTGCCCGTTCGCAGCTCAGAAAATGACAATGACCATCCTCATCTCGTTGTGTAGCTGGACATAGACAAGGGCACCCAGAAAAAGACCCACATTTCTCTAAAGAACTCGCCCACGGCTGCTGAAAGCTGATCAATAACCTATTTCCAAGTTTGGGGCTTTTTACCCGTGAATCTTCACTTTGCGACTAAACTATTCACAGCAGAGCCAAATTTTCTGGGTCACTGAATGTGCGTGCCTGCGCCCTACAAGCAAACCAAAAATCAAACCAATGCGACTACTGACATTACAGCTGGGTCATTTTTTAGAAAGGTACGTTGAAATTGAAAGGTGAGCACAAATGGTCAAAATCCGACATTTTCTAACCTTTCTGCCCGTTCGCAGCTCAAAAAATGACAATGACCATCCTCATCTCGTTGTGTAGCTGGACATAGACAAGGGCATCCAGAAAAAGACCCACATTTCTCTAACCCTTTGCCGGTCTAACTCAATGTATGTGAGGGGTGGTCACGCAAATACATGTACACACAACCAGCAATAACTCAAGAACCATGTGATGTAGGTATGGGTAAACCATATATTTTCAAAATCTGTGTGCCTGAACGCGTCCAGAAAATTCAAATATGACTAGGTCCAGGCAAGGATAGGGCCCATGGTAGCCCTTCAAGTTGAGAGAAAATACAATTGCGAATGAAATACACGAATATCACAGCACGAAGGGCATACCAAGTTCGTGATGGAGCTGAAGTCGTACGATAAACAATCAGGTAAGGGCTACGTCTTTACAAGAAATGTAGGCTCTCTACAATACCGCCATTGAACACCAACACCTCGCCATCGGCGATACGCCAGCAGCAGCAATTCCCATTGCACGATATCGCAGTTTCGGTTTGTTCATCTCAGCGCTGCTCGCGTCAGATTCACTCTCGCTCAGATGAGTACTCAGGCGCGAGCTTACGCATGCCGTGATTCTCACGGCCAGGCGAATCAGCTGATCGCACCTGACGAGTCCTTGTGACAGTCGCTGTCGCCGTGTCGGCAGCAAGACGGCTTCCTCTCTGTTTGGAGAATTTTGTTTCTTCTTTCGTGGACGATATATTTTTGAACTAGCAGGACTCAACGGAGCTCTTTTTCTCAACACACTACACTGCAAAACCTCCCGGGACATCCAGCCTGGACTGGTGATGTTACTGCTCTCAGAGCGCTTGTCAAACACGGCCCCAAGAGATGCACTCGCATTCTTGATATGCGCGCATGGCGGATGGTCGTCTTTTCCAATTTCAACAAACTTCAGTCGATCGATACGGCAAAAATTTGTATGGTAAGCATGGTTGTTTTGCACATCGTCAGAAAGCCTTGGACCTCAGCTACGCGTAGAGCGCCATTTTAGCTGTCTCCTAGCAACAAGACCCCCAAAAAATGAGGGCCAAACGTACCGATACTATAGTATCGGTACGCTTATGGTAGACCGGTAAAGGGCTAAAGAACTCGCCCACGGCTGCTGAAAGCTGATTAATAACCTATCTCCAAGTTTGGGGCTTTTTACCCGTGAATCTTCACTTTGCGACTAAACTATTCACAGCAGTGCCAAATTTTCTGGGTCACTGAATGTGGGTGCCTGCGCCCTACAAGCAAACCAAAAATCAAACCAATGCGATTACTAACATTACAGCTGGGTCATGTTATAGAGAGGTACGTTGAAATTGAAAGGTGAGCACAAAATTAATGGTCAAAATCCGACATTTTCTCACCTTTCTGCCCGTTCGCTGCTCAGAAAATGACAATGACCATCCTCATCTCGTTGTGTAGCTGGACATAGACAAGGGCACCCAGAAAAAGACCCACATTTCTTTCAAGAATTTGCCCACGGCTGCTGAAAGCTGAATAATAACCTGTTTCCAAGTTTGGGGCTTTTTACCCGTGAATCTTCACTTTGCGACTAAACTATTCACAGCAGTGCCAAATTTTCTGGGTCACTGAATGGGGGTGTCTGCGCCCTACAAGCAAACCAAAAATCAAACCAATGCGACTACTGACATTACAGCTGGATCATGTTGTAGAGAGGAACGTTGAAATTGAAAGGTGAGCACAAATGGTCAAAATCCGACATTTTCTCACCTTTCTGCCCGTTCGCAGCTCAGAAAATGACAATGACCATCCTCATCTCGTTGTGTAGCTGGACATAGACAAGGGCACCCAGAAAAAGACCCACATTTCTCTAAAGAACTCGCCCACGGCTGCTGAAAGCTGATTAATAACCTATCTCCAAGTTTGGGGCTTTTTACCCGTGAATCTTCACTTTGCGACTAAACTATTCACAGCAGTGCCAAATTTTCTGGGTCACTGAATGTGGGTGCCTGCGCCCTACAAGCAAACCAAAAATCAAACCAATGCGACTACTGACATTACAGCTGGATCATGTTGTAAAGAGGTACGTTGAAATTGAAAGGTGAGCACAAATGGTCAAAATCCGACATTTTCTTACCTTTCTGCCCGTTCGCAGCTCAGAAAATGACAATGACCATCCTCATCTCGTTGTCTAGCTGGACATAGACAAGGGCACCCAGAAAAAGACCCACATTTCTCTAAAGAACTCGCCCACGGCTGCTGAAAGCTGAATAATAACCTGTTTCCAAGTTTGGGGCTTTTTACCCGTGAATCTTCACTTTGCGACTAAACTATTCACAGCAGTGCCAAATTTTCTGGGTCACTGAATGTGGGTGCCTGCGCCCTACAAGCAAACCAAAAATCAAACCAATGCGACCACTGACATTACAGCTGGATCATGTTGTAAAGAGGTACGTTGAAATTGAAAGGTGAGCACAAATGGTCAAAATCCGACATTTTCTTACCTTTCTGCCCGTTCGCAGCTCAGAAAATGACAATGACCATCCTCATCTCGTTGTGTAGCTGGACATAGACAAGGGCACCCAGAAAAAGACCCACATTTCTCTAAAGAACTCGCCCATGGCTGCTGAAAGCTGATTAATAACCTATTTCCAAGTTTGGGGCTTTTTACCCGTGAATCTTCACTTTGCGACTAAACTATTCACAGCAGAGCCAAATTTTCTGGGTCACTGAATGTGCGTGCCTGCGCCCTACAAACAAACCAAAAATCAAACCAATGCGACTACTGACATCACAGCTGGATCATGTTGTAGAGAGGTACGTTGAAATTGAAAGGTGAGCACAAATGGTCAAAATCCGAAATTTTCTCACCTTTCTGCCCGTTCGCAGCTCAGAAAATGACAATGACCATCCTCATCTCGTTGTGTAGCTGGACATAGACAAGGGCACCCAGAAAAAGATCCACATTTATTTAAAGAATTCGCCCACGGCTGCTGAAAGCTGAATAATAACCTGTTTCCAAGTTTGGGGCTTTTTACCCGTGAATCTTCACTTTGCGACTAAACTATTCACAGCAGTGCCAAATTTTCTGGGTCACTGAATGTGGGTGCCTGCGCCCTACAAGCAAACGAAAAATCAAACCAATTCGACCACTGACATTACAGCTGGGTCATTTTTAGAAAGGTACGTTGAAATTGAAAGGTGAGCACAAATGGTCAAAATCCGACATTTTCTTACCTTTCTGCCCGTTCGCAGCTCACAAAATGACAATGACCATCCTCATCTCGTTGTGTAGCTGGACATAGACAAGGGCACCCAGAAAAAGACCCACATTTCTCTAAAGAACTCGCCCACGGCTGCTGAAAGCTGAATAATAACCTGTTTCCAAGTTTGGGGCTTTTTACCCGTGAATCTTCACTTTGCGACTAAACTATTCACAGCAGTGCCAAATTTTCTGGGTCACTGAATGTGGGTGCCTGCGCCCTACAAGCAAACCAAAAATCAAACCAATGCGACCACTGACATTACAGCTGGGTCATTTTTTAGAAAGGTACGTTGAAATTGAAAGGTGAGCACAAATGGTCAAAATCCGACATTTTCTTACCTTTATGCCCGTTCGCAGCTCAGAAAATGACAATGACCATCCTCATCTCGTTGTGTAGCTGGACATAGACAAGGGCACCCAGAAAAAGACCCACATTTCTCTAAAGAACTCGCCCATGGCTGCTGAAAGCTGATTAATAACCTATTTCCAAGTTTGGGGCTTTTTACCCGTGAATCTTCACTTTGCGAATAAACTATTCACAGCAGAGCCAAATTTTCTGGGTCACTGAATGTGGGTGCCTGCGCCCTACAAGCAAACCAAAAATCAAACCAATGCGACTACTGACATCACAGCTGGATCATGTTGTAGAGAGGTACGTTGAAATTGAAAGGTGAGCACAAATGGTCAAAATCCGACATTTTCTCACCTTTCTGCCCGTTCGCAGCTCAGAAAATGACAATGACCATCCTCATCTCGTTGTGTAGCTGGACATAGACAAGGGCACCCAGAAAAAGATCCACATTTCTTTAAAGAATTTGCCCACGGCTGCTGAAAGCTGAATAATAACCTGTTTCCAAGTTTGGGGCTTTTTACCCGTGAATCTTCACTTTGCGACTAAACTATTCACAGCAGTGCCAAATTTTCTGGGTCACTGAATGTGGGTGCCTGCGCCCTACAAGCAAACGAAAAATCAAACCAATGCGACCACTGACATTACAGCTGGGTCATTTTTTAGAAAGGTACGTTGAAATTGAAAGGTGAGCACAAATGGTCAAAATCCGACATTTTCTTACCTTTCTGCCCGTTCGCAGCTCAGAAAATAACAATGACCATCCTCATCTCGTTGTCTAGCTGGACATAGACAAGGGCACCCAGAAAAAGACCCACATTTCTCCAAAGAACTCGCCCACGGCTCCTGAAAGCTGAATAATAACCTGTTTCCAAGTTTGGGGCTTTTTACCCGTGAATCTTCACGTTGCGACTAAACTATTCACAGCAGTGCCAAATTTTCTGGGTCACTGAATGTGGGTGCCTGCGCCCTACAAGCAAACCAAAAATCAAACCAATGCGACTACTGACATTACAGCTGGGTCATTTTTAAGAAAGGTACGTTGAAATTGAAAGGTGAGCACAAATGGTCAAAATCCGACATTTTCTCACCTTTCTGCCCGTTCGCAGCTCAGAAAATGACAATGACCATCCTCATCTCGTTGTGTAGCTGGACATAGACAAGGGCACCCAGAAAAACACCCACATTTCTCTAAAGAACTCGCCCACGCCTACTGAAAGCTGATTAATAACCTATCTCCAAGTTTGGGGCTTTTTACCCGTGAATCTTCACTTTGCGACTAAACTATTTACAGCAGTGCCAAATTTTCTGGGTCACTCAATGTGGGTGCCTGCGCCCTACAAGCAAACCAAAAATCAAACCAATGCGACTACTGACATTACAGCTGGATCATGTTGTAAAGAGGTACGTTGAAATTGAAAGGTGAGCACAAATGGTCAAAATCCGACATTTTCTTACCTTTATACCCGTTCGCAGCTCGGAAAATGACAATGACCATCCTCATCTCGTTGTGTAGCTGGACATAGACAAGGGCACCCAGAAAAAGACCCACATTTCTCTAAAGAACTCGCCCATGGCTGCTGAAAGCTGATTAATAACCTATTTCCAAGTTTGGGGCTTTTTACCCGTGAATCTTCACTTTGCGAATAAACTATTCACAGCAGAGCCAAATTTTCTGGGTCACTGAATGTGGGTGCCTGCGCCCTACAAGCAAACCAAAAATCAAACCAATGCGACTACTGACATCACAGCTGGATCATGTTGGAGAGAGGTACGTTGAAATTGAAAGGTGAGCACAAATGGTCAAAATCCGACATTTTCTCACCTTTCTGCCCGTTCGCAGCTCAGAAAATGACAATGACCATCCTCATCTCGTTGTGTAGCTGCACATAGACAAGGGCACCCAGAAAAACACCCACATTTCTCTAAAGAACTCACCCACGGCTGCTAAAAGCTGATTAATAACCTATCTCCAAGTTTGGGGCTTTTTACCCGTGAATCTTCACTTTGCGACTAAACTATTCACAGCAGTGCCAAATTTTCTGGGTCACTGAATGTGGGTGCCTGCGCCCTACAAGCAAACGAAAAATCAAACCAATGCGACCACTGACATTACAGCTGGGTCATTTTTTAGAAAGGTACGTTGAAATTGAAAGGTGAGCACAAATGGTCAAAATCCGACATTTTCTCACCTTTCTGCCCGTTCGAAGCTCAGAAAATGACAATGACCATCCTCATCTCGTTGTGTAGCTGGACATAGACAAGGGCACCCAGAAAAAGACCCACATTTCTCTAAAGAACTCGCCCACGCCTACAGAAAGCTGATTAATAACCTATCTCCAAGTTTGGGGCTTTTTACCCGTGAATCTTCACTTTGCGACTAAACTATTCACAGCAGTGCCAAATTTTCTGGGTCACTGAATGTGGGTGCCTGCGCCCTACAAGCAAACCAAAAATCAAACCAATGCGACTACTGACATTACAGCTGGATCATGTTGTAAAGAGGTACGTTGAAATTGAAAGGTGAGCACAAATGGTCAAAATCCGACATTTTCTTACCTTTCTGCCCGTTCGCAGCTCAGAAAATGACAATGACCATCCTCACCTCGTTGTGTAGCTGGACATAGACAAGGGCACCCAGAAAAAGACCCACATTTCTTTAAAGAACTCGCCCACGGCTGCTGAAAGCTGATTAATAACCTATTTCCAAGTTTGGGGCTTTTTACCCGTGAATCTTCACTTTGCGACTAAACTATTCACAGCAGAGCCAAATTTTCTGGGTCACTGAATGTGCGTGCCTGCGCCCTACAAGCAAACCAAAAATCAAACCAATGCGACCACTGACATTACAGCTGGGTCATTTTTTAGAAAGGTACGTTGAAATTGAAAGGTGAGCACAAATGGTCAAAATCCGACATTTTCTCACCTTTCTGCCCGTTCGAAGCTCAGAAAATGACAATAACCATCCTCATCTCGTTGTGTAGCTGGACATAGACAAGGGCACCCAGAAAAAGACCCACATTTCTCTAAAGAACTCGCCCACGCCTACTGAAAGCTGATTAATAACCTATCTCCAAGTTTGGGGCTTTTTACCCGTGAATCTTCACTTTGCGACTAAACTATTCACAGCAGTGCCAAATTTTCTGGGTCACTGAATGTGGGTGCCTGCGCCCTACAAGCAAACCAAAAATCAAACCAATGCGACTACTGACATTACAGCTGGATCATGTTGTAAAGAGGTACGTTGAAATTGAAAGGTGAGCACAAATGGTCAAAATCCGACATTTTCTTACCTTTCTGCCCGTTCGCAGCTCAGAAAATGACAATGACCATCCTCACCTCGTTGTGTAGCTGGACATAGACAAGGGCACCCAGAAAAAGACCCACATTTCTTTAAAGAACTCGCCCACGGCTGCTGAAAGCTGATTAATAACCTATTTCCAAGTTTGGGGCTTTTTACCCGTGAATCTTCACTTTGCGACTAAACTATTCACAGCAGAGCCAAATTTTCTGGGTCACTGAATGTGCGTGCCTGCGCCCTACAAGCAGACCAAAAATCAAACCAATGCGACTACTGACATTACAGCTGGGTCATTTTTTAGAAAGGTACGTTGAAATTGAAAGGTGAGCACAAATGGTCAAAATCCGACATTTTCTAACCTTTCTGCCCGTTCGCAGCTCACAAAATGACAATGACCATCCTCATCTCGTTGTGTAGCTGGACATAGACAAGGGCATCCAGAAAAAGACCCACATTTCTCTAAAGAACTCGCCCACGGCTGCTGAAAGCTGATTAATAACCTATCTCCAAGTTTGGGGCTTTTTACCCGTGAATCTTCACTTTGCGACTAAACTATTCACAGCAGTGCCAAATTTTCTGGGTCACGGAATGTGGGTGCCTGCGCCCTACAAGCAAACCAAAAATCAAACCAATGCGACCACTGACATTACAGCTGGGTCATTTTTTAGAAAGGTACGTTGAAATTGAAAGGTGAGCACAAATGGTCAAAATCCGACATTTTCTAACCTTTCTGCCCGTTCGCAGCTCAGAAAATGACAATGACCATCCTCATCTCGTTGTGTAGCTGGACATAGACAAGGGCACCCAGAAAAAGACCCACATTTCTCTAAAGAACTCGCCCACGCCTACTGAAAGCTGATTAATAACCTATCTCCAAGTTTGGGGCTTTTTACCCGTGAATCTTCACTTTGCGACTAAACTATTTACAGCAGTGCCAAATTTTCTGGGTCACTCAATGTGGGTGCCTGCGCCCTACAAGCAAACCAAAAATCAAACCAATGCGACTACTGACATTACAGCTGGATTATGTTGTAAAGAGGTACGTTGAAATTGAAAGGTGAGCACAAATGGTCAAAATCCGACATTTTCTTACCTTTCTGCCCGTTCGCAGCTCACAAAATGACAATGACCATCCTCATCTCGTTGTGTAGCTGGACATAGACAAGGGCACCCAGAAAAACACCCACATTTGAGCCCCGGCCAGCGAAAACCAGCACTTGTGTACTTGATATCAATCATCAAAATGTGACGTCAAAGTTGGGGACGCGCAGTGAGCTGGCTTTTGAAGATTCTTTTTCGATCGAGTGGGTGTCTTTGTTGTCAAAGGAGTTTCAAGTGTCTTCAAATGTCTCTGGTCAATTGATTTTAGCGCTAGGTGAGAGCTCGTCACACGGAGGTTGAGTTTAGACACAGCGATGGCGACAGGTGTCGCGACAAAGACTTAGGTCCAGAGTTGTCAGCGCGAGACTCCCTGTACGGAGCGGCGCTGAAAGTTAGTTCGCGATCGGAATTATTATTTTGTTTGGTGGCGATCTTGCTGAGCTTGTCCAGCAGTGGCGAGTCTCATATGCATAGCAACGAGGAGCCCTCATAAAATCGACACTGGATACTGGTGGCGACGATAGTCAGTGCTGGAGTAATAGCGACTGCGAGGAGAAGCAGAATGTCGTCCCGCTGAGCGATCCGTATTTCTACATCGACAACAATGATGCTGCAGACACTGATGGAGGGCTTCTCACGGCGCAAAACAGAGCGTAGTATTATCAGTACTCTACCTTGCCAGATGACGCCAAGCTGGCTGCTGCCTGTGCTGAGAAAGGGGATACCTAAAAACTCAAACCGGCTGAACGCTTTCGGGCAACATCTTCACGTGCTACAAAACGCGAGTATTCGCTCATATCATTGAAATACAATTATGCTGAAATCATGGTCTGAGTGAAAGTGTGCAAGAGAGTGGATGTCTGTGGTATTGGTGAGCACATCTATCAGTATGGCAAGCTTTGTCACAACGCTCAAACTACCAGCACAGAGGTCCCTGAACACAATTTGGAAGGCCAGCCACCAATCATCGTTTTGCACTCTGGTGTTGTAAAGAAGGTAGTGATGTATACGGAATATCGTCACACTTCTGAACAACTCATGCCTGCAGCACCAAGAGGGCAAGCCTGATTTGCATTCTATTTACTTACATGTACCTGTTCCACATCACAATCAGAAACTGTAGGATCAACTTGCATGGAATCACTAGGCATGGATGCTGCGCCAACTGTACGGAATCTTGACCTGTGTGACTTCAAACTCTATTTTCCATGCTTTCGCTTATCAGATTGTCATCAAACTTGATAACTTGAATGATTAATAGTGTAGAAACAATTTGGAGGGAAAAAATAATTTTTGAAAAAATTACACATGTTCAGGTTTCTGCTGGCTGGGGCTCATTTCTCTAAAGAACTCGCCCACGGCTACTGAAAGCTGATTAATAACCTATCTCCAAGTTTGGGGCTTTTTACCCGTGAATCTTCACTTTGCGACTAAACTATTTACAGCAGTGCCAAATTTTCTGGGTCACTCAATGTGGGTGCCTGCGCCCTACAAGCAAACCAAAAATCAAACCAATGCGACTACTGACATTACAGGTGGATCATGTTGTAAAGAGGTACGTTGAAATTGAAAGGTGAGCACAAATGGTCAAAATCCGACATTTTCTTACCTTTATGCCCGTTCGCAGCTCAGAAAATGACAATGACCATCCTCATCTCGTTGTGTAGCTGGACATAGACAAGGGCACCCAGAAAAAGACCCACATTTCTCTAAAGAACTCGCCCATGGCTGCTGAAAGCTGATTAATAACCTATTTCCAAGTTTGGGGCTTTTTACCCGTGAATCTTCACTTTGCGAATAAACTATTCACAGCAGAGCCAAATTTTCTGGGTCACTGAATGTGGGTGCCTGCGCCCTACAAGCAAACCAAAAATCAAACCAATGCGACTACTGACATCACAGCTGGATCATGTTGTAGAGAGGTACGTTGAAATTGAAAGGTGAGCACAAATGGTCAAAATCCGACATTTTCTCACCTTTCTGCCCGTTCGCAGCTCAGAAAATGACAATGACCATCCTCATCTCGTTGTGTAGCTGGACATAGACAAGGGCACCCAGAAAAAGATCCACATTTCTTTAAAGAATTTGCCCACGGCTGCTGAAAGCTGAATAATAACCTGTTTCCAAGTTTGGGGCTTTTTACCCGTGAATCTTCACTTTGCGACTAAACTATTCACAGCAGTGCCAAATTTTCTGGGTCACTAAATGTGGATGCCTGCGCCCTACAAGCAAACGAAAAATTAAACCAATGCGACTACTGACATTACAGCTGGGTCATTTTTTAGAAAGGTACGTTGAAATTGAAAGGTGAGCACAAATGGTCAAAATCCGACATTATCTAACCTTTCTGCCCGTTCGCAGCTCACAAAATGACAATGACCATCCTCATCTCGTTGTGTAGCTGGACATAGACAAGGGCATCCAGAAAAAGACCCACATTTCTCTAAAGAACTCGCCCACAGCTGCTGAAAGCTGATTAATAACCTATCTCCAAGTTTGGGGCTTTTTACCCGTGAATCTTCACTTTGCGACTAAACTATTCACAGCAGTGCCAAATTTTCTGGGTCACTGAATGTGGGTGCCTGCGCCCTACAAGCAAACCAAAAATCAAACCAATGCGATTACTAACATTACAGCTGGGTCATGTTATAGAGAGGTCACGGCTGTCAAGAAGCGGCAACTTAGAAAGATGGCGTCGGTTCGAGATGGCATGGTAACCGCGCACGTGCCGTGGTCCCTGACTTGCTCATGTATGCACGCAAATGCAAGTCACAAACTCACAAAGATCGTCTTTGCATTTGGAGAAAATATCTTCGACTCTCTTTGGAGGTTGGCGAGGTTTGCCTAATCTTTACTTGATTTCGATGCCGGTATGTCCTCTCAATAATTAGAACAAAGAGAGCTGATGATCGCTTCATTGCTGAGCAGAAGTAACAATCAACTCTCCTCATGTCCTCAGTGCCAAAGGCAGACGACTGCAATTCCACAACGCTCATTTCACGATGATGGAAACAATAATCGTGTACTAGAACACACTTGGACCATTTGGTTATCCCTAGCCGCTAGTCCGTCCAGCAAGCAGATATTGACTATTACGATAAGTACAACGGCGTGACCGAGGGCTCACCCAGCAAATTCAATTCAAGACGTGACTCCAGTCAAGAATTGGGGTCTTTACTCGAGAACTTCACAAATACAGGTCAAGGCACCCCACAAAACTGATAGATGGCACGAACGAAAGACAAAATAGGCTAGACAAAGTGTCCCAAGTGATTGAACACAGCAGATCTACCAAATAAGACAGCTACATGTGCCTAAACAACGATTCCCATACAGTAGAGAGTAGTATCAGGCAGAATGAAAGCCTTGGAGTGCACAAATACAGCCACGACCGCCACAAAAATTGGACGACCGCCACAAAAAAATTCTCATTGCTCTACCTCCTTGAAGGGTGAAAGTTACCAGTTATCCTATAGCGATGTCAGTTTATGCCTGTTGGAACCCCCCACAGCCCGCACGAAATACCTTTCAAATAATTCCAGGATGCAATTGCAGCTCCAGACAGGAGGAAGAAGAACACCGTGAAAAATAACGGCGACGATGCCCAAACTCTCGGGAAACGGCTGAAGTCTTCCTGAAGATGTTAACATTGAATAGCCATCGATTACCAGCGTGGTTTGGTGACTTTAGAACTGTTTTGAGACTTAGAACGAAGCGATATCTCAAATTTGATGGAATTGTTACCTGTCAAATGCGTGGGCGAGCAGGCCAGCTGACTGGTTATGCATGAACATGCATGAGCATGCATTGATTTTTCATGGTTCACGTGCAGAAAACTAAGTTGCCGCGATCCAAGTGCAGCTAACAGCCGTGAGGTACGTTGAAATTGAAAGGTGAGCACAAAATTAATGGTCAAAATCCGACATTTTCTCACCTTTCTGCCCGTTCGAAGCTCAGAAAATGACAATGACCATCCTCATCTCGTTGTGTAGCTGGACATAGACAAGGGCACCCAGAAAAAGACCCACATTTCTTTCAAGAATTCGCCCACGGCTGCTGAAAGCTTAATAATAACCTGTTTCCAAGTTTGGGGCTTTTTACCCGTGAATCTTCACTTTGCGACTAAACTATTCACAGCAGTGCCAAATTTTCTGGGTCACTGAATGTGGGTGCCTGCGCCCTACAAGAAAACCAAAAATCAAACCAATGCGACTACTGACATCACAGCTGGATCATGTCGTAGAGAGGTACGTTGAAATTGAAAGGTGAGCACAAATGGTCAAAATCCGACATTTTCTCACCTTTCTGCCCGTTCGCAGCTCACAAAATGACAATGACCATCCTCATCTCGTTGTCTAGCTGGACATAGACAAGGGCACCCAGAAAAAGACCCACATTTCTCTAAAGAACTCGCCCACGGCTGCTGAAAGCTGAATAATAACCTGTTTCCAAGTTTGGGGCTTTTTACCCGTGAATCTTCACTTTGCGACTAAACTATTCACAGCAGTGCCAAATTTTCTGGGTCACGGAATGTGGGTGCCTGCGCCCTACAAGCAAACCAAAAATCAAACTAATGCGACCACTGACATTACAGCTGGGTCATTTTTTAGAAAGGTACGTTGAAATTGAAAGGTGAGCACAAATGGTCAAAATCCGACATTTTCTCACCTTTCTGCCCGTTCGCAGCTCAGAAAATGACAATGACCATCCTCATCTCGTTGTGTAGCTGGACATAGACAAGGGCACCCAGAAAAAGACCCACATTTCTCTAAAGAACTCGCCCACGCCTACTGAAAGCTGATTAATAACCTATCTCCAAGTTTGGGGCTTTTTACCCGTGAATCTTCACTTTGCGACTAAACTATTTACAGCAGTGCCAAATTTTCTGGGTCACTCAATGTGGGTGCCTGCACCCTACAAGCAAACCAAAAATCAAACCAATGCGACTACTGACATTACAGCTGGATCATGTTGTAGAGAGGTACGTTGAAATTGAAAGGTGAGCACAAATGGTCAAAATCCGACATTTTCTCACCTTTCTGCCCGTTCGCAGCTCAGAAAATGACAATGACCATCCTCATCTCGTTGTGTAGCTGGACATAGACAAGGGCATCCAGAAAAAGACCCACATTTCTCTAAAGAAATCGCCCACGGCTGCTGAAAGCTGATTAATAACCTATCTCCAAGTTAGGGGCTTTTTACCCGTGAATCTTCACTTTGCGACTAAACTATTCACAGCAGTGCCAAATTTTCTGGGTCACTGAATGTGGGTGCCTGCGCCCTACAAGCAAACCAAAAATCAAACCAATGCGATGACTAACATTACAGCTGGGTCATGTTATAGAGAGGTACGTTGAAATTGAAAGGTGAGCACAAAATTAATGGTCAAAATTTGACATTTTCTCACCTTTCTGCCCGTTCGCAGCTCAGAAAATGACAATGACCATCCTCATCTCGTTGTGTAGCTGGACATAGACAAGGGCACCCAGAAAAAGACCCACATTTCTTTCAAGAATTCGCCCACGGCTGTTGAAAGCTGAATTATAACCTGTTTCCAAGTTTGGGGCTTTTTACCCGTGAATCTTCACTTTGCGACTAAACTATTCACAGCAGTGCCAAATTTTCTGGGTCACTGAATGTGGGTGCCTGCGCCCTACAAGCAAACCAAAAATCAAACCAATGCGACTACTGACATTACAGCTGGATCATGTTGTAGAGAGGTACGTTGAAATTGAAAGGTGAGCACAAATGGTCAAAATCCGACATTTTCTCACCTTTCTGCCCGTTCGCAGCTCACAAAATGACAATGACCATCCTCATCTCGTTGTGTAGCTGGACATAGACAAGGGCACCCAGAAAAAGATCCACATTTCTCTAAAGAACTCGCCCACGGCTGCTGAAAGCTGATTAATAACCTATCTCCAAGTTTGGGGCTTTTTACCCGTGAATCTTCACTTTGCGACTAAACTATTCACAGCAGTGCCAAATTTTCTGGGTCACTGAATGTGGGTGCCAGCGCCCTACAAGCAAACCAAAAACCAAACCAATGCGACTACTGACATTACAGCTGAATCATGTTGTAAAGAGGTACGTTGAAATTGAAAGGTGAGCACAAATGGTCAAAATCCGACATTTTCTTACCTTTCTGCCCGTTCGCAGCTCAGAAAATGACAATGACCATCCTCATCTCGTTGTCTAGCTGGACATAGACAAGGGCACCCAGAAAAAGACCCACATTTCTCTAAAGAACTCGCCCACGGCTGCTGAAAGCTGAATAATAACCTGTTTCCAAGTTTGGGGCTTTTTACCCGTGAATCTTCACTTGGCGACTAAACTATTCACAGCAGTGCCAAATTTTCTGGGTCACTGAATGTGGGTGCCTGCGCCCTACAAGCAAACCAAAAATCAAACCAATGCGACCACTGACATTACAGCTGGGTCATTTTTGAGAAAGGTACGTTGAAATTGAAAGGTGAGCACAAATGGTCAAAATCCGACATTTTCTCACCTTTCTGCCCGTTCGCAGCTCACAAAATGACAATGACCATCCTCATCTCGTTGTGTAGCTGGACATAGACAAGGGCACCCAGAAAAAGATCCACATTTCTCTAAAGAACTCGCCCACGGCTGCTGAAAGCTGATTAATAACCTATCTCCAAGTTTGGGGCTTTTTACCCGTGAATCTTCACTTTGCGACTAAACTATTTACAGCAGTGCCAAATTTTCTGGGTCACTCAATGTGGGTGCCTGCGCCCTACAAGCAAACCAAAAATCAAACCAATGCGACTACTGACATTACAGCTGGATTATGTTGTAAAGAGGTACGTTGAAATTGAAAGGTGAGCACAAATGGTCAAAATCCGACATTTTCTCACCTTTCTGCCCGTTCGCAGCTCACAAAATGACAATGACCATCCTCATCTCGTTGTGTAGCTGGACATAGACAAGGGCACCCAGAAAAAGATCCACATTTCTCTAAAGAACTCGCCCACGGCTGCTGAAAGCTGATTAATAACCTATCTCCAAGTTTGGGGCTTTTTACCCGTGAATCTTCACTTTGCGACTAAACTATTCACAGCAGTGCCAAATTTTCTGGGTCACTGAATGTGGGTGCCAGCGCCCTACAAGCAAACCAAAAACCAAACCAATGCGACTACTGACATTACAGCTGAATCATGTTGTAAAGAGGTACGTTGAAATTGAAAGGTGAGCACAAATGGTCAAAATCCGACATTTTCTTACCTTTCTGCCCGTTCGCAGCTCAGAAAATGACAATGACCATCCTCATCTCGTTGTCTAGCTGGACATAGACAAGGGCACCCAGAAAAAGACCCACATTTCTCTAAAGAACTCGCCCACGGCTGCTGAAAGCTGAATAATAACCTGTTTCCAAGTTTGGGGCTTTTTACCCGTGAATCTTCACTTGGCGACTAAACTATTCACAGCAGTGCCAAATTTTCTGGGTCACTGAATGTGGGTGCCTGCGCCCTACAAGCAAACCAAAAATCAAACCAATGCGACCACTGACATTACAGCTGGGTCATTTTTGAGAAAGGTACGTTGAAATTGAAAGGTGAGCACAAATGGTCAAAATCCGACATTTTCTCACCTTTCTGCCCGTTCGCAGCTCACAAAATGACAATGACCATCCTCATCTCGTTGTGTAGCTGGACATAGACAAGGGCACCCAGAAAAAGATCCACATTTCTCTAAAGAACTCGCCCACGGCTGCTGAAAGCTGATTAATAACCTATCTCCAAGTTTGGGGCTTTTTACCCGTGAATCTTCACTTTGCGACTAAACTATTTACAGCAGTGCCAAATTTTCTGGGTCACTCAATGTGGGTGCCTGCGCCCTACAAGCAAACCAAAAATCAAACCAATGCGACTACTGACATTACAGCTGGATTATGTTGTAAAGAGGTACGTTGAAATTGAAAGGTGAGCACAAATGGTCAAAATCGGACATTTTCTTACCTTTCTGCCCGTTCGCAGCTCAGAAAATGACAATGACCATCCTCATCTCGTTGTGTAGCTGGACATAGACAAGGGCACCCAGAAAAAGACCCACATTTCTCTAAAGAACTCGCCCACGGCTACTGAAAGCTGATTAATAACCTATCTCCAAGTTTGGGGCTTTTTACCCGTGAATCTTCACTTTGCGACTAAACTATTTACAGCAGTGCCAAATTTTCTGGGTCACTCAATGTGGGTGCCTGCGCCCTACAAGCAAACCAAAAATCAAACCAATGCGACTACTGACATTACAGCTGGATCATGTTGTAAAGAGGTACGTTGAAATTGAAAGGTGAGCACAAATGGTCAAAATCCGACATTTTCTCACCTTTCTGCCCGTTCGCAGCTCACAAAATGACAATGACCATCCTCATCTCGTTGTGGAGCTGGACATACATGTAGACAAGGGCACCCAGAAAAAGACCCACATTTCTCTAAAGAACTCGCCCATGGCTGCTGAAAGCTGATTAATAACCTATTTCCAAGTTTGGGGCTTTTTACCCGTGAATCTTCACTTTGCGACTAAAATATTCACAGCAGAGCCAAATTTTCTGGGTCACTGAATGTGGGTGCCTGCGCCCTACAAGGAAACCAAAAAATAAAACCAATGCGACTACTGACATCACAGCTGGATCATGTTGTAGAGAGGTACGTTGAAATTGAAAGGTGAGCACAAATGGTCAAAATCGGACATTTTCTCACCTTTCTGCTCGTTCGCAGCTCAGAAAATGACAATGACCATCCTCATCTCGTTGTGTAGCTGGACATAGACAAGGGCACCCAGAAAAAGATCCACATTTCTTTAAAGAATTCGCCCACGGCTGCTGAAAGCTGAATAATAACCTGTTTCCAAGTTTGTGGCTTTTTACCCGTGAATCTTCACTTTGCGACTAAACTATTCACAGCAGTGCCAAATTTTCTGGGTCACTGAATGTGGGTGCCTGCGCCCTACAAGCAAACCAAAAATCAAACCAATGCGACCACTGACATTACAGCTGGGTTATTTTTTAGAAAGGTACGTTGAAATTGAAAGGTGAGCACAAATGGTCAAAATCCGACATTATCTCACCTTTCTGCCCATTCGCAGCTCAGAAAATGACAATGAACATCCTCATCTCGTTGTGTAGCTGGACATAGACAAGGGCACCCAGAAAAAGACCCACATTTCTCTAAATAACTCGCCCACGCCTACTGAAAGCTGATTAATAACCTATCTCCAAGTTTGGGGCTTTTTACCCGTGAATCTTCACTTTGCGACTAAACTATTCACAACAGTGCCAAATTTTCTGGGTCACTGAATGTAGGTGCCTGCGCCCTACAAGCAAACCAAAAATCAAACCAATGCGACTACTGACATTACAGCTGGATCATGTTGTAAAGAGGTACGTTGAAATTGAAAGGTGAGCACAAATGGTCAAAATCCGACATTTTCTTACCTTTCTGCCCGTTCGCAGCTCAGAAAATGACAATGACCATCCTCATCTCGTTGTGTAGCTGGACATAGACAAGGGCACCCAGAAAAAGACCCACATTTCTCTAAAGAACTCGCCCACGGCTGCTGAAAGCTGATTAATAACCTATTTCCAAGTTTGGGGCTTTTTACCCGTGAATCTTCACTTTGCGACTAAACTATTCATAGCAGAGCCAAATTTTCTGGGTCACTGAATGTGCGTGCCTGCGCCCTACAAGCAAACCAAAAATCAAACCAATGCGACTACTGACATTACAGCTGGGTCATTTTTTAGAAAGGTACGTTGAAATTGAAAGGTGAGCACAAATGGTCAAAATCCGACATTTTCTAACCTTTCTGCCCGTTCGCAGCTCACAAAATGACAATGACCATCCTCATCTCGTTGTGTAGCTGGACATAGACAAGGGCATCCAGAAAAAGACCCACATTTCTCTAAAGAACTCGCCCACGGCTGCTGAAAGCTGATTAATAACCTATCTCCAAGTTTGGGGCTTTTTACCCGTGAATCTTCACTTTGCGACTAAACTATTCACAGCAGTGCCAAATTTTCTGGGTCACTGAATGTGGGTGCCTGCGCCCTACAAGCAAACCAAAAATCAAACCAATGCGACTACTGACATTACAGCTGGATCATGTTGTAAAGAGGTATGTTGAAATTGAAAGGTGAGCACAAATGGTCAAAATCCGACATTTTCTTACCTTTCTGCCCGTTCGCAGCTCAGAAAATGACAATGACCATCCTCATCTCGTTGTCTAGCTGGACATAGACAAGGGCACCCAGAAAAAGACCCACATTTCTCTAAAGAACTCGCCCACGGCTGCTGAAAGCTGAATAATAACCTGTTTCCAAGTTTGGGGCTTTTTACCCGTGAATCTTCACTTTGCGACTAAACTATTCACAGCAGTGCCAAATTTTCTGGGTCACTGAATGTGGGTGCCTGCGCCCTACAAGCACACCAAAAATCAAACCAATGCGACCACTGACATTACAGCTGGGTCATTTTTTAGAAAGGTACGTTGAAATTGAAAGGTGAGCACAAATGGTCAAAATCCGACATTTTCTCACCTTTCTGCCCGTTCGCAGCTCAGAAAATGACAATGACCATCCTCATCTCGTTGTGTAGCTGGACATAGACAAGGGCACCCAGAAAAAGACCCACATTTCTCTAAAGAACTCGCCCACGCCTACTGAAAGCTGATTAATAACCTATCTCCAAGTTTGGGGCTTTTTACCCGTGAATCTTCACTTTGCGACTAAACTATTCACAGCAGTGCCAAATTTTCTCGGTCACTGAATGTGGGTGCCTGCGCCCTACAAGCAAACCAAAAATCAAACCAATGCGACCACTGACATTACAGCTGGGTTATTTTTTAGAAAGGTACGTTGAAATTGAAAGGTGAGCACAAATGGTCAAAATCCGACATTATCTCACCTTTCTGCCCATTCGCAGCTCAGAAAATGACAATGAACATCCTCATCTCGTTGTGTAGCTGGACATAGACAAGGGCACCCAGAAAAAGACCCACATTTCTCTAAAGAACTCGCCCACGCCTACTGAAAGCTGATTAATAACCTATCTCCAAGTTTGGGGCTTTTTACCCGTGAATCTTCACTTTGCGACTAAACTATTCACAGCAGTGCCAAATTTTCTGGGTCACTGAATGTAGGTGCCTGCGCCCTACAAGCAAACCAAAAATCAAACCAATGCGACTACTGACATTACAGCTGGATCATGTTGTAAAGAGGTACGTTGAAATTGAAAGGTGAGCACAAATGGTCAAAATCCGACATTTTCTTACCTTTCTGCCCGTTCGCAGCTCAGAAAATGACAATGACCATCCTCATCTCGTTGTGTAGCTGGACATAGACAAGGGCACCCAGAAAAAGACCCACATTTCTCTAAAGAACTCGCCCACGGCTGCTGAAAGCTGATTAATAACCTATTTCCAAGTTTGGGGCTTTTTACCCGTGAATCTTCACTTTGCGACTAAACTATTCACAGCAGAGCCAAATTTTCTGGGTCACTGAATGTGCGTGCCTGCGCCCTACAAGCAAACCAAAAATCAAACCAATGCGACTACTGACATTACAGCTGGGTCATTTTTTAGAAAGGTACGTTGAAATTGAAAGGTGAGCACAAATGGTCAAAATCCGACATTTTCTAACCTTTCTGCCCGTTCGCAGCTCACAAAATGACAATGACCATCCTCATCTCGTTGTGTAGCTGGACATAGACAAGGGCATCCAGAAAAAGACCCACATTTCTCTAAAGAACTCGCCCACGGCTGCTGAAAGCTGATTAATAACCTATCTCCAAGTTTGGGGCTTTTTACCCGTGAATCTTCACTTTGCGACTAAACTATTCACAGCAGTGCCAAATTTTCTGGGTCACTGAATGTGGGTGCCTGCGCCCTACAAGCAAACCAAAAATCAAACCAATGCGACTACTGACATTACAGCTGGATCATGTTGTAAAGAGGTACGTTGAAATTGAAAGGTGAGCACAAATGGTCAAAATCCGACATTTTCTTACCTTTCTGCCCGTTCGCAGCTCAGAAAATGACAATGACCATCCTCATCTCGTTGTCTAGCTGGACATAGACAAGGGCACCCAGAAAAAGACCCACATTTCTCTAAAGAACTCGCCCACGGCTGCTGAAAGCTGAATAATAACCTGTTTCCAAGTTTGGGGCTTTTTACCCGTGAATCTTCACTTTGCGACTAAACTATTCACAGCAGTGCCAAATTTTCTGGGTCACTGAATGTGGGTGCCTGCGCCCTACAAGCACACCAAAAATCAAACCAATGCGACCACTGACATTACAGCTGGGTCATTTTTTAGAAAGGTACGTTGAAATTGAAAGGTGAGCACAAATGGTCAAAATCCGACATTTTCTCACCTTTCTGCCCGTTCGCAGCTCAGAAAATGACAATGACCATCCTCATCTCGTTGTGTAGCTGGACATAGACAAGGGCACCCAGAAAAAGACCCACATTTCTCTAAAGAACTCGCCCACGTCTACTGAAAGCTGATTAATAACCTATCTCCAAGTTTGGGGCTTTTTACCCGTGAATCTTCACTTTGCGACTAAACTATTTACAGCAGTGCCAAATTTTCTGGGTCACTCAATGTGGGTGCCTGCGCCCTACAAGCAAACCAAAAATCAAACCAATGCGACTACTGACATTACAGCTGGATTATGTTGTAAAGAGGTACGTTGAAATTGAAAGGTGAGCACAAATGGTCAAAATCCGACATTTTCTCACCTTTCTGCCCGTTCGCAGCTCACAAAATGACAATGACCATCCTCATCTCGTTGTGTAGCTGGACATAGACAAGGGCACCCAGAAAAAGACCCACATTTCTCTAAAGAACTCGCCCACGGCTACTGAAAGCTGATTAATAACCTATTTCCAAGTTTGGGGCTCTTTACCCGTGAATCTTCACTTTGCGACTAAACTATTTACAGCAGTGCCAAATTTTCTGGGTCACTCAATGTGGGTGCCTGCGCCCTACAAGCAAACCAAAAATCAAACCAATGCGACTACTGACATTACAGCTGGATCATGTTGTAAAGAGGTACGTTGAAATTGAAAGGTGAGCACAAATGGTCAAAATCCGACATTTTCTTACCTTTCTGCCCGTTCGCAGCTCAGAAAATGACAATGACCATCCTCATCTCGTTGTGTAGCTGGACATAGACAAAGGCACCCAGAAAAAGACCCACATTTCTCTGAAGAACTCGCCCATGGCTGCTGAAAGCTGATTAATAACCTATTTCCAAGTTTGGGGCTTTTTACCCGTGAATCTTCACTTTGCGACTAAACTATTCACAGCAGAGCCAAATTTTCTGGGTCACTGAATGTGGGTGCCTGCGCCCTACAAGCAAACCAAAAATCAAACCAATGCGACTACTGACATCACAGCTGGATCATGTTGTAGAGAGGTACGTTGAAATTGAAAGGTGAGCACAAATGGTCAAAATCCGACATTTTCTCACCTTTCTGCCCGTTCGCAGCTCAGAAAATGACAATGACCATCCTCATCTCGTTGTGTAGCTGGACATAGACAAGGGCACCCAGAAAAAGATCCACATTTCTTTAAAGAATTCGCCCACGGCTGCTGAAAGCTGAATAATAACCTGTTTCCAAGTTTGGGGCTTTTTACCCGTGAATCTTCACTTTGCGACTAAACTATTCACAGCAGTGCCAAATTTTCTGGGTCACTGAATGTGGGTGCCTGCGCCCTACAAGCAAACCAAAAATCAAACCAATGCGACTACTGACATCACAGCTGGATCATGTTGTAGAGAGGTACGTTGAAATTGAAAGGTGAGCACAAATGGTCAAAATCCGACATTTTCTCACCTTTCTGCTCGTTTGCAGCTCAGAAAATGACAATGACCATCCTCATCTCGTTGTGTAGCTGGACATAGACAAGGGCACCCAGAAAAAGATCCACATTTCTTTAAAGAATTCGCCCACGGCTGCTGAAAGCTGAATAATAACCTGTTTCCAAGTTTGGGGCTTTTTACCCGTGAATCTTCACTTTGCGACTAAACTATTCACAGCAGTGCCAAATTTTCTGGGTCACTTAATGTGGGTGCCTGCGCTCTACAAGCAAACCAAAAATCAAACCAATGCGACTACTGACATCACAGCTGGATCATGTTGTAGAGAGGAACGTTGAAATTGAAAGGTGAGCACAAATGGTCAAAATCCGACATTTTCTCACCTTTCTGCCCGTTCGCAGCTCAGAAAATGACAATGACCATCCTCATCTCGTTGTGTAGCTGGACATAGACAAGGGCACCCAGAAAAAGATCCACATTTCTTTAAAGAATTCGCCCACGGCTGCTGAAAGCTGAATAATAACCTGTTTCCAAGTTTGGGGCTTTTTACCCGTGAATCTTCACTTTGCGACTAAACTATTCACAGCAGTGCCAAATTTTCTGGGTCACTGAATGTGGGTGCCTGCGCCCTACAAGCAAACCAAAAATCAAACCAATGCGACCACTGACATTACAGCTGGGTTATTTTTTAGAAAGGTACGTTGAAATTGAAAGGTGAGCACAAATGGTCAAAATCCGACATTTTCTCACCTTTCTGCCCGTTCGCAGCTCAGAAAATGACAATGACCATCCTCATCTCGTTGTGTAGCTGGACATAGACGAGGGCACCCAGAAAAAGACCCACATTTCTCTAAAGAACTCGCCCACGCCTACTGAAAGCTGATTAATAACCTATCTCCAAGTTTGGGGCTTTTTACCCGTGAATCTTCACTTTGCGACTAAACTATTCACAGCAGTGCCAAATTTTCTGGGTCACTGAATGTGGGTGCCTGCGCCCTACAAGCAAACCAAAAATCAAACCAATGCGACTACTGACATTACACCTGGATCATGTTGTAAAGAGGTACGTTGAAATTGAAAGGTGAGCACAAATGGTCAAAATCCGACATTTTCTTACCTTTCTGCCCGTTCGCAGCTCAGAAAATGACAATGACCATCCTCATCTCGTTGTGTAGCTGGACATAGACAAGGGCACCCAGAAAAAGACCCACATTTCTCTAAAGAACTCGCCCACGGCTGCTGAAGGCTGATTAATAACCTATTTCCAAGTTTGGGGCTTTTTACCCGTGAATCTTCACTTTGCGACTAAACTATTCACAGCAGTGCCAAATTTTCTGGGTCACTGAATGTGGGTGCCTGCGCCCTACAAGCAAACCAAAAATCAAACCAATGCGACTACTGACATCACAGCTGGATCATGTTGTAGAGAGGTACGTTGAAATTGAAAGGTGAGCACAAATGGTCAAAATCCGACATTTTCTCACCTTTCTGCTCGTTTGCAGCTCAGAAAATGACAATGACCATCCTCATCTCGTTGTGTAGCTGGACATAGACAAGGGCACCCAGAAAAAGACCCACATTTCTCTAAAGAACTCGCCCACGGCTGCTGAAAGCTGATTAATAACCTATCTCCAAGTTTGGGGCTTTTTACCCGTGAATCTTCACTTTGCGACTAAACTATTCACGGCAGTGCAAAATTTTCTGGGTCACTGAATGTGGGTGCCTGCGCCCTACAAGCAAACCAAAAATCAAACCAATGCAATTACTAACATTACAGCTGGGTCATGTTATAGAGAGGTACGTTGAAATTGAAAGGTGAGCACAAAATTAATCGTCAAAATCCGACATTTTCTCACCTTTCTGCCCGTTCGCAGCTCAGAAAATGACAATGACCATCCTCATCTCGTTGTGTAGCTGGACATAGACAAGGGCACCCAGAAAAAGATCCACATTTCTCTAAAGAACTCGCCCACGGCTGCTGAAAGCTGATTAATAACCTATCTCCAAGTTTGGGGCTTTTTACCCGTGCATCTTCACTTTGCGACTAAACTATTCACAGCAGTGCCAAATTTTCTGGGTCACTGAATGTGGGTGCCTGCGCCCTACAAGCAAACCAAAAATCAAACCAATGCGACTACTGACATTACAGCTGGATCATGTTGTAACGTTGAAATTGAAAGGTGAGCACAAATGGTCAAAATCCGACATTTTCTTACCTTTCTGCCCGTTCGCAGCTCAGAAAATGACAATGACCATCCTCATCTCGTTGTCTAGCTGGACATAGACAAGGGCACCCAGAAAAAGACCCACATTTCTCTAAAGAACTCGCCCACGGCTGCTGAAAGCTGATTAATAACCTATTTCCAAGTTTGGGGCTTTTTACCCGTGAATCTTCACTTTGCGACTAAACTATTCACAGCAGAGCCAAATTTTCTGGGTCACTGAATGTGCGTGCCTGCGCCCTACCAGCAAACCAAAAATCAAACCAATGCGACTACTGACATTACAGCTGGGTCATTTTTTAGAAAGGTACGTTGAAATTGAAAGGTGAGCACAAATGGTCAAAATCCGACATTTTCTAACCTTTCTGCCCGTTCGCAGCTCACGAAATGACAATGACCATCCTCATCTCGTTGTGTAGCTGGACATAGACAAGGGCATCCAGAAAAAGACCCACATTTCTCTAAAGAACTCGCCCACGGCTGCTGAAAGCTGATTAATAACCTATCTCCAGGTTTGGGGCTTTTTACCCGTGAATCTTCACTTTGCGACTAAACTATTCACAGCAGTGCCACATTTTCTGGGTCACTGAATGTGGGTGCCTGCGCCCTACAAGCAAACCAAAAATCAAACCAATGCGATTACTAACATTACAGCTGGGTCATGTTATAGAGAGGTACGTTGAAATTGAAAGGTGAGCACAAAATTAATGGTCAAAATCCGACATTTTCTCACCTTTCTGCCCGTTCGCAGCTCAGAAAATGACAATGACCATCCTCATCTCGTTGTGTAGCTGGACATAGACAAGGGCACCCAGAAAAAGATCCACATTTCTTTAAAGAATTCGCCCACGGCTGCTGAAAGCTGAATAATAACCTGTTTCCAAGTTTGGGGCTTTTTACCCGTGAATCTTCACTTTGCGACTAAACTATTCACAACAGTGCCAAATTTTCTGGGTCACTGAATGTGGGTGCCTGCGCCCTACAAGCAAACCAAAAATCAAACCAATGCGACCACTGACATTACAGCTGGGTTATTTTTTAGAAAGGTACGTTGAAATTGAAAGGTGAGCACAAATGGTCAAAATCCGACATTTTCTCACCTTTCTGCCCGTTCGCAGCTCAGAAAATGACAATGACCATCCTCATCTCGTTGTGTAGCTGGACATAGACAAGGGCACCCAGAAAAACACCCACATTTCTCTAAAGAACTCGCCCACGCCTACTGAAAGCTGATTAATAACCTATCTCCAAGTTTGGGGCTTTTTACCCGTGAATCTTCACTTTGCGACTAAACTATTCACAGCAGTGCCAAATTTTCTGGGTCACTGAATGTGGGTGCCTGCGCCCTACAAGCAAACCAAAAATCAAACCAATGCGACTACTGACATTACAGCTGGGTCATTTTATAGAAAGGCACGTTGAAATTGAAAGGTGAGCACAAATGGTCAAAATCCGACATTTTCTTACCTTTCTGCCCTTTCGCAGCTCAGAAAATGACAATGACCATTCTCATCTCGTTGTGTAGCTGGACATAGACAAGGGCACCCAGAAAAAGACCCACATTTCTCTAAAGAACTCGCCCACGGCTGCTGAAGGCTGATTAATAACCTATTTCAAAGTTTGGGGCTTTTTACCCGTGAATCTTCACTTTGCGACTAAACTATTCACAGCAGAGCCAAATTTTCTGGGTCACTGAATGTGGGTGCCTGCGCACTACAAGCAAACCAAAAATCAAGCCAATGCGACTACTGACATTACAGCTGGATCATTTTGTAGAGAGGTACGTTGAAATTGAAAGGTGAGCACAAATGGTCAAAATCCGACATTTTCTAACCTTTCTGCCCGTTCGCAGCTCACGAAATGACAATGACCATCCTCATCTCGTTGTGTAGCTGGACATAGACAAGGGCATCCAGAAAAAGACCCACATTTCTCTAAAGAACTCGCCCACGGCTGCTGAAAGCTGATTAATAACCTATCTCCAGGTTTGGGGCTTTTTACCCGTGAATCTTCACTTTGCGACTAAACTATTCACAGCAGTGCCAAATTTTCTGGGTCACTGAATGTGGGTGCCTGCGCCCTACAAGCAAACCAAAAATCAAACCAATGCGATTACTAACATTACAGCTGGGTCATGTTATAGAGAGGTACGTTGAAATTGAAAGGTGAGCACAAAATTAATGGTCAAAATCCGACATTTTCTCACCTTTCTGCCCGTTCGCAGCTCAGAAAATGACAATGACCATCCTCATCTCGTTGTGTAGCTGGACATAGACAAGGGCACCCAGAAAAAGATCCACATTTCTTTAAAGAATTCGCCCACGGCTGCTGAAAGCTGAATAATAACCTGTTTCCAAGTTTGGGGCTTTTTACCCGTGAATCTTCACTTTGCGACTAAACTATTAACAGCAGTGCCAAATTTTCTGGGTCACTGAATGTGGGTGCCTGCGCCCTACAAGCAAACCAAAAATCAAACCAATGCGACCACTGACATTACAGCTGGGTTATTTTTTAGAAAGTTACGTTGAAATTGAAAGGTGAGCACAAATGGTCAAAATCCGACATTTTCTCACCTTTCTGC
This sequence comes from Sycon ciliatum, assembly GCF_964019385.1. Classification (NCBI taxonomy): domain Eukaryota; kingdom Metazoa; phylum Porifera; class Calcarea; order Leucosolenida; family Sycettidae; genus Sycon; species Sycon ciliatum. The sequence continues at coordinate 11,570,764 of NC_088649.1, read as the reverse complement.
CCGTTCGCAGCTCAGAAAATGACAATGACCATCCTCATCTCGTTGTGTAGCTGGACATAGACAAGGGCACCCAGAAAAAGACCCACATTTCTCTAAAGAACTCGCCCACGCCTACTGAAAGCTGATTAATAACCTATCTCCAAGTTTGGGGCTTTTTACCCGTGAATCTTCACTTTGCGACTAAACTATTCACAGCAGTGCCAAATTTTCTGGGTCACTGAATGTGGGTGCCTGCGCCCTACAAGCAAACCAAAATCAAACCAATGCGACTACTGACATTACAGCTGGATCATGTTGTAAAGAGGTACGTTGAAATTGAAAGGTGAGCACAAATGGTCAAAATCCGACATTTTCTTACCTTTCTGCCCGTTCGCAGCTCAGAAAATGACAATGACCATCCTCATCTCGTTGTGTAGCTGGACATAGACAAGGGCACCCCGAAAGAGACCCACATTTCTCTAAAGAACTCGCCCACGGCTGCTGAAGGCTGATTAATAACCTATTTCCAAGTTTGGGGCTTTTTACCCGTGAATCTTCACTTTGCGACTAAACTATTCACAGTAGAGCCAAATTTTCTGGGTCACTGAATGTGGGTGCCTGCGCACTACAAGCAAACCAAAAATCAAGCCAATGCGACTACTGACATTACAGCTGGATCATTTTGTAGAGAGGTACGTTGAAATTGAAAGGTGAGCACAAATGGTCAAAATCCGACATATTCTGACCTTTCTGCCCGTTCGCAGCTCAGAAAATGACAATGACCATCCTCATCTCGTTGTGTAGCTGGACATAGACAAGGGCACCCAGAAAAAGACCCACATTTCTCTAAAGAACTCGCCCACGGCTGCTGAAAGCTGATTAATAACCTATCTCCAAGTTTGGGGCTTTTTACCCGTGAATCTTCACTTTGCGACTAAACTATTCACGGCAGTGCCAAATTTTCTGGGTCACTGAATGTGGGTGCCTGCGCCCTACAAGCAAACCAAAAATCAAACCAATGCAATTACTAACATTACAGCTGGGTCATGTTATAGAGAGGTACGTTGAAATTGAAAGGTGAGCACAAAATTAATCGTCAAAATCCGACATTTTCTCACCTTTCTGCCCGTTCGCAGCTCAGAAAATGACAATGACCATCCTCATCTCGTTGTGTAGCTGGACATAGACAAGGGCACCCAGAAAAAGATCCACATTTCTCTAAAGAACTCGCCCACGGCTGCTGAAAGCTGATTAATAACCTATCTCCAAGTTTGGGGCTTTTTACCCGTGCATCTTCACTTTGCGACTAAACTATTCACAGCAGTGCCAAATTTTCTGGGTCACTGAATGTGGGTGCCTGCGCCCTACAAGCAAACCAAAAATCAAACCAATGCGACTACTGACATTACAGCTGGATCATGTTGTAAAGAGGTACGTTGAAATTGAAAGGTGAGCACAAATGGTCAAAATCCGACATTTTCTTACCTTTCTGCCCGTTCGCAGCTCAGAAAATGACAATGACCATCCTCATCTCGTTGTCTAGCTGGACATAGACAAGGGCACCCAGAAAAAGACCCACATTTCTCTAAAGAACTCGCCCACGGCTGCTGAAAGCTGATTAATAACCTATTTCCAAGTTTGGGGCTTTTTACCCGTGAATCTTCACTTTGCGACTAAACTATTCACAGCAGAGCCAAATTTTCTGGGTCACTGAATGTGCGTGCCTGCGCCCTACAAGCAAACCAAAAATCAAACCAATGCGACTACTGACATTACAGCTGGGTCATTTTTTAGAAAGGTACGTTGAAATTGAAAGGTGAGCACAAATGGTCAAAATCCGACATTTTCTAACCTTTCTGCCCGTTCGCAGCTCACGAAATGACAATGACCATCCTCATCTCGTTGTGTAGCTGGACATAGACAAGGGCATCCAGAAAAAGACCCACATTTCTCTAAAGAACTCGCCCACGGCTGCTGAAAGCTGATTAATAACCTATCTCCAGGTTTGGGGCTTTTTACCCGTGAATCTTCACTTTGCGACTAAACTATTCACAGCAGTGCCACATTTTCTGGGTCACTGAATGTGGGTGCCTGCGCCCTACAAGCAAACCAAAAATCAAACCAATGCGATTACTAACATTACAGCTGGGTCATGTTATAGAGAGGTACGTTGAAATTGAAAGGTGAGCACAAAATTAATGGTCAAAATCCGACATTTTCTCACCTTTCTGCCCGTTCGCAGCTCAGAAAATGACAATGACCATCCTCATCTCGTTGTGTAGCTGGACATAGACAAGGGCACCCAGAAAAAAACCCACATTTCTTTCAAGAATTCGCCCACGGCTGCTGAAAGCTGAATAATAACCTGTTTCCAAGTTTGGGGCTTTTTACCCGTGAATCTTCACTTTGCGACTAAACTATTCACAGCAGTGCCAAATTTTCTGGGTCACTGAATGTGGGTGCCTGCGCCCTACAAGCAAACCAAAAATCAAACCAATGCGACCACTGACATTACAGCTGGGTCATTTTTTAGAAAGGTACGTTGAAATTGAAAGGTGAGCACAAATGGTCAAAATCCGACATTTTCTCACCTTTCTGCCCGTTCGCAGCTCAGAAAATGACAATGACCATCCTCATCTCGTTGTGTAGCTGGACATAGACAAGGGCACCCAGAAAAAGACCCACATTTCTCTAAAGAACTCGCCCACGCCTACTGAAAGCTGATTAATAACCTATCTCCAAGTTTGGGGCTTTTTACCCGTGAATCTTCACTTTGCGACTAAACTATTTACAGCAGTGCCAAATTTTCTGGGTCACTCAATGTGGGTGCCTGCGCCCTACAAGCAAACCAAAAATCAAACCAATGCGACTACTGACATTACAGCTGGATCATGTTGTAAAGAGGTACGTTGAAATTGAAAGGTGAGCACAAATGGTCAAAATCCGACATTTTCTTACCTTTATGCCCGTTCGCAGCTCAGAAAATGACAATGACCATCCTCATCTCGTTGTGTAGCTGGACATAGACAAGGGCACCCAGAAAAAGACCCACATTTCTCTATAGAACTCGCCCATGGCTGCTGAAAGCTGATTAATAACCTATTTCCAAGTTTGGGGCTTTTTACCCGTGAATCTTCACTTTGCGACTAAAATATTCACAGCAGAGCCAAATTTTCTGGGTCACTGAATGTGGGTGCCTGCGCCCTACAAGCAAACCAAAAATCAAACCAATGCGACTACTGACATCACAGCTGGATCATGTTGTAGAGAGGTACGTTGAAATTGAAAGGTGAGCACAAATGGTCAAAATCCGACATTTTCTCACCTTTCTGCCCGTTCGCAGCTCACAAAATGACAATGACCATCCTCATCTCGTTGTGTAGCTGGACATAGACAAGGGCACCCAGAAAAAGATCCACATTTCTTTAAAGAATTTGCCCACGGCTGCAGAAAGCTGATTAATAACCTGTTTCCAAGTTTGGGGCTTTTTACCCGTGAATCTTCACTTTGCGACTAAACTATTCACAGCAGTGCCAAATTTTCTGGGTCACTGAATGTGGGTGCCTGCGCCCTACAAGCAAACCAAAAATCAAACCAATGCGACTACTGACATTACAGCTGGATCATGTTGTAAAGAGGTACGTTGAAATTGAAAGGTGAGCACAAATGGTCAAAATCCGACATTTTCTCACCTTTCTGCCCGTTCGCAGCTCACAAAATGACAATGACCATCCTCATCTCGTTGTGTAGCTGGACATAGACAAGGGCACCCAGAAAAAGACCCACATTTCTCTAAAGAACTCGCCCACGCCTACTGAAAGCTGATTAATAACCTATCTCCAAGTTTGGGGCTTTTTACCCGTGAATCTTCACTTTGCGACTAAACTATTCACAGCAGTGCCAAATTTTCTGGGTCACTGAATGTGGGTGCCTGCGCCCTACAAGCAAACCAAAAATCAAACCAATGCGACTACTGACATTACAGCTGGATCATGTTGTAAAGAGGTACGTTGAAATTGAAAGGTGAGCACAAATGGTCAAAATCCGACATTTTCTTACCTTTCTGCCCGTTCGCAGCTCACAAAATGACAATGACCATCCTCATCTCGTTGTGTAGCTGGACATAGACAAGGGCACCCAGAAAAAGACCCACATTTCTCTGAAGAACTCGCCCATGGCTGCTGAAAGCTGATTAATAACCTATTTCCAAGTTTGGGGCTTTTTACCCGTGAATCTTCACTTTGCGACTAAACTTTTCACAGCAGTGCCAAATTCTCTGGGTCACTGAATGTGGGTGCCTGCGCCCTACAAGCAAACCAAAAATCAAACCAATGCGACTACTGACATTACAGCTAGATCATGTTGTAGAGAGGTACGTTGAAATTGAAAGGTGAGCACAAATGGTCAAAATCCGACATTTTCTCACCTTTCTGCCCGTTCGCAGCTCAGAAAATGACAATGACCATCCTCATCTCGTTGTGTAGCTGGACATAGACAAGGGCACCCAGAAAAAGACCCACATTTTTCTAAAGAACTCGCCCACGCCTACTGAAAGCTGATTAATAACCTATCTCCGAGTTTGGGGCTTTTTACCCGTGAATCTTCACTTTGCGACTAAACTATTTACAGCAGTGCCAAATTTTCTGGGTCACTCAATGTGGGTGCCTGCGCCCTACAAGCAAACCAAAAATCAAACCAATGCGACTACTGACATTACAGCTGGATCATGTTGTAAAGAGGTACGTTGAAATTGAAAGGTGAGCACAAATGGTCAAAATCCGACATTTTCTTACCTTTCTGCCCGTTCGCAGCTCAGAAAATGACAATGACCATCCTCATCTCGTTGTGTAGCTGGACATAGACAAGGGCACCCAGAAAAAGACCCACATTTCTCTAAAGAACTTGCCCATGGCTGCTGAAAGCTGATTAATAACCTATTTCCAAGTTTGGGGCTTTTTACCCGTGAATCTTCACTTTGCGACTAAACTATTCACAGCAGAGCCAAATTTTCTGGGTCACTGAATGTGGGTGCTTGCGCCCTACAAGCAAACCAAAAATCAAACCAATGCGACTACTGACATCACAGCTGGATCATGTTGTAGAGAGGTACGTTGAAATTGAAAGGTGAGCACAAATGGTCAAAATCCGACATTTTCTCACCTTTCTGCCCGTTCGCAGCTCAGAAAATGACAATGACCATCCTCATCTCGTTGTGTAGCTGGACCTAGACAAGGGCACCCAGAAAAAGATCCACATTTCTTTAAAGAATTCGCCCACGGCTGCTGAAAGCTGAATAATAACCTGTTTCCAAGTTTGGGGCTTTTTACCCGTGAATCTTCACTTTGCGACTAAACTATTCACAGCAGTGCCAAATTTTCTGGGTCACTGAATGTGGGTGCCTGCGCCCTACAAGCAAACCAAAAATCAAACCAATGCGACCACTGACATTACAGCTGGGTCATTTTATAGAAAGGTACGTTGAAATTGAAAGGTGAGCACAAATAGTCAAAATCCGACATTTTCTCACCTTTCTGCCCGTTCGCAGCTCAGAAAATGACAATGACCATCCTCATCTCGTTGTGTAGCTGGACATAGACAAGGGCACCCAGAAAAAGACCCACATTTCTTTAAAGAACTCGCCCACGGCTACTGAAACCTGATTAATAACCTATCTCCAAGTTTGGGGCTTTTTACCCGTGAATCTTCACTTTGCGACTAAACTATTCACAGCAGTGCCAAATTTTCTGGGTCACTGAATGTGGGTGCCTGCGCCCTACAAGCAAACCAAAAATCAAACCAATGCGACTACTGACATTACAGCTGGGTCATTTTATAGAAAGGCACGTTGAAATTGAAAGGTGAGCACAAATGGTCAAAATCCGACATTTTCTAACCTTTATGCCAGTTCGCAGCTCAGAAAATGACAATGACCATCCTCATCTCGTTGTGTAGCTGGACATAGACAAGGGCACCCAGAAAAAGACCCACATTTCTCTAAAAAAACTCGCCGACGGCTGCTGAAAGCTGATTAATAACCTATTTCCAAGTTTGGGGCTTTTTACCCGTGAATCTTCACTTTGCGACTAAACTATTCACAGCAGTGCCAAATTTTCTGGGTCACTGAATGTGGGTGCCTGCGCCCTACAAGCAAACCAAAAATCAAACCAATGCGACCACTGACATTACAGCTGGGTCATTTTTTAGAAAGGTACGTTGAAATTGAAAGGTGAGCACAAATGGTCAAAATCCGACATTTTCTCACCTTTCTGCCCGTTCGCAGCTCAGAAAATGACAATGACCATCCTCATCTCGTTGTGTAGCTGGACATAGACAAGGGCACCCAGAAAAAGACCCACATTTTTCTGAAGAACTCGCCCACGCCTACTGAAAGCTGATTAATAACCTATCTCCAAGTTTGGGGCTTTTTACCCGTGAATCTTCACTTTGCGACTAAACTATTTACAGCAGTGCCAAATTTTCTGGGTCACTCAATGTGGGTGCCTGCGCCCTACAAGCAAACCAAAAATCAAACCAATGCGACTACTGACATTACAGCTGGATCATGTTGTAAAGAGGTACGTTGAAATTGAAAGGTGAGCACAAATGGTCAAAATCCGACATTTTCTTACCTTTCTGCCCGTTCGCAGCTCAGAAAATGACAATGACCATCCTCATCTCGTTGTGTAGCTGGACATAGACAAGGGCACCCAGAAAAAGACCCACATTTCTCTAAAGAACTTGCCCATGGCTGCTGAAAGCTGATTAATAACCTATTTCCAAGTTTGGGGCTTTTTACCCGTGAATCTTCACTTTGCGACTAAACTATTCACAGCAGAGCCAAATTTTCTGGGTCACTGAATGTGGGTGCTTGCGCCCTACAAGCAAACCAAAAATCAAACCAATGCGACTACTGACATCACAGCTGGATCATGTTGTAGAGAGGTACGTTGAAATTGAAAGGTGAGCACAAATGGTCAAAATCCGACATTTTCTCACCTTTCTGCCCGTTCGCAGCTCAGAAAATGACAATGACCATCCTCATCTCGTTGTGTAGCTGGACCTAGACAAGGGCACCCAGAAAAAGATCCACATTTCTTTAAAGAATTCGCCCACGGCTGCTGAAAGCTGAATAATAACCTGTTTCCAAGTTTGGGGCTTTTTACCCGTGAATCTTCACTTTGCGACTAAACTATTCACAGCAGTGCCAAATTTTCTCGGTCACTGAATGTGGGTGCCTGCGCCCTACAAGCAAACCAAAAATCAAACCAATGCGACCACTGACATTACAGCTGGGTCATTTTATAGAAAGGTACGTTGAAATTGAAAGGTGAGCACAAATAGTCAAAATCCGACATTTTCTCACCTTTCTGCCCGTTCGCAGCTCAGAAAATGACAATGACCATCCTCATCTCGTTGTGTAGCTGGACATAGACAAGGGCACCCAGAAAAAGACCCACATTTCTTTAAAGAACTCGCCCACGGCTACTGAAACCTGATTAATAACCTATCTCCAAGTTTGGGGCTTTTTACCCGTGAATCTTCACTTTGCGACTAAACTATTCACAGCAGTGCCAAATTTTCTGGGTCACTGAATGTGGGTGCCTGCGCCCTACAAGCAAACCAAAAATCAAACCAATGCGACTACTGACATTACAGCTGGGTCATTTTATAGAAAGGCACGTTGAAATTGAAAGGTGAGCACAAATGGTCAAAATCCGACATTTTCTAACCTTTATGCCAGTTCGCAGCTCAGAAAATGACAATGACCATCCTCATCTCGTTGTGTAGCTGGACATAGACAAGGGCACCCAGAAAAAGACCCACATTTCTCTAAAAAAACTCGCCGACGGCTGCTGAAAGCTGATTAATAACCTATTTCCAAGTTTGGGGCTTTTTACCCGTGAATCTTCACTTTGCGACTAAACTATTCACAGCAGAGCCAAATTTTCTGGGTCACTGAATGTGGGTGCCTGCGCCCTACAAGCAAACCAAAAATCAAACCAATGCGACTACTGACATCACAGCAGGATCATGTTGTAGAGAGGTACGTTGAAATTGAAAGGTGAGCACAAATGGTCAAAATCCGACATTTTCTTACCTTTCTGCCCGTTCGCAGCTCACAAAATGACAATGACCATCCTCATCTCGTTGTGTAGCTGGACATAGACAAGGGCGCCCAGAAAAAGACCCACATTTCTCTAAAGAACTTGCCCATGGCTGCTGAAAGCTGATTAATAACCTATTTCCAAGTTTGGGGCTTTTTACCCGTGAATCTTCACTTTGCGACTAAACTATTCACAGCAGAGCCAAATTTTCTGGGTCACTGAATGTGGGTGCCTGCGCCCTACAAGCAAACCAAAAATCAAACCAATGCGACTACTGACATTACAGCTGGATCATGTTGTAGAGAGGTACGTTGAAATTGAAAGGTGAGCACAAATGGTCAAAATCCGACATTTTCTCAACTTTCTGCCCGTTCGCAGCTCAGAAAATGACAATGACCATCCTCATCTCGTTGTGTAGCTGGACATAGACAAGGGCACCCAGAAAAAGATCCACATTTCTTTAAAGAATTCGCCTACGGCTGCTGAAAGCTGAATAATAACCTGTTTCCAAGTTTGGGGCTTTTTACCCGTGAATCTTCACTTTGCGACTAAACTATTCACAGCAGTGCCAAATTTTCTGGGTCACTGAATGTGGGTGCCTGCGCCCTACAAGCAAACCAAAAATCAAACCAATGCGACTACTGACATTACAGCTGGGTCATTTTTTAGAAAGGTACGTTGAAATTGAAAGGTGAGCACAAATGGTCAAAATCCGACATTTTCTCACCTTTCTGCCCGTTCGCAGCTCACAAAATGACAATGACCATCCTCATCTCGTTGTGTAGCTGGCCATAGACAAGGGCACCCAGAAAAAGACCCACATTTCTCTAAAGAACTCGCCCACGGCTGCTGAAAGCTGATTAATAACCTATCTCCAAGTTTGGGGCTTTTTACCCGTGAATCTTCACTTTGCGACAAAACTAATCACAGCATTGCCAAATTTTCCTGGTCACTGAATGTGGGTGCCTGCGCCCTACAAGCAAACCAAAAATGAAACCAATGTGATTACTGACATTACAGCTGGGTCATGTTATAGAGAGGTACGTTGAAATTGAAAGGTGAGCACAAATGGTCAAAATCCGACATTTTCTCACCTTTCTGCCCGTTCGCAGCTCAGAAAATGACAATGACCATCCTCATCTCGTTGTGTAGCTAGACATAGACAAGGGCACCCAGAAAAAGATCCACATTTCTTTAAAGAATTGGCCCACGGCTGCTGAAAGCTTAGAAATAACCTGTTTCCAAGTTTGGGGCTTCTTACCCGTGAATCTTCACTTTGCGACTAAACTATCCACAGCAGTGCCAAATTTTCTCGGTCACTGAATGTGGGTGCCTGCGCCCTACAAGCAAACCAAAAATCAAACCAATGCGACAACTGACATTACAGCTGGGTCATTTTTTAGAAAGGTACGTTGAAACTGAAAGGTGAGCACAAATGGTCAAAATCCGACATTTTCTTACCTTTATGCCCATTCGCAGCTCAGAAAATGACAATGACCATCCTCATCTCGTTGTGTAGCTGGACATAGACAAGGGCACCCAGAAAAAGACCCACATTTCTCTAAAGAACTCGCCGACGGCCGCTGAAAGCTTAATAATAACCTATTTCCAAGTTTGGGGCTTTCTACCCGTGAATCTTCACTTTGCGACTAAACTATTCACAGCAGTGCCAAATTTTCTGGGTCACTGAATGTGGGTGCCTGCGCCCTACAAGCAAACCAAAAATCAAACCAATGCGACTACTGACATTACAGCTGGATCGTGTTGTAGAGAGGTACGTTTAAATGAAAAGGTGAGCACAAATGGTCAAAATCCGACATTTTCTCACCTTTCTGCCCGTTCGCAGCTCAGAAAATGACAATGACCATCCTCATCTCGTTGTGTAGCTGGACATAGACAAGGGCACCCAGAAAAACACCCACATTTCTTTAAAGAATTGGCCCACGGCTGCTGAAAGCTGAATAATAACCTGTTTCCAAGTTTGGGGCTTTTTACCCGTGAATCTTCACTTTGCGACTAAACTATTCACAGCAGTGCCAAATTTTCTGGGTCACTGAATGTGGGTGCCTGCGCCCTACAAGCAAACCAAAAATCAAACCAATGCGACCACTGACATTACAGCTGGGTCATTTTTTAGAAAGGTACGTTGAAATTGAAAGGTGAGCACAAATGGTCAAAATTCGACATTTTCTCACCTTTCTGCCCGTTCGCAGCTCACAAAATGACAATGACCATCCTCATCTCGTTGTGTAGCTGGGCATAGACAAGGGCAACCAGAAAAAGACCCACATTTCTCTAAAGAACTCGCCCACGGCTGCTGAAAGCTGAATAATAACCCGCTATTTCCAAGTTTGGGGCTTTTTACCCGTGAATCTTCACTTTGCGACTAAACTATTCACAGCAGTGCCAAATTTTCTGGGTCACTGAATGTGGGTGCCTGCGCCCTACAAGCAAACCAAAAATCAAACCAATGCGACTACTGACATTACAGCTGGGTCATTTTTTAGAAAGGTACGTTGAAATTGAAAGGTGAGCACAAATGGTCAAAATTCGACATTTTCTCACCTTTCTGCCCGTTCGCAGCTCAGAAAATGACAATGACCATCCTCATCTCGTTGTGTAGCTGGGCATAGACAAGGGCAACCAGAAAAAGACCCACATTTCTCTAAAGAACTCGCCCACGGCTGCTGAAAGCTGAATAATAACCCGCTATTTCCAAGTTTGGGGCTTTTTACCCGTGAATCTTCACTTTGCGACTAAACTATTCACAGCAGTGCCAAATTTTCTGGGTCACTGAATGTGGGTGCCTGCGCCCTACAAGCAAACCAAAAATCAAACCAATGCGACTACTGACATTACAGCTGGATCATGTTGTAAAGAGGTACGTTAAAATTGAAAGGTGAGCACAAATGGTCAAAATCCGACATTTTCTTACCTTTCTGCCCGTTCGCAGCTCAGAAAATGACAATGACCATCCTCATCTCGTTGTGTAGCTGGACATAGACAAGGGCACCCAGAAAAAGACCCACATTTCTCTAAAGAACTCGCCCACGGCTGCTGAAAGCTGATTAATAACCTATTTCCAAGTTTGGGGCTTTTTACCCGTGAATCTTCACTTTGCGACTAAACTATTCACAGCAGAGCCAAATTTTCTGGGTCACTGAATGTGGGTGCCTGCGCACTACAAGCAAACCAAAAATCAAGCCAATGCGACTACTGACATTACAGCTGGATCATTTTGTAGAGAGGTACGTTGAAATTGAAAGGTGAGCACAAATGGTCAAAATCCGACATATTCTCACCTTTCTGCCCGTTCGCAGCTCAGAAAATGACAATGACCATCCTCATCTCGTTGTGTAGCTGGACATAGACAAGGGCACCCAGAAAAAGATCCACATTTCTTTAAAGAATTCGCCCACGGCTGCTGAAAGCTGAATAATAACCTGTTTCCAAGTTTGGGGCTTTTTACCCGTGAATCTTCACTTTGCGACTAAACTATTCACAGCAGTGCCAAATTTTCTGGGTCACTGAATGTGGGTGCCTGCGCCCTACAAGCAAACCAAAAATCAAACCAATGCGACTACTGACATTACAGCTGGGTCATTTTTTAGAAAGCAGGGATCGATTTATCCGGGTTCGCATCGCAGTTTGCGAATCAAAATTCACTGGCTGCGATTCGCTTTTCGTTTTTTATTGCCCAAAACTGCGATGTACTGCACTACAAAGACCAGTTGTGTGCAGTCTACATGCGACTGTTGTACACACTGCACTGCTGACTAGGGTCCAGGAGTAGTATTTTACTACTCCAACCAACTGGCCTGTCCTGCTCAGGCTGCGTTTACACGGAGACGAAACGAAACGAAACGGAACGAAACGGAACGAAAACGGGCTGGCCTCGAATCGTTTTCAAACCGTTTACACGAGAACGGCAAATCGTTTTGAACCGTTCACACGAAAACGGAAAACGGGCGAGCAGGCTGGAGTTAGTACGTGCTGGCTTGGCGCAAGGGCGGGAAGTAACACGTTAGTTGGAGTTGGTACGCGCTGGTGGTCGCAAAGGTCAGTTATTTCCCGCGAAATATAGTCCCGCGCGGAATGGTTCCCATGACCGCGCTCCGTTTCCAATCGTTTTCACTGTTTTCACCGTTTACACGAGAACGAAAACGTTTTGAAAACGTTTTCAAAACGTTTCAAAACACTTTGAAGTGCGTTTCCATTTCGTTCCGTTTAGGTATCGTTTTCGGGCGTTGTCGTGTAAACGATAGTAGTAAGCGCAACGATTTCGTTCCGTTTAGGTCCTACTTCGTTGTCGTGTAAACGCAAATCGTTTTCAATCGTTGTCGTGTAAACGCAGCCTCAGTCCGCGCGGGTCGCGGACTCGCGGATCGCGCTCTTTCGATTTTGGACACTGCACTAGCACTGGTCGTACATGACTGCAGTCTTCTGAAGTTTTGTACACGGTGGTGACTTTTCATGATGTTCTCCTTTCTTCTTTCACTGTCAAGCTCAGTTTGTTTCTGTTGGACAAGGCACAGTTGAAGTAGATGGTTCTTAGTCTCATGTAGCCAACATGTCAGTGAATCTGATCAGTGATTCACTGTCCAGAAGAGGGACAAAGAACTGGACCCGCCAGGAATGTCGATTCGTTTCGATGAAGAAAAGGAGAAAAGCGAAATTCGATGAGCTTTGCACGAAATGTCACGATCGTTTGAGCGCTTTCCTGAGGTTTCTTTGTCGAAGGAATCAGTGGAACTGCCCTGTTGAAAGACATTGTGTTGTGAAGAACTCGAAGACGGATGGACGCTGAACATGTAACGTGCCCAAGCGAAAACTCTAACGTAAATATTCAGGTCGAACATTCGCTTGGAAAAGCAAATTGCAACTGCAGCTATTGTCCTCTTCTGTATGAAATCCTGCTATTGTACAGCTATACATGTAAACTTTTGATGAAGGGAAACTGCTAATCAATACTGGGAGTTGCTAGTCAATTGTAAAACTGTGTAGCAGTGACTGCTATGCAAAAAAATCAAAGTAAATCGATCCCTGGAAAGGTACGTTGAAATTGAAAGGTGAGCACAAATGGTCAAAATCCGACATTTTCTCACCTTTCTGCCCGTTCGCAGCTCACAAAATGACAATGACCATCCTCATCTCGTTGTGTAGCTGGACATAGACAAGGGTACCCAGAAAAAGACCCACATTTCTCTAAAGAACTCGCCCACGGCTGCTGAAAGCGGATTAATAACCTATCTCCAAGTGTGGGGCTTTTTACCCGTGAAACTTCACTTTGCGACTAAACTATTCACAGTGCCAAATTTTCTGGGTCACTGAATGTGGGTGCCTGCGCCCTACAAGGAAACCAAAAATCAAACCAATGCGACTACTGACATTACAGCTGGATCATGTTGTAAAGAGGTACGTTAAAATTGAAAGGTGAGCACAAATGGTCAAAATCCGACATTTTCTTACCTTTATGCCCGTTCGCAGTTAAGGAAATGACAATGACCATCCTCATCTCGTTGTGTAGCTGGACATAGACAAGGGCACCCAGAAAAAGATCCACATTTCTTTAAAGAATTCGCCCACGGCTGCTGAAAGCTGAATAATAACCTGTTTCCAAGTTTGGGGCTTTTTACCCGTGAATCTTCACTTTGCGACTAAACTATTCACAGCAGTGCCAAATTTTCTCGGTCACTGAATGTGGGTGCCTGCGCCCTACAAGCAAACCAAAAATCAAACCAATGCGACTACTGACATTACAGCTGGGTCATTTTTTAGAAAGGTACGTTGAAATTGAAAGGTGAGCACAAATGGTCAAAATCCGACATTTTCTCACCTTTCTGCCCGTTCGCAGCTCACAAAATGACAATGACCATCCTCATCTCGTTGTGTAGCTAGACATAGACAAGGGCACCCAGAAAAAGACCCACATTTCTCTAAAGAACTCGCCCACGGCTGCTGAAAGCTGATTAATAACCTATTTCCAAGTTTGGGGCTTTTTACCCGTGAATCTTCACTTTGCGACTAAACTATTCACAGCAGAGCCAAATTTTCTGGATCACTGAATGTGGGTGCCTGCGCCCTACAAGCAAACCAAAAATCAAACCAATGCGACTACTGACATTACAGCTGGATCATGTTGTAGAGAGGTACGTTGAAATTGAAAGGTGAGCACAAATGGTCAAAATCCGACATTTTCTCACCTTTCTGCCCGTTCGCAGCTCACAAAATGACAATGACCATCCTCATCTCGTTGTGTAGCTAGACATAGACAAGGGCACCCAGAAAAAGATCCACATTTCTTTAAAGAATTGGCCCACGGCTGCTGAAAGCTTAGAAATAACCTATTTCCAAGTTTGGGGCTTTTTACCCGTGAATCTTCACTTTGCGACTAAACTATTCACAGCAGTGCCACATTTTCTGGGTCACTGAATGTGGGTGCCTGCGCCCTACAAGCAAACCAAAAATCAAACCAATGCGACAACTGACATTACAGCTGGATCATTTTTTAGAAAGGTACGTTGAAATTGAAAGGTGAGCACAAATGGTCAAAATCCGACATTTTCTCACCTTTCTGCCCGTTCGCAGCTCACAAAATGACAATGACCATCCTCATCTCGTTGTGTAGCTGGACATAGACAAGGGCACCCAGAAAAAGATCCACATTTCTTTAAAGAATTGGCCCACGGCTGCTGAAAGCTGAATAATAAACTGTTTCCAAGTTTGGGGCTTTTTACCCGTGAATCTTCACTTTGCGACTAAACTATTCACCGCATTGCCAAATTTTCCTGGTCACTGAATGTGGGTGCCTGCGCCCTACAAGCAAACCAAAAATGAAACCAATGCGATTACTGACATTACAGCTGGGTCATGTTATAGAGACGTTTGTTGAAATTGAAAGGTGAGCACAAATGGTCAAAATCCGACATTTTCTCACCTTTCTGCCCGTTCGCAGCTCACAAAATGACAATGACCATCCTCATCTCGTTGTGTAGCTGGACATAGACAAGGGCACCCAGAAAAAGATCCACATTTCTTTAAAGAATTGGCCCACGGCTGCTGAAAGCTGATTAATAACCTATCTCCAAGTTTGGGGCTTTTTACCCGTGAATCTTCACTTTGCGACTAAAATATTCACAGCATTGCCAAATTTTCCTGGTCACTGAATGTGGGTGCCTGCGCCCTACAAGCAAACCAAAAATGAAACCAATGCGATAACTGACATTACAGCTGGGTCATGTTATAGAGAGGTACGTTGAAATTGAAAGGTGAGCACAAATGGTCAAAATCCGACATTTTCTCACCTTTCTGCCCGTTCGCAGCTCACAAAATGACAATGACCATCCTCATCTCGTTGTGTAGCTGGACATAGACAAGGGCACCCAGAAAAACACCCACATTTGGCCCACGGCTGCTGAAAGCTGAATAATAACCTGTTTCCAAGTTTGGGGCTTTTTACCCGTGAATCTTCACTTTGCGACTAAACTATTCACAGCAGTTCCAAATTTTCTGGGTCACTGAATGTGGGTGCCTGCGCCCTACAAGCAAACCAAAAATCAAACCAATGCGACCACTGACATTACAGCTGGGTCATTTTATAGAAAGGTACGTTGAAATTGAAAGGTGAGCACAAATGGTCAAAATCCGACATTTTCTCACCTTTCTGCCCGTTCGCAGCTCACAAAATGACAATGACCATCCTCATCTCGTTGTGTAGCTGGACATAGACAAGGGCACCCAGAAAAAGATCCACATTTCTTTAAAGAATTGGCCCACGGCTGCTGAAAGCTGAATAATAACCTGTTTCCAAGTTTGGGGCTTTTTACCAGTGAATCTTCACTTTGCGACTAAACTATCCACAGCAGTGCCAAATTTTCTCGGTCACTGAATGTGGGTGCCTGCGCCCTACAAGCAAACCAAAAATCAAACCAATGCGACTACTGACATTACAGCTGGGTCATTTTTTAGAAAGGTACGTTGAAATTGAAAGGTGAGCACAAATGGTCAAAATCCGACATTTTCTTACCTTTATGCCCGTTCGCAGCTCACAAAATGACAATGACCATCCTAATCTCGTTGTGTAGCTGGACATAGACAATGGCACCCAGAAAAAGACCCACATTTCTCTAAAGAACTCGCCCACGGCTGCTGAAAGCTTAATAATAACCTATTTCCAAGTTTGGGGCTTTTTACCCGTGAATCTTCACTTTGCGACTAAACTTTTCACAGCAGTGCCAAATTTTCTGGGTCACTGAATGTGGGTGCCTGCGCCCTACAAGCAAACCAAAAATCAAACCAATGCGACTACTGACATTACAGCTGGATCATGTTGTAGAGAGGTACGTTGAAATTGAAAGGTGAGCACAAATGGTCAAAATCCGACATTTTCTCACCTTTCTGCCCGTTCGCAGCTCAGAAAATGACAATGACCATCCTCATCTCGTTGTGTAGCTGGACATAGACAAGGGCACCCAGAAAAACACCCACATTTCTTTAAAAAATTCGCCCACGGCTGCTGAAAGCTGAATAATAACCTGTTTCCAAGTTTGGGGCTTTTTACCCGTGAATCTTCACTTTGCGACTAAACTATTCACAGCGGTGCCAAATTTTCTGGGTCACTGAATGTGGGTGCCTGCACCCTACAAGCAAACCAAAAATCAAACCAATGCGACCACTGACATTACAGCTGGGTCATTTTTTAGAAAGGTACGTTGAAATTGAAAGGTGAGCACAAATGGTCAAAATCCGACATTTTCTCACCATTCTGCCCGTTCGCAGCTCACAAAATGACAATGACCATCCTCATCTCGTTGTGTAGCTGGACATAGACAAGGGCACCCAGAAAAAGACCCACATTTCTCTAAAGAACTCGCCCACGGCTGCTGAAAGCTTAATAATAACCTATTTCCAAGTTTGGGGCTTTTTAACCGTGAATCTTCACTTTGCGACTAAACTTTTCACAGTAGTGCCAAATTTTCTGGGTCACTGAATGTGGGTGCCTGCGCCCTACAAGCAAACCAAAAATCAAACCAATGCGACTACTGACATTACAGCTAGATCATGTTGTAGAGAGGTACGTTGAAATTGAAAGATGAGCACAAATGGTCAAAATCCGACATTTTCTCACCTGTCTGCCCGTTCGCAGCTCACAAAATGACAATGACCATCCTCATCTCGTTGTGTAGCTGGACATAGACAAGGGCACCCAGAAAAACACCCACATTTCTTTAAAGAATTCGCCCACGGCTGCTGAAAGCTGAATAATAACCTGTTTCCAAGTTTGGGGCTTTTTACCCGTGAATCTTCACTTTGCGACTAAACTATTCACAGCAGTGCCAAATTTTCTGGGTCACTAAATGTGGGTGCCTGCACCCTACAAGCAAACCAAAAATCAAACCAATGCGACTACTGACATTACAGCTGGGTCATTTTTTAGAAAGGTACGTTGAAATTGAAAGGTGAGCACAAATGGTCAAAATCCGACATTTTCTCACCTTTCTGCCCGTTCGCAGCTCACAAAATGACAATGACCATCCTCATCTCGTTGTGTAGCTGGACATAGACAAGGGCACCCAGAAAAAGATCCACATTTCTTTAAAGAATTCGCCCACGGCTGCTGAAAGCTGAATAATAACCTGTTTCCAAGTTTGGGGCTTTTTACCCGTGAATCTTCACTTTGCGACTAAACTATTCACAGCAGTGCCAAATTTTCCTGGTCACTGAATGTGGGTGCCTGCGCCCTACAAGCAAACCAAAAATCAAACCAATGCGATTACTGACATTACAGCTGGGTCATGTTATAGAGAGGTACGTTGAAATTGAAAGGTGAGCACAAATGGTCAAAATCCGACATTTTCTCACCTTTCTGCCCGTTCGCAGCTCACAAAATGACAATGACCATCCTCATCTCGTTGTGTAGCTGGACATAGACAAGGGCACCCAGAAAAAGATCCACAATTTTTTTTAAAGAATTGGCCCACGGCTGCTGAAAGCTGAATAATAATAGGCACTTCAGGCGGTTTTTTCAAAACCAGAAATACTCATATTTCTTTCTTGTATCCGATTCAGATAGGTTTAGGAAGACTTCACAGAAAATTTGAAGCAAAAAGAATAACTTGGCACAGAGATATAGCCATCCAAAGTCGGAGGGAAATATAACGGCTATTTCAGTATTTCGACGGCACCAGCAGCATATCAGAAATTGGTAGGACTTGCTTCAGTGTCTATAGTGGCAAAATACCAGGCTCGCTGGAAGCAGGTCAAAATAACCAGATGAATGCAGAAACAGCATGGTTTGGAAAAGCTTCGCATTTTTCATCCGTCCGGCAGCTCAGACGAAGATATCGGGTGTGGTCACCATGGCAACTCCATAGCAACTCCATCGCAACAGCATGAAAACAGTGAAGAGAAGCCTTTGGAAAAGCATAAGATGAGACTTTGAGGTAAGATAAAGTAACTACAATAATTCAGTGCCAGAACACATTGTTGCTACATGTACAGTACTGACGTGGTGACGACTACGGAAGAACAATGAGCCGAAGACTGAGCAAACTAGAATTTTACCGGGTATTTGACGGAAAGAAATGACAAACTATTACATGTAGAACAACGTTTGCAAATGTTTGGGACTACTGAAACTTCAGCAACTCCAGCATGAGAGATTTTGTGCATAGAGTGTGTGCTGGATTCTTGGTATAATATCACCGTCAATGCTTTTCTTGGTCGCTGGAAGCCACCAGCTGATCAGCTGACGATTTGTTCCAAGCAGGCCATTTTGATGTCAGCTTTCTTGGTCCAGTCGCCGAAGTATATACTGTCCTACTCGTCGCCTGCAGGAGAGGACGACTGCTCCGATGCGACTCCAATTATAATTATAACACCTGCAATATTTCTTCTTGCGCAGCCATGCGCATGGGCTCCGACGAACAAGGACTAGTGCCGGGAGGACGCCTGTCGCGGCTCACTTTCAATAACACCTCGCATTATTTCTTCTTGCGCAGCAATGCGCAAAGTGTTGGACAAACGAGGACAACTGATTCCGAAAGGAAATACGACGCTGAAGACGATGAGCTACATGGCAAATGCGTGCAATCAAGTGAAATGCCCGAAAAATCCTTGCCGATTTTACTCGAACTGTACGTGAGTTCAAAAAATTTCCGCATCATGACGTATGTGGGCTCAAACGAAAGCTGAGGGCCTCAGCTACACGCTGCGCCACACGAGAAGGCCCTGCGCAGCTTAGGTGCAGCTACAGATCGATCTATGCATGCGCCTTTCCGTGGTGCCACGCATGTACGCGATTCA
Organism: Sycon ciliatum; assembly: GCF_964019385.1. Classification (NCBI taxonomy): domain Eukaryota; kingdom Metazoa; phylum Porifera; class Calcarea; order Leucosolenida; family Sycettidae; genus Sycon; species Sycon ciliatum. The sequence goes on along the minus strand of NC_088649.1, from coordinate 11,551,376 downwards.
GCGTTAGCACTTTTTGACAGGTCGTGTCACGTGACTGAAGTGCCTAATAATAACCTGTTTCCAAGTTTGGGGCTTTTTACCCGTGAATCTTCACTTTGCGACTAAACTATCCACAGCAGTGCCAAATTTTCTCGGTCACTGAATGTGGGTGCCTGCGCCCTACAAGCAAACCAAAAATCAAACCAATGCGACAACTGACATTACAGCTGGGTCATTTTTTAGAAAGGTACGTTGAAATTGAAAGGTGAGCACAAATGGTCAAAATCCGACATTTTATCACCTTTCTGCCCGTTCGCAGCTCACAAAATGACAATGACCATCCTCATCTCGTTGTGTAGCTGGACATAGACAAGGGCACCCAGAAAAACACCCACATTTCTTTAAAGAATTGGCCCACGGCTGCTGAAAGCTGCAAAATAACCTGTTTCCAAGTTTGGGGCTTTTTACCCGTGAATCTTCACTTTGCGACTAAACTATTCACAGCAGTGCCAAATTTTCTGGGTCACTGAATGTGGGTGCCTGCGCCCTACAAGCAAACCAAAAATCAAACCAATGCGACCACTGACATTAAAGCTGGGTCATTTTTTAGAAAGGTACGTTGAAATTGAAAGGTGAGCACAAATGGTCAAAATCCGACATTTTCTCACCTTTCTGCCCGTTCCCAGCTCACAAAATGACAATGACCATCCTCATCTCGTTGTGTAGCTGGACATAGACAAGGGCACCCAGAAAAAAACCCACATTTCTCTAAAGAACTCGCCCACGGCTGCTGAAAGCTTAATAATAACCTATTTCCAAGTTTGGGGCTTTTTACCCGTGAATCTTCACTTTGCGACTAAACTTTTCACAGCAGTGCCAAATTCTCTGGGTCACTGAATGTGGGTGCCTGCGCCCTACAAGCAAACCAAAAATCAAACCAATGCGACTACTGACATTACAGCTAGATCATGTTGTAGAGAGGTACGTTGAAATTGAAAGGTGAGCACAAATGGTCAAAATCCGACATTTTCTCACCTTTCTGCCCGTTCGCAGCTCAGAAAATGACAATGACCATCCTCATCTCGTTGTGTAGCTGGACATAGACAAGGGCACCCAGAAAAACACCCACATTTCTTTAAAGAATTCGCCCACGGCTGCTGAAAGCTGAATAAAAACCTGTTTCCAAGTTTGGGGCTTTTTACCCGTGAATCTTCACTTTGCGACTAAACTATTCACAGCAGTGCCAAATTTTCTGGGTCACTGAATGTGGGTGCCTGCGCCCTACAAGCAAACCAAAAATCAAACCAATGCGACTACTGACATTACAGCTGGGTCATTTTTTAGAAAGGTACGTTGAAATTGAAAGGTGAGCACAAATGGTCAAAATCCGACATTTTCTCACCTTTCTGCCCGTTCGCAGCTCACAAAATGACAATGACCATCCTCATCTCGTTGTGTAGCTGGACATAGACAAGGGCACCGTGAAAAAGATCCACATTTCTTTAAAGAATTTGCCCACGGCTGCTGAAAGCTGAATAATAACCTGTTTCCAAGTTTGGGGCTTTTTACCCGTGAATCTTCACTTTGCGACTAAACTATTCACAGCATTGCCAAATTTTCCTGGTCACTGAATGTGGGTGCCTGAGCCCTACAAGCAAACCAAAAATGAAACCAATGCGATTACTGACATTACAGCTGGGTCATGTTATAGAGAGGTACGTTGAAATTGAAAGGTGAGCACAAATGGTCAAAATCCGACATTTTCTCACCTTTCTGCCCGTTCGCAGCTCACAAAATGACAATGACCATCCTCATCTCGTTGTGTAGCTGGACATAGACAAGGGCACCCAGAAAAAGATCCACATTTCTTTAAAGAATTGGCCCACGGCTGCTGAAAGCTGAATAATAACCTGTTTCCAAGTTTGGGGCTTTTTACCCGTGAATCTTCACTTTGCGACTAAACTATCCACAGCAGTGCCAAATTTTCTCGGTCACTGAATGTGAGTTCCTGCGCCCTACAAGTAAACCAAAAATCAAACCAATGCGACAACTGACATTACAGCTGGGTCATTTTTTAGAAAGGTACGTTGAAATTGAAAGGTGAGCACAAATGGTCAAAATCCGACATTTTCTTACCTTTACGCCCGTTCGCAGCTCACAAAATGACAATGACCATCCTCATCTCGTTGTGTAGCTGGACATAGACAAGGGCACCCAGAAAAAGACCCACATTTCCCTAAAGAACTCGCCCACGGCTGCTGAAAGCTTAATAATAACCTATTTCCAAGTTTGGGGCTTTTTACCCGTGAATCTTCACTTTGCGACTAAACTTTTCACAGCAGTGCCAAATTTTCTGGGTCACTGAATGTGGGTGCCTGCGCCCTACAAGCAAACCAAAAATCAAGCCAATGCGACTACTGACATTACAGCTGGATCATGTTGTAGAGAGGTACGTTGAAATTCAAAGGTGAGCACAAATGGTCAAAATCCGACATTTTCTCACCTTTCTGCCCGTTCGCAGCTCAGAAAATGACAATGACCATCCTCATCTCGTTGTGTAGCTGGACATAGACAAGGGCACCCAGAAAAACACCCACATTTCTTTAAAGAATTGGCCCACGGCTGCTGAAAGCTGAATAATAACCTGTTTCTAAGTTTGGGGCTTTTACCCGTGAATCTTCACTTTGCGACTAAACTATTCACAGCAGTGCCAAATTTTCTGGGTCACTGAATGTGGGTGCCTGCGCCCTACAAGCAAACGAAAAATCAAACCAATGCGACCACTGACATTACAGCTGGGTCATTTTTTAGAAAGGTACGTTGAAATCGAAAGGTGAGCACAAATGGTCAAAATCCGACATTTTCTCACCTTTCTGCCCGTTCGCAGCTCACAAAATGACAATGACCATCCTCATCTCGTTGTGTAGCTGGACATAGACAAGGGCACCCAGAAAAAGACCCACATTTCTCTAAAGAACTCGCCCACGGCTGCTGAAAGCTTAATAATAACCTATTTCCAAGTTTGGGGCTTTTTACCCGTGAATCTTCACTTTGCGACTAAACTTTTCACAGCAGTGCCAAATTTTCTGGGTCACTCAATGTGGGTGCCTGCGCCCTACAAGCAAACCAAAAATCAAACCAATGCGACTACTGACATTACAGCTAGATCATGTTGTAGAAAGGTACGTTGAAATTGAAAGGTGAGCACAAATGGTCAAAATCCGACATTTTCTCACCTTTCTGCCCGTTCGCAGCTCAGAAAATGACAATGACCATCCTCATCTCGTTGTCTAGCTGGACATAGACAAGGGTACCCAGAAAATGACCCACATTTCTCTAAAGAACTCGCCCACGGCTACTGAAAGCTGATTAATAACCTATCTCCAAGTTTGGGGCTTTTTACCCGTGAATCTTCACTTTGCGATTAAACTATTCACAGCAGTGCCAAATTTTCTGGGTCACTGAATGTGGGTGCCTGCGCCCTACAAGCAAACTAAAAATCAAACCAATGCGACTACTGACAATACAGCTGGATCATGTTGTAGAGAGGTACGTTGAAATTGAAAGGTGAGCACAAATGGTCAAAATCCGACATTTTCTCACCTTTCTGCCCGTTCGCAGCTCACAAAATGACAATGACCATCCTCATCTCGTTGTGTAGCTGGACATAGACAAGGGCACCCAGAAAAACACCCACATTTCTTTAAAGAATTGGCCCACGGCTGCTGAAAGCTGAATAATAACCTGTTTCCAAGTTTGGGGCTTTTTACCCGTGAATCTTCACTTTGCGACTAAACTTTTCACAGCAGTGCCAAATTTTCTGGGTCACTGAATGTGGGTGCCTGCGCCCTACAAGCAAACCAAAAATCAAACCAATGCGACTACTGACATTACAGCTAGATCATGTTGTAGAGAGGTACGTTGAAATTGAAAGGTGAGCACAAATGGTCAAAATCCGACATTTTCTCACCTTTCTGCCCAATCGCAGCTCAGAAAATGACAATGACCATCCTCATCTCGTTGTGTAGCTGGACATAGACAAGGGCACCCAGAAAAACACCCACATTTCTTTAAAGAATTCGCCCACGGCTGCTGAAAGCTGAATAATAACCTGTTTCCAAGTTTGGGGCTTTTTACCCGTGAATCTTCACTTTGCGACTAAACTATTCACAGCAGTGCCAAATTTTCTGGGTCACTGAATGTGGGTGCCTGCGCCCTACAAGCAAACCAAAAATCAAACCAATGCGACTACTGACATTACAGCTGGGTCATTTTTTAGAAAGGTACGTTGAAATTGAAAGGTGAGCACAAATGGTCAAAATCCGACATTTTCTCACCTTTCTGCCCGTTCGCAGCTCACAAAATGACAATGACCATTCTCATCTCGTTGTGTAGCTGGACATAGACAAGGGCACCCAGAAAAAGATCCACATTTCTTTAAAGAATTCGCCCACGGCTGCTGAAAGCTGAATAATAACCTGTTTCCAAGTTTGGGGCTTTTTACCCGTGAATCTTCACTTTGCGACTAAACTATTCACAGCAGTGCCAAATTTTCTGGGTCACTGAATGTGGGTGCCTGCGCCCTACAAGCAAACTAAAAATCAAACCAATGCGACTACTGACATTACAGCTGGATCATGTTGTAGAGAGGTACGTTGAAATTGAAAGGTGAGCACAAATGGTCAAAATCCGACATTTTCTCACCTTTCTGCCCGTTCGCAGCTCAGAAAATGACAATGACCATCCTCATCTCGTTGTGTAGCTGGACATAGACAAGGGCACACAGAAAAACACCCACATTTCTTTAAAGAATTGGCCCACGGCTGCTGAAAGCTGAATAATAACCTGTTTCCAAGTTTGGGGCTTTTTACCCGTGAATCTTCACTTTGCGACTAAACTTTTCACAGCAGTGCCAAATTTTCTGGGTCACTGAATGTGGGTGCCTGCGCCCTACAAGCAAACCAAAAATCAAACCAATGCGACTACTGACATTACAGCTAGATCATGTTGTAGAGAGGTACGTTGAAATTGAAAGGTGAGCACAAATGGTCAAAATCCGACATTTTCTCACCTTTCTGCCCAATCGCAGCTCAGAAAATGACAATGACCATCCTCATCTCGTTGTGTAGCTGGACATAGACAAGGGCACCCAGAAAAACACCCACATTTCTTTAAAGAATTCGCCCACGGCTGCTGAAAGCTGAATAATAACCTGTTTCCAAGTTTGGGGCTTTTTACCCGTGAATCTTCACTTTGCGACTAAACTATTCACAGCAGAGCCAAATTTTCTCGGTCACTGAATGTGGGTGCCTGCGCCCTACAAGCAAACCAAAAATCAAACCAATGCGACTACTGACATTACAGCTAGATCATGTTGTAGAGAGGTACGTTGAAATTGAAAGGTGAGCACAAATGGTCAAAATCCGACATTTTCTCACCTTTCTGCCCGTTCGCAGCTCAGAAAATGACAATGACCATCCTCATCTCGTTGTGTAGCTGGACATAGACAAGGGCACCCAGAAAAACACCCACATTTCTTTAAAGAATTTGCCCACGGCTGCTGAAAGCTGAATAATAACCTGTTTCCAAGTTTGGGGCTTTTAACCCGTGAATCTTCACTTTGCGACTTAACTATTCACAGCAGTGCCAAATTCTCTGGGTCACTGAATGTGGGTGCCTGCGCCCTACAAGCAAACCAAAAATCAAACCAATGCGACAATTGACATTACAGCTGGATCATGTTGTAAAGAGGTACGTTGAAATTAAAAGGTGAGCACAAATGGTCAAAATCCGACATTTTCTTACCTTTCTGCCCGTTCGCAGCTCAGAAAATGACAATGACCATCCTCATCTCGTTGTGTAGCTGGACATAGACAAGGGCACCCCGAAAAAGACCCACATTTCTCTAAAGAACTCGCCCACGGCTGCTGAAAGCTGATTAATAACCTATTTCCAAGTTTGGGGCTTTTTACCCGTGAATCTTCACTTTGCGACTAAACTATTCACAGCAGTGCCAAATTTTCTGGGTCACTGAATGTGGGTGCCTGCGCCCTACAAGCAAACCAAAAATCAAACCAATGCGACTACTGACATTACAGCTGGGTCATTTTTTAGAAAGGTACGTTGAAATTGAAAGGTGAGCACAAATGGTCAAAATCCGACATTTTCTCACCTTTCTGCCCGTTCGCAGCTCACAAAATGACAATGACCATTCTCATCTCGTTGTGTAGCTGGACATAGACAAGGGCACCCAGAAAAAGATCCACATTTCTTTAAAGAATTCGCCCACGGCTGCTGAAAGCTGAATAATAACCTGTTTCCAAGTTTGGGGCTTTTTACCCGTGAATCTTCACTTTGCGACTAAACTTTTCACAGCAGTGCCAAATTTTCTGGGTCACTGAATGTGGGTGCCTGCGCCCTACAAGCAAACCAAAAATCAAACCAATGCGACTACTGACATTACAGCTAGATCATGTTGTAGAGAGGTACGTTGAAATTGAAAGGTGAGCACAAATGGTCAAAATCCGACATTTTCTCACCTTTCTGCCCAATCGCAGCTCAGAAAATGACAATGACCATCCTCATCTCGTTGTGTAGCTGGACATAGACAAGGGCACCCAGAAAAACACCCACATTTCTTTAAAGAATTCGCCCACGGCTGCTGAAAGCTGAATAATAACCTGTTTCCAAGTTTGGGGCTTTTTACCCGTGAATCTTCACTTTGCGACTAAACTATTCACAGCAGAGCCAAATTTTCTCGGTCACTGAATGTGGGTGCCTGCGCCCTACAAGCAAACCAAAAATCAAACCAATGCGACTACTGACATTACAGCTAGATCATGTTGTAGAGAGGTACGTTGAAATTGAAAGGTGAGCACAAATGGTCAAAATCCGACATTTTCTCACCTTTCTGCCCGTTCGCAGCTCAGAAAATGACAATGACCATCCTCATCTCGTTGTGTAGCTGGACATAGACAAGGGCACCCAGAAAAACACCCACATTTCTTTAAAGAATTTGCCCACGGCTGCTGAAAGCTGAATAATAACCTGTTTCCAAGTTTGGGGCTTTTAACCCGTGAATCTTCACTTTGCGACTTAACTATTCACAGCAGTGCCAAATTCTCTGGGTCACTGAATGTGGGTGCCTGCGCCCTACAAGCAAACCAAAAATCAAACCAATGCGACAACTGACATTACAGCTGGATCATGTTGTAAAGAGGTACGTTGAAATTGAAAGGTGAGCACAAATGGTCAAAATCCGACATTTTCTTACCTTTCTGCCCGTTCGCAGCTCAGAAAATGACAATGACCATCCTCATCTCGTTGTGTAGCTGGACATAGACAAGGGCACCCCGAAAAAGACCCACATTTCTCTAAAGAACTCGCCCACGGCTGCTGAAAGCTGATTAATAACCTATTTCCAAGTTTGGGGCTTTTTACCCGTGAATCTTCACTTTGCGACTAAACTATTCACAGCAGTGCCAAATTTTCTGGGTCACTGAATGTGGGTGCCTGCGCCCTACAAGCAAACCAAAAATCAAACCAATGCGACTACTGACATTACAGCTGGGTCATTTTTTAGAAAGGTACGTTGAAATTGAAAGGTGAGCACAAATGGTCAAAATCCGACATTTTCTCACCTTTCTGCCCGTTCGCAGCTCACAAAATGACAATGACCATTCTCATCTCGTTGTGTAGCTGGACATAGACAAGGGCACCCAGAAAAAGATCCACATTTCTTTAAAGAATTCGCCCACGGCTGCTGAAAGCTGAATAATAACCTGTTTCCAAGTTTGGGGCTTTTTACCCGTGAATCTTCACTTTGCGACTAAACTATTCACAGCAGTGCCAAATTTTCTGGGTCACTGAATGTGGGTGCCTGCGCCCTACAAGCAAACTAAAAATCAAACCAATGCGACTACTGACATTACAGCTGGATCATGTTGTAGAGAGGTACGTTGAAATTGAAAGGTGAGCACAAATGGTCAAAATCCGACATTTTCTCACCTTTCTGCCCGTTCGCAGCTCAGAAAATGACAATGACCATCCTCATCTCGTTGTGTAGCTGGACATAGACAAGGGCACCCAGAAAAACACCCACATTTCTTTAAAGAATTGGCCCACGGCTGCTGAAAGCTGAATAATAACCTGTTTCCAAGTTTGGGGCTTTTTACCCGTGAATCTTCACTTTGCGACTAAACTTTTCACAGCAGTGCCAAATTTTCTGGGTCACTGAATGTGGGTGCCTGCGCCCTACAAGCAAACCAAAAATCAAACCAATGCGACTACTGACATTACAGCTAGATCATGCTGTAGAGAGGTACGTTGAAATTGAAAGGTGAGCACAAATGGTCAAAATCCGACATTTTCTCACCTTTCTGCCCAATCGCAGCTCAGAAAATGACAATGACCATCCTCATCTCGTTGTGTAGCTGGACATAGACAAGGGCACCCAGAAAAACACCCACATTTCTTTAAAGAATTCGCCCACGGCTGCTGAAAGCTGAATAATAACCTGTTTCCAAGTTTGGGGCTTTTTACCCGTGAATCTTCACTTTGCGACTAAACTATTCACAGCAGAGCCAAATTTTCTCGGTCACTGAATGTGGGTGCCTGCGCCCTACAAGCAAACCAAAAATCAAACCAATGCGACTACTGACATTACAGCTAGATCATGTTGTAGAGAGGTACGTTGAAATTGAAAGGTGAGCACAAATGGTCAAAATCCGACATTTTCTCACCTTTCTGCCCGTTCGCAGCTCAGAAAATGACAATGACCATCCTCATCTCGTTGTGTAGCTGGACATAGACAAGGGCACCCAGAAAAACACCCACATTTCTTTAAAGAATTTGCCCACGGCTGCTGAAAGCTGAATAATAACCTGTTTCCAAGTTTGGGGCTTTTAACCCGTGAATCTTCACTTTGCGACTTAACTATTCACAGCAGTGCCAAATTCTCTGGGTCACTGAATGTGGGTGCCTGCGCCCTACAAGCAAACCAAAAATCAAACCAATGCGACAACTGACATTACAGCTGGATCATGTTGTAAAGAGGTACGTTGAAATTGAAAGGTGAGCACAAATGGTCAAAATCCGACATTTTCTTACCTATCTGCCCGTTCGCAGCTCAGAAAATGACAATGACCATCCTCATCTCGTTGTGTAGCTGGACATAGACAAGGGCACCCCGAAAAAGACCCACATTTCTCTAAAGAACTCGCCCACGGCTGCTGAAAGCTGATTAATAACCTATTTCCAAGTTTGGGGCTTTTTACCCGTGAATCTTCACTTTGCGACTTAACTATTCACAGGAGAGCCAAATTTTCTGGGTCACTGAATGTGGGTGCCTGCGCCCTACAAGCAAACCAAAAATCAAACCAATGCGACTACTGACATTACAGCTGGATCATGCTGTAAAGAGGTACGTTGAAATTGAAAGGTGAGCACAAATGGTCAAAATCCGACATTTTCTTACCTTTCTTCCCGTTCGCAGCTCAGAAAATGACAATGACCATCCTCATCTCGTTGTGAAGCTGGACATAGACAAGGGCACCCAGAAAAGGACCCACATTTCTCTAAAGAACTCGCCCACGGCTGCTGAAAGCTGATTAATAACCTATTTCCAAGTTTGGGGCTTTTTACCCGTGAATCTTCACTTTGCGACTAAACTATTCACAGCAGAGCCAAATTTTCTGGGTCACTGAATGTGGGTGCCTGCGCCCTACAAGCAAACCAAAAATCAAACCAATGCGACTACTGACATTACAGCTGGATCATGTTGTAGAGAGGTACGTTGAAATTGAAAGGTGAGCACAAATGGTCAAAATCCGACGTTTTCTTACCTTTATGCCCGTTCGCAGCTCACAAAATGACAATGACCATCCTCATCTCGTTGTGTAGCTGGACATAGACAAGGGCACCCAGAAAAAGACCCACATTTCTCTAAAGAACTCGCCCACGGCTGCTGAAAGCTTAATAATAACCTATTTCCAAGTTTGGGGCTTTTTACCCGTGAATCTTCACTTTGCGATTAAACTATTCACAGCAGAGCCAAATTTTCTGGGTCACTGAATGTGGGTGCCTGCGCCCTACAAGCAAACCAAAAATCAAACCAATGCGACTACTGACATTACAGCTGGATCATGTTGTAGAGAGGTACGTTGAAATTGAAAGGTGAGCACAAATGGTCAAAATCCGACATTTTCTTACCTTTATGCCCGTTCGCAGCTCAGAAAATGACAATGACCATCCTCATCTCGTTGTGTACCTGGACATAGACAAGGGCACCCAGAAAAAGATCCACATTTCTTTAAAGAATTCGCCCACGGCTTCTAAAAGCTGAATAATAACCTGTTTCCAAGTTTGGGGCTTTTTACCCGTGAATCTTCACTTTGCGACTAAACTATTCACAGCAGTGCCAAATTTTCTAGGTCACTGAATGTGGGTGCCTGCGCCCTACAAGCAAACCAAAAATCAAACCAATGCGACTACTGACATTACAGCTGGATCATGTTGTAAAGAGGTACGTTTAAATTGAAAGGCGAGCACAAATGGTCAAAATCCGACATTTTCTCACCTTTCTGCCCGTTCGCAGCTCACAAAATGACAATGACCATCCTCATCTCGTTGTGTAGCTGGACATAGACAAGGGCACCCAGAAAAAGACCCACATTTCTCTAAAGAACTCGCCCACGGCTGCTAAAAGCTGATTAATAACCTATCTCCAAGTTTGGGGCTTTTTACCCGTGAATCTTCACTTTGCGACTAAACTTTTCACAGCAGTGCCAAATTTTCTGGGTCACTGAATGTGGGTGCCTGCGCCCTACAAGCAAACCAAAAATCAAACCAATGCGACTACTGACATTACAGCTGGATCATGTTGTAGAGAGGTACGTTGAAATTGAAAGGTGAGCACAAATGGTCAAAATCCGACATGTTCTCACCTTTCTGCCCGTTCGCAGCTCAGAAAATGACAATGACCATCCTCATCTCGTTGTGTAGCTGGACATAGACAAGGGCACCCAGAAAATGATCCACATTTCTTTAAAGAATTCGCTGACGGCTGCTGAAAGCTGAATAATAACCTGTTTTCAAGTTTGGGGCTTTTTACCCGTGAATCTTCACTTTGCGACTAAACTATTCACAGCAGTGCCAAATTTTCTTGGGCACTGAATGTGGGTGCCTGCGCCCTACAAGCAAACCAAAAATCAAACCAATGCGACTACTGACATTACAGCTGGGTAATTTTTTAGAAAGGTACGTTGAAATTGAAAGGTGAGCACAAATGGTCAAAATCCGACATTTTCTCACCTTTCTGCCCGTTCGCAGCTCAGAAAATGACAATGACCATCCTCATCTCGTTGTGTAGCTGGACATAGACAAGGGCACCCAGAAAAAGACCCACATTTCTCTAAAGAACTCGCCCACGGCTGCTAAAAGCTGATTAATAGCCTATCTCCAAGTTTGGGGCTTTTTACCCGTGAATCTTCACTTTGCGACTAAACTATTCACAGCAGAGCCAAATTTTCTGGGTCACTGAATGTGGGTGCCTGCGCCCTACAAGCAAACAAAAAAATCAAACCGATGCGACTACTGACATTACAGCTGGATCATGTTGTAGAGAGGTACGTTGAAATTGAAAGGTGAGCACAAATGGTCAAAATCCGACATTTTCTCACCTTTCTGCCCGTTCGCAGCTCACAAAATGACAATGACCATCCTCATCTCGTTGTGTAGCTGGACATAGACAAGGGCACCCAGAAAAAGACCCACATTTCTCTAAAGAACTCGCCCACGGCTGCTGAAAGCTTAATAATAACCTATTTCCAAGTTTGGGGCTTTTTACCCGTGAATCTTCACTTTGCGACTAAACTATTCACAGCAGAGCCAAATTTTCTGGGTCACTGAATGTGGGTGCCTGCGCCCTACAAGCAAACCAAAAATCAAACCAATGCGACTACTGACATTACAGCTGGATCATGTTGTAGAGAGGTACGTTGAAATTGAAAGGTGAGCACAAATGGTCAAAATCCGACATTTTCTTACCTTTCTGCCCGTTCGCAGCTCAGAAAATGACAATGACCATCCTCATCTCGTTGTGAAGCTGGACATAGACAAGGGCACTCAGAAAAAGACCCACATTTCTCTAATGAACTCGCCCACGGCTGCTGAAAGCTGATTAATAACCTATTTCCAAGTTTGGGGCTTTTTACCCGTGAATCTTCACTTTGCGACTAAACTATTCACAGTAGAGCCAAATTTTCTGGGTCACTGAATGTGGGTGCCTGCGCCCTACAAGCAAACCAAAAGTCAAACCAATGCGACTACTGACATTACAGCTGGATCATCTTGTAGAGAGGTACGTTGAAATTGAAAGGTGAGCACAAATGGTCAAAATCCGACATTTTCTCACCTTTCTGCCCGTTCGCAGCTCACAAAATGACAATGACCATCCTCATCTCGTTGTGTAGCTGGACATAGACAAGGGCACCCAGAAAAACACCCACATTTCTCTAAAGAACTCGCCCACGGCTGCTGAAAGCTTAATAATAACCTATTTCCAAGTTTGGGGCTTTTTACCCGTGAATCTTCACTTTGCGACTAAACTATTCACAGCAGAGCCAAATTTTCTGGGTCACTGAATGTGGGTGCCTGCGCCCTACAAGCAAACCAAAAATCAAACCAATGCGACTACTGACATTACAGCTGGATCATGTTGTAGAGAGGTACGTTGAAATTGAAAGGTGAGCACAAATGGTCAAAATCCGACATTTTCTTACCTTTATGCCCGTTCGCAGCTCAGAAAATGACAATGACCATCCTCATCTCGTTGTGTAGCTGGACATAGACAAGGGCACCCAGAAAAAGACCCACATTTCTCTAAAGAACTCGCCCACGGCTGCTGAAAGCTAATTAATAACCTATTTCCAAGTTTGGGGCTTTTTACCCGTGAATCTTCACTTTGCGACTAAACTATTCACAGCAGAGCCAAATTTTCTGGGTCACTGAATGTGGGTGCCTGCGCCCTACAAGCAAACCAAAAATCAAACCAATGCGACTACTGACATTACAGCTGGATCATGCTGTAAAGAGGTACGTTGAAATTGAAAGGTGAGCACAAATGGTCAAAATCCGACATTTTCTCACCTTTCTGCCCGTTCGCAGCTCACAAAATGACAATGACCATCCTCATCTCGTTGTGTAGCTGGACATAGACAAGGGCACCCAGAAAAAGACCCACATTTCTCTAAAGAACTCGCCCACGGCTGCTGAAAGCTTAATAATAACCTATTTCCAAGTTTGGGGCTTTTTACCCGTGAATCTTCACTTTGCGACTAAACTATTCACAGCAGAGCCAAATTTTCTGGGTCACTGAATGTGGGTGCCTGCGCCCTACAAGCAAACCAAAAATCAAACCAATGCGACTACTGACATTACAGCTGGATCATGTTGTAGAGAGGTACGTTGAAATTGAAAGGTGAGCACAAATGGTCAAAATCCGACATGTTCTCACCTTTCTTCCCGTTTGCAGCTCAGAAAATGACAATGACCATCCTCATCTCGTTGTGAAGCTGGACATAGACAAGGGCACCCAGAAAAGGACCCACATTTCTCTAAAGAACTCGCCCACGGCTGCTGAAAGCTGATTAATAACCTATTTCCAAGTTTGGGGCTTTTTACCCGTGAATCTTCACTTTGCGACTAAACTATTCACAGCAGAGCCAAATTTTCTGGGTCACTGAATGTGGGTGCCTGCGCCCTACAAGCAAACCAAAAATCAAACCAATGCGACTACTGACATTACAGCTGGATCATGTTGTAGAGAGGTACGTTGAAATTGAAAGGTGAGCACAAATGGTCAAAATCCGACATTTTCTTACCTTTATGCCCGTTCGCAGCTCAGAAAATGACAATGACCATCCTCATCTCGTTGTGAAGCTGGACATAGACAAGGGCACCCAGAAAAAGATCCACATTTCTTTAAAGAATTCGCCCACGGCTTCTAAAAGCTGAATAATAACCTGTTTCCAAGTTTGGGGCTTTTTACCCGTGAATCTTCACTTTGCGACTAAACTATTCACAGCAGTGCCAAATTTTCTGGGTCACTGAATGTGGGTGCCTGAGCCCTACAAGCAAACCAAAAATCAAACCAATGCGACTACTGACATTACAGCTAGATCATGTTGTAGAGAGGTACGTTGAAATTGAAAGGTGAGCACAAATGGTCAAAATCCGACATTTTCTCACCTTTCTGCCCGTTCGCAGCTCAGAAAATGACAATGACCATCCTCATCTCGTTGTGTAGCTGGACATAGACAAGGGCACCCAGAAAAACACCCACATTTCTTTAAAGAATTTGCCCACGGCTGCTGAAAGCTGAATAATAACCTGTTTCCAAGTTTGGGGCTTTTAACCCGTGAATCTTCACTTTGCGACTTAACTATTCACAGCAGTGCCAAATTCTCTGGGTCACTGAATGTGGGTGCCTGCGCCCTACAAGCAAACCAAAAATCAAACAAATGCGACAACTGACATTACAGCTGGATCATGTTGTAAAGAGGTACGTTGAAATTGAAAGGTGAGCACAAATGGTCAAAATCCGACATTTTCTTACCTTTATGCCCGTTCGCAGCTCAGAAAATGACAATGACCATCCTCATCTCGTTGTGTAGCTGGACATAGACAAGGGCACCCCGAAAAAGACCCACATTTCTCTAAAGAACTCGCCCACGGCTGCTGAAAGCTAATTAATAACCTATTTCCAAGTTTGGGGCTTTTTACCCGTGAATCTTCACTTTGCGACTAAACTATTCACAGCAGAGCCAAATTTTCTGGGTCACTGAATGTGGGTGCCTGCGCCCTACAAGCAAACCAAAAATCAAACCAATGCGACTACTGACATTACAGCTGGATCATGCGGTAAAGAGGTACGTTGAAATTGAAAGGTGAGCACAAATGGTCAAAATCCGACATTTTCTTACCTTTCTTCCCGTTCGCAGCTCAGAAAATGACAATGACCATCCTCATCTCGTTGTGAAGCTGGACATAGACAAGGGCACCCAGAAAAGGACCCACATTTCTCTAAAGAACTCGCCCACGGCTGCTGAAAGCTGATTAATAACCTATTTCCAAGTTTGGGGCTTTTTACCCGTGAATCTTCACTTTGCGACTAAACTATTCACAGCAGAGCCAAATTTTCTGGGTCACTGAATGTGGGTGCCTGCGCCCTACAAGCAAACCAAAAATCAAACCAATGCGACTACTGACATTACAGCTGGATCATGTTGTAGAGAGGTACGTTGAAATTGAAAGGTGAGCACTAATGGTAAAAATCCGACATTTTCTTACCTTTATGCCCGTTCGCAGCTCACAAAATGACAATGACCATCCTCATCTCGTTGTGTAGCTGGACATAGACAAGGGCACCCAGAAAAAGACCCACATTTCTCTAAAGAACTCGCCCACGGCTGCTGAAAGCTTAATAATAACCTATTTCCAAGTTTGGGGCTTTTTACCCGTGAATCTTCACTTTGCGATTAAACTATTCACAGCAGAGCCAAATTTTCTGGGTCACTGAATGTGGGTGCCTGCGCCCTACAAGCAAACCAAAAATCAAACCAATGCGACTACTGACATTACAGCTGGATCATGTTGTAGAGAGGTACGTTGAAATTGAAAGGTGAGCACAAATGGTCAAAATCCGACATTTTCTTACCTTTATGCCCGTTCGCAGCTCAGAAAATGACAATGACCATCCTCATCTCGTTGTGTAGCTGGACATAGACAAGGGCACCCAGAAAAAGATCCACATTTCTTTAAAGAATTCGCCCACGGCTTCTAAAAGCTGAATAATAACCTGTTTCCAAGTTTGGGGCTTTTTACCCGTGAATCTTCACTTTGCGACTAAACTATTCACAGCAGTGCCAAATTTTCTAGGTCACTGAATGTGGGTGCCTGCGCCCTACAAGCAAACCAAAAATCAAACCAATGCGACTACTGACATTACAGCTGGATCATGTTGTAAAGAGGTACGTTTAAATTGAAAGGCGAGCACAAATGGTCAAAATCCGACATTTTCTCACCTTTCTGCCCGTTCGCAGCTCACAAAATGACAATGACCATCCTCATCTCGTTGTGTAGCTGGACATAGACAAGGGCACCCAGAAAAAGACCCACATTTCTCTAAAGAACTCGCCCACGGCTGCTAAAAGCTGATTAATAACCTATCTCCAAGTTTGGGGCTTTTTACCCGTGAATCTTCACTTTGCGACTAAACTTTTCACAGCAGTGCCAAATTTTCTGGGTCACTGAATGTGGGTGCCTGCGCCCTACAAGCAAACCAAAAATCAAACCAATGCGACTACTGACATTACAGCTGGATCATGTTGTAGAGAGGTACGTTGAAATTGAAAGGTGAGCACAAATGGTCAAAATCCGACATGTTCTCACCTTTCTGCCCGTTCGCAGCTCAGAAAATGACAATGACCATCCTCATCTCGTTGTGTAGCTGGACATAGACAAGGGCACCCAGAAAATGATCCACATTTCTTTAAAGAATTCGCTGACGGCTGCTGAAAGCTGAATAATAACCTGTTTTCAAGTTTGGGGCTTTTTACCCGTGAATCTTCACTTTGCGACTAAACTATTCACAGCAGTGCCAAATTTTCTTGGGCACTGAATGTGGGTGCCTGCGCCCTACAAGCAAACCAAAAATCAAACCAATGCGACTACTGACATTACAGCTGGGTAATTTTTTAGAAAGGTACGTTGAAATTGAAAGGTGAGCACAAATGGTCAAAATCCGACATTTTCTCACCTTTCTGCCCGTTCGCAGCTCAGAAAATGACAATGACCATCCTCATCTCGTTGTGTAGCTGGACATAGACAAGGGCACCCAGAAAAAGACCCACATTTCTCTAAAGAACTCGCCCACGGCTGCTAAAAGCTGATTAATAGCCTATCTCCAAGTTTGGGGCTTTTTACCCGTGAATCTTCACTTTGCGACTAAACTATTCACAGCAGAGCCAAATTTTCTGGGTCACTGAATGTGGGTGCCTGCGCCCTACAAGCAAACCAAAAATCAAACCAATGCGACTACTGACATTACAGCTGGATCATGTTGTAGAGAGGTACGTTGAAATTGAAAGGTGAGCACAAATGGTCAAAATCCGACATTTTCTCACCTTTCTGCCCGTTCGCAGCTCACAAAATGACAATGACCATCCTCATCTCGTTGTGTAGCTGGACATAGACAAGGGCACCCAGAAAAAGACCCACATTTCTCTAAAGAACTCGCCCACGGCTGCTGAAAGCTTAATAATAACCTATTTCCAAGTTTGGGGCTTTTTACCCGTGAATCTTCACTTTGCGACTAAACTATTCACAGCAGAGCCAAATTTTCTGGGTCACTGAATGTGGGTGCCTGCGCCCTACAAGCAAACCAAAAATCAAACCAATGCGACTACTGACATTACAGCTGGATCATGTTGTAGAGAGGTACGTTGAAATTGAAAGGTGAGCACAAATGGTCAAAATCCGACATTTTCTTACCTTTCTGCCCGTTCGCAGCTCAGAAAATGACAATGACCATCCTCATCTCGTTGTGAAGCTGGACATAGACAAGGGCACTCAGAAAAAGACCCACATTTCTCTAATGAACTCGCCCACGGCTGCTGAAAGCTGATTAATAACCTATTTCCAAGTTTGGGGCTTTTTACCCGTGAATCTTCACTTTGCGACTAAACTATTCACAGTAGAGCCAAATTTTCTGGGTCACTGAATGTGGGTGCCTGCGCCCTACAAGCAAACCAAAAATCAAACCAATGCGACTACTGACATTACAGCTGGATCATCTTGTAGAGAGGTACGTTGAAATTGAAAGGTGAGCACAAATGGTCAAAATCCGACATTTTCTCACCTTTCTGCCCGTTCGCAGCTCACAAAATGACAATGACCATCCTCATCTCGTTGTGTAGCTGGACATAGACAAGGGCACCCAGAAAAAGACCCACATTTCTCTAAAAAACTCGCCCACGGCTGCTGAAAGCTTAATAATAACCTATTTCCAAGTTTGGGGCTTTTTACCCGTGAATCTTCACTTTGCGACTAAACTATTCACAGCAGAGCCAAATTTTCTGGGTCACTGAATGTGGGTGCCTGCGCCCTACAAGCAAACCAAAAATCAAACCAATGCGACTACTGACATTACAGCTGGATCATGTTGTAGAGAGGTACGTTGAAATTGAAAGGTGAGCACAAATGGTCAAAATCCGACATTTTCTTACCTTTATGCCCGTTCGCAGCTCAGAAAATGACAATGACCATCCTCATCTCGTTGTGTAGCTGGACATAGACAAGGGCACCCCGAAAAAGACCCACATTTCTCTAAAGAACTCGCCCACGGCTGCTGAAAGCTAATTAATAACCTATTTCCAAGTTTGGGGCTTTTTACCCGTGAATCTTCACTTTGCGACTAAACTATTCACAGCAGAGCCAAATTTTCTGGGTCACTGAATGTGGGTGCCTGCGCCCTACAAGCAAACCAAAAATCAAACCAATTCGACTACTGACATTACAGCTGGATCATGCTGTAAAGAGGTACGTTGAAATTGAAAGGTGAGCACAAATGGTCAAAATCCGACATTTTCTTACCTTTCTTCCCGTTTGCAGCTCAGAAAATGACAATGACCATCCTCATCTCGTTGTGAAGCTGGACATAGACAAGGGCACCCAGAAAAGGACCCACATTTCTCTAAAGAACTCGCCCACGGCTGCTGAAAGCTGATTAATAACCTATTTCCAAGTTTGGGGCTTTTTACCCGTGAATCTTCACTTTGCGACTAAACTATTCACAGCAGAGCCAAATTTTCTGGGTCACTGAATGTGGGTGCCTGCGCCCTACAAGCAAACCAAAAATCAAACCAATGCGACTACTGACATTACAGCTGGATCATGTTGTAGAGAGGTACGTTGAAATTGAAAGGTGAGCACAAATGGTCAAAATCCGACATTTTCTTACCTTTATGCCCGTTCGCAGCTCAGAAAATGACAATGACCATCCTCATCTCGTTGTGAAGCTGGACATAGACAAGGGCACCCAGAAAAAGATCCACATTTCTTTAAAGAATTCGCCCACGGCTTCTAAAAGCTGAATAATAACCTGTTTCCAAGTTTGGGGCTTTTTACCCGTGAATCTTCACTTTGCGACTAAACTATTCACAGCAGTGCCAAATTTTCTGGGTCACTGAATGTGGGTGCCTGAGCCCTACAAGCAAACCAAAAATCAAACCAATGCGACTACTGACATTACAGCTGGATCATGTTGTAAAGAGGTACGTTTAAATTGAAAGGCGAGCACAAATGGTCAAAATCCGACATTTTCTCACCTTTCTGCCCGTTCGCAGCTCACAAAATGACAATGACCATCCTCATCTCGTTGTGTAGCTGGACATAGACAAGGGCACCCAGAAAAAGACCCACATTTCTCTAAAGAACTCGCCCACGGCTGCTAAAAGCTGATTAATAACCTATCTCCAAGTTTGGGGCTTTTTACCCGTGAATCTTCACTTTGCGACTAAACTATTCACAGCAGTGCCAAATTTTCTGGGTCACTGAATGTGGGTGCCTGCGCCCTACAAGCAAACCAAAAATCAAACCAATGTGACTACTGACATTACAGCTGGATCATGTTGTAGAGAGGTACGTTGAAATTGAAAGGTGAGCACAAATGGTCAAAATCCGACATGTTCTCACCTTTCTGCCCGTTCGCAGCTCAGAAAATGACAATGACCATCCTCATCTCGTTGTGTAGCTGGACATAGACAAGGGCACCCAGAAAATGATCCACATTTCTTTAAAGAATTCGCTGACGGCTGCTGAAAGCTGAATAATAACCTGTTTCCAAGTTTGGAGCTTTTTACCCGTGAATCTTCACTTTGCGACTAAACTATTCACAGCAGTGCCAAATTTTCTTGGGCACTGAATGTGGGTGCCTGCGCCCTACAAGCAAACCAAAAATCAAACCAATGCGACTACTGACATTACAGCTGGGTCATTTTTTAGAAAGGTACGTTGAAATTGAAAGGTGAGCACAAATGGTCAAAATCCGACATTTTCTCACCTTTCTGCCCGTTCGCAGCTCAGAAAATGACAATGACCATCCTCATCTCGTTGTGTAGCTGGACATAGACAAGGGCACCCAGAAAAAGACCCACATTTCTCTAAAGAACTCGCCCACGGCTGCTAAAAGCTGATTAATAGCCTATCTCCTAGTTTGGGGCTTTTTACCCGTGAATTTTCACTTTGCGACTAAACTATTCACAGCAGAGCCAAATTTTCTGGGTCACTGAATGTGGGTGCCTGCGCCCTACAAGCAAAACAAAAATCAAACCAATGCGACTACTGACATTACAGCTGGATCATGTTGTAGAGAGGTACGTTGAAATTGAAAGGTGAGCACAAATGGTCAAAATCCGACATTTTCTCAACTTCCTGCCCGTTCGCAGCTCACAAAATGACAATGACCATCCTCATCTCGTTGTGTAGCTGGACATAGACAAGGGCACCCAGAAAAAGACCCACATTTCTCTAAAGAACTCGCCCACGGCTGCTGAAAGCTTAATAATAACCTATTTCCAAGTTTGGGGCTTTTTACCCGTGAATCTTCACTTTGCGACTAAACTATTCACAGCAGAGCCAAATTTTCTGGGTCACTGAATGTGGGTGCCTGCGCCCTACAAGCAAACCAAAAATCAAACCAATGCGACTACTGACATTACAGCTGGATCATGTTGTAGAGAGGTACGTTGAAATTGAAAGGTGAACACAAATGGTCAAAATCCGACATTTTCTTACCTTTCTGCCCGTTCGCAGCTCAGAAAATGACAATGACCATCCTCATCTCGTTGTGAAGCTGGACATAGACAAGGGCACTCAGAAAAAGACCCACATTTCTCTAAAGAACTCACCCACGGCTGCTGAAAGCTGATTAATAACCTATTTCCAAGTTTGGGGCTTTTTACCCGTGAATCTTCACTTTGCGACTAAACTATTCACAGCAGAGCCAAATTTTCTGGGTCACTGAATGTGGGTGCCTGCGCCCTACAAGCAAACCAAAAATCAAACCAATGCGACTACTGACATTACAGCTGGATCATGTTGTAGAGAGGTACGTTGAAATTGAAAGGTGAGCACAAATGGTCAAAATCCGACATTTTCTCACCTTTCTGCCCGTTCGCAGCTCACAAAATGACAATGACCATCCTCATCTCGTTGTGTAGCTGGACATAGACAAGGGCACCCAGAAAATGATCCACATTTCTTTAAGGAATTCGCCCACGGCTGCTGAAAGCTGAATAATAACCTGTTTCCAAGTTTGGGGCTTTTTACCCGTGAATCTTCACTTTGCGACTAAACTATTCACAGCAGTGCCAAATTTTCTAGGGCACTGAATGTGGGTGCCTGCGCCCTACAAGCAAACCAAAAATCAAACCAATGCGACTACTGACATTACAGCTGGGTCATTTTTTAGAAAGGTACGTTGAAATTGAAAGGTGAGCACAAATGGTCAAAATCCGACATTTTCTCACCTTTCTGCCCGTTCGCAGCTCACAAAATGACAATGACCATCTTCATCTCGTTGTGTAGCTGGACATAGACAAGGGCACCCAGAAAAAGACCCACATTTCTCTAAAGAACTCGCCCACGGCTGCTAAAAGCTGATTAATAGCCTATCTCCAAGGTTGGGGCTTTTTACCCGTGAATCTTCACTTTGCGACTAAACTATTCACAGCAGTGCCAAATTTTCTGGGTCACTGAATGTGGGTGCCTGCGCCCTACAAGCAAACCAAAAATCAAACCAATGCGACTACTGACATCACAGCTCGATCATGTTGTAAAGAGGTACGTTGAAATTGAAAGGTGAGCACAAATGGTCAAAATCCGACATTTTCTTACCTTTATGCCCGTTCGCAGCTCACAAAATGACAATGACCATCCTCATCTCGTTGTGTAGCTGGACATAGACAAGGGCACCCAGAAAAAGACCCACATTTCTCTAAAGAACTCGCCCACGGCTGCTGAAAGCTTAATAATAACCTATTTCCAAGTTTGGGGCTTTTTACCCGTGAATCTTCACTTTGCGACTAAACTATTCACAGCAGAGCCAAATTTTCTGGGTCACTGAATGTGGGTGCCTGCGCCCTACAAGCAAACCAAAAATCAAACCAATGCGACTACTGACATTACAGCTGGATCATGTTGTAGAGAGGTACGTTGAAATTGAAAGGTGAGCACAAATGGTCAAAATCCGACATTTTCTTACCTTTATGCCCGTTCGCAGCTCAGAAAATGACAATGACCATCCTCATCTCGTTGTGTAGCTGGACATAGACAAGGGCACCCAGAAAAAGATCCACATTTCTTTAAAGAATTCGCCCACGGCTTCTGAAAGCTGAATAATAACCTGTTTCCAAGTTTGGGGCTTTTTACCCGTGAATCTTCACTTTGCGACTAAACTATTCACAGAAGTGACAAATTTTCTGGGTCACTAAATGTGGGTGCCTGCGCCCTACAAGCAAACCAAAAATCAAACCAATGCGACTACTGACATTACAGCTGGATCATGTTGTAGAGAGGTACGTTGAAATTGAAAGGTGAGCACCATTACCAGCAATTATATGACATCCCACAGAGTCCGAAATTCCGTAAAATATTTGCGCATTTACTGCAGAGATTGATCTTGGAAGGAAGAAAATTGCTCTGAACTATGGCCATAATCGAAATGTAAGGCATCAAACCAGTGAACCACGCCAACAAGACGAACAGTTACACAACGAAAGTGAAAAACATTGAACAACCGATGCGATCTCAACTCCTAAGAATCATGATTTTCTTCTCCACTGAAAAGTATCTGTTACCTTGGTGATCTTGAGGAAATAGCAAGAATTGACCTTCTTCATGGTCATTTCTGAAGCTTCCTCCGAATATTGTCAGCCAGCAAACCAAAGCATTGTCATCTGGCTAGTCTGATCTCTGTCCTCCAGAAGGACCAGTTCCAAAAGATTGCAGGTCCAGTGCGCTTTCTAGCTTCAAAGATCTAGGAAATCGCCTCATTCTGCACATTTCAAGCATCTTCTCAATTGTTTCTGGCTTGACATTGAACAGCAAGAAGATGAAAAGCACTTCTTTCTCAGTTTTTTCGAGTAAACTACCTCTCCAACCGCGTGGCTTTCTCTGAAGGCCATTTTGTAGCTACTAGGGGCTTTCCCATGGCCATGTGCTGGATGCATGCCATGTCCATGTACTGACATGACATGATGCATGCTGTCATGTACAAGGACGTAGACTACTCAGTGACTACACTACTCTTGTACTCTGTAGTGTAGAGTGACTGAGTTAGGGAGTCGAATTTTATGACTGCCTGTTGACAAATAGCAACTTGTTTTGTGTAAATTTCTAGGTGGTATGGTTTGAGGACAGCGTTTAGAGTGGCTGACAGCTTTGCCAGCTTGATACTTGGTTTCATTCTGTAGCTCACTGGTCTGAGAATACAGTGTTTTTTGCGGCTTCTTCAACGGATATTGTGGACCATCATCAAGGTGGTTACCTGTTTGTGATGCAGCTTTAAATAAAAGTACAACAAACGCGACAGCCTACATTCAACAGCCACAGCCCATGACAACCAGAACAACAACAACAACAACAACAACAACAATAACATCAATTCTCGTTCCTCATATACTGGCACACACAGAGACATAGACAGCAATAGCGGCAACACACAACTTAAAGGGTAGTTGGCCGCAGCCAGATGTGACACTTGCGCAGCTAGTGGGGAAGCACTAGCCATCGGTATTCGTTATGAAAAGATAGAATCTTGCGGCCTACGTATATTGAATGCCTTGAAAAACGCGTCAACATGTTGAAGGTATGACCAGCATCAGCCAAGGACTGATGATCAAAACAAATAACAAAATACACTGTTATAATAAACACACGATCCTTGAAGGGTGGTGGCGTTCCTACGGTTGCAGAAAACTCGGCCTTTAGCCGAGTTTGACGCAAACAGTGAAATATACAAGTAATAATAAACAGAACTACAAGGACACATTATGTCACCATAATGTCGGCTGCGTAACCAGTCACTCATCTGACATAAGAATTTTTGAAGCAGCTAGTTGTCTGAAAACTGGGCATGCTTCCAGTTTGTGTCGGTACTTTCAAACTCTGGTTGCTGCAGGTGAAAAGAGATTCTCGCAAACCTATTAAAATGCACGGTTGCAGGCAGCGGCGTACACGAATAAAAAGAAACGGAAAGAAATAACAAGGGTGCTTCAACATTGACTGGGTTCGATCACTGAACACTAGACAAGAATGTCTGCAAAACAAAGGTAGAAGAAGAACTGGTCAGCCTCAAATGCTACCTCAAGGACACACAGCGTAGCCAAAAAGTAAAGAAAAAATGGAAAATGGTGAGCTGGAGGCGACTGTCGCCGACATCACTGAGCAGTGCAAACGGTATGGGCAGACAAAAACAAATTGGAGAAGACCTACACAGTACTGAAGGAGATGTCAAGCATGAATGCCAAACCTACAAGTGAACCTGAAGGAGAGGAGGATGTGGGTGATGCCATCTTGGCTACCCTGGCCAAAGATTTCTCTGAGCTACGGCAGCACATACCTGCACAGGAAAACCAGCAGAAGCATAACGGAGAGCCTCATCATATCGTTGGGAAACGGGAACAGCAGCGCAACATGCAGAAATAGAAAGTGTGTGCTGAAGCTACATTCTGGTTTACAAGAATGTTTGGGTCTCACTGTTAAATTACCTCGTACACATGGCCTGTGTAATTGCTTTAGCCTTTTCTCTGCTCTTTCCGGTTGCACGGATGTTTAGCTTGTACAAGTGCTTTCACTTACTCCCACCCACTCTCACCTCTCTTTCCGGGTATATACAGATATCATTGCTTTTTCTTCTATCTTTCACACTAGTAATGTACTGCGTCCGGACTTCGCTAAAGCTTAGATAAATATTGATACCTAAATCTATAACTTGCACTGCTTCCAGGAATACAATGCTGGTGATGCCATGCTTTACCTCCATTAACCGTCTGTGCCATTGTGCAGATTTGTATTCAGACAAATTAGTTTCATGCTACAATGCTTTCGTTGTGCTCTGCGGTAAGCTCATGATTAATCAATGCCCTTTTCTGTGGAAGAGACAAACTGCCGGGCAGCACGATCCCCTCCTGCCATAGATCCAGAGGAGTCCTGCAGGAACGTACATGGACTGCGGCGAATCATAGGCTTGATGGTAATCAGGTAGTGAGGCCGTGGGCCTTGTCCATGTACGTTCATGAAAGCATCCCAACCTGGAGGAAAGAACTTCACAGGGAAATTCTTCGGTCCCAACCCCCTTTGTCCAGTTTCTGATTCGAAAGTCAGAAATAGACTATTTCACTTCTATTTTTTCACTGCACAGCAGTGCAAGCTCCATCAGTAGCCTCAAACATTCGTCATCTGAGAAAGGGCCCAACATTCCCCGAACCATCAAAAGATCTACAGCAAACAAAAGGGAGATTTTCAAATTCATGCAAGAATACATTCAATAAATTCACCCAGAATGAAATGAAATCACCTGATAGATCGTCACTGATATCTTCTTCATACTCCCAAAGTTCGTAAAGGATAAAGTCTCTCCATTTCACAAGGTACTGCACGCTGCCACCCTAAAGCAACAAAAATCACAGTGCAACGAACAGCTCAATTGTGTCGACCTCGCGACCTAATTTATTACAATAAAATAGACGTACCTTCTTTCCCACTGTCGATCCGGTAAGATGCAGCGAAAACTTCAGGCCCCTAAGACTGCTTGAATTTTCTCCACAGCGGACTGCTACTGAAAACATCAGCTTGGCGTAAAAACCTGGCTCATTCTGTCTATGAGATACCTAGCGTAAATGAGAGCCTTCTCGCCGCCAGCCACAACAATAACAACAACAAAAATCACCTCCACCGAAAAAGACATGCATGAGCTATGAGATCGAGAGCTTGTTGTACTTGTGTAGCGTGAGTTCAAAAAACCTTTTTCATTGAGATCACAAAAAAAACTTCACGCTCGATCGCGCGAGCTCAGCACCAGCAGTGACGTTTGGGTGGAAATATTTTATTTGAAAAACTTTTGTCAGGAGCGATGTCGCTGATTGCTGGTGATGCAAATGGTCAAAATCCGACATTTTCTCACCTTTCTGCCCGTTCGCAGCTCAGAAAATGACAATGACCATCCTCATCTCGTTGTGTAGCTGGACATAGACAAGGGCCCCACGAAAATGATCCACATTTCTTTAAAGAATTCGCCCACGGCTGCTGAAAGCTGAATAATAACCTGTTTCCAAGTTTGGGGCTTTTTACCCGTGAATCTTCACTTTGCGACTAAACTATTGACAGCAGTGCCAAATTTTCTTGGGCACTGAATGTGGGTGCCTGCGCCCTACAAGCAAACAAAAAATCAAACCAATGCGACTACTGACATTACAGCTGGGTCATTTTTTAGAAAGGCACGTTGAAATTGAAAGGTGAGCACAAATGGTCAAAATCCGACATTTTCTCACCTTTCTGCCCGTACGCAGCTCAGAAAATGACAATGACCATCCTCATCTCGTTGTGTAGCTGGACATAGACAAGGGCACCCAGAAAAAGACCCACATTTCTCTAAAGAACTCGCCCACGGCTGCTAAAAGCTGATTAATAACCTATCTCCAAGTTTGGGGCTTTTTACCCGTGAATCTTCACTTTGCGACTAAACTATTCATAGCAGTGCCAAATTTTCTGGGTCACTCAATGTGGGTGCCTGCGCCCTACAAGCAAACCGAAAATCAAACCAATGCGTCTACTGACATTACAGCTGGATCATGTTGTAAAGAGGTACGTTGAAATTGAAAGGTGAGCACAAATGGTCAAAATCCGACATTTTCTCACCTTTCTGCCCGTTCGCAGCTCAGAAAATGACAATGACCATCCTCATCTCGTTGTGTAGCTGGACATAGACAAGGGCACCCACAAAAACACCCACATTTCTTTAAAGAATTCGCCCACGGCTGCTGAAAGCTAAATAATAACCTGTTTCCAAGTTTGGGGCTTTTTACCAGTGAATCTTCACTTTGCGACTAAACTATTAACAGCAGTGCCAAATTTTCTGGGTCACTGAATGTGGGTGCCTGCGCCCTACAAGCAAACCAAAAATCAAACCAAAGCGACTACTGACATTACAGCTGGATCATGTTGTAGAGAGGTACGTTGAAATTGAAAGGTGAGCACAAATGGTCAAAATCCGACATGTTCTCACCTTTCTGCCCGTTCGCAGCTCACAAAATGACAATGACCATCCTCATCTCGTTGTGTAGCTGGACATAGACAAGGGGGCCCAGAAAATGATCCACATTTCTTTAAAGAATTCGCCCACGGCTGCTGAAAGCTGAATAATAACCTGTTTCCAAGTTTCGGGCTTTTTACCCGTGAATCTTCACTTTGCGACTAAACTATTCACAGCGGTGCCAAATTTTCTTGGGCATTGAATGTGGGTGGATGCGCCCTACAAGCAAACCAAAAATCAAACCAATGCGACTACTGACATTACAGCTGGGTCATTTTTTAGAAAGGTACAGTGAGATTGAAAGGTGAGCACAAATGGTCAAAATCCGACATTTTCTCACCTTTCTGCCCGTTCGCAGCTCACAAAATGACAATGACCATCCTCATCTCGTTGTGTAGCTGGACATAGACAAGGGCACCCAGAAAAAGACCCACATTTCTCTAAAGAACTCGCCCACGGCTGCTAAAAGCTGATTAATAACCTATCTCCAAGTTTGGGGCTTTTTACCCGTGAATCTTCACTTTGCGACTAAACTATTCACAGCAGTGCCAAATTTTCTTGGGCACTGAATGTGGGTGCCTGCGCCCTACAAGCAAACCAAAAATCAAACCAATGCGACTACTGACATTACAGCTGGATCATGTTGTAAAGAGGTACGTTGAAATTGAAAGGTGAGCACAAATGGTCAAAATCCGACATTTTCTCACCTTTCTGCCCGTTCGCAGCTCAGAAAATGACAATGACCATCCTCATCTCGTTGTGTAGCTGGACATAGACAAGGGCACCCAGAAAATGATCCACATTTCTTTAAAGAATTCGCCCACGGCTGCTGAAAGCTGAATAATATCCTGTTTCCAAGTTTGGGGCTTTTTACCCGTGAATCTTCACTTTGCGACTAAACTATTCACAGCAGTGCCAAATTTTCTGGGTCACTGAATGTGGGTGCCTGCGCCCTACAAGCAAACCAAAAATCAAACTAATGCGACTACTGACATTACAGCTGGGTCATGTTGTAAAGAGGTACGTTGAAATTGTTAGGTGAGCACAAATGGTCAAAATCCGACATTTTCTCACCTTTCTGCCCGTTCGCAGCTCAGAAAATGACAATGACCATCCTCATCTCGTTGTGTAGCTGGACATAGACAAGGGCCCCCAGAAAATGATCCACATTTCTTTAAAGAATTCGCCCACGGCTGCTGAAAGCTGAATAATAACCTGTTTCCAAGTTTGGGGCTTTTTACCCGTGAATCTTCACTTTGCGACTAAACTATTCACAGCAGTGCCAAATTTTCTTGGGCACTGAATGTCGGTGCCTGCGCCCTACAAGCAAACCAAAAATCAAACCAATGCGACTACTGACATTACAGCTGGGTGCTTTTTTAGAAAGGTACGTTGAAATTGAAAGGTGAGCACAAATGGTCAAAATCCGACATTTTCTCACCTTTCTGCCCGTTCGCAGCTCAGAAAATGACAATGACCATCCTCATCTCGTTGTGTAGCTGGACATAGACAAGGGCACCTAGAAAAAGACCCCACATTTCTCTAAAGAACTCGCCCACGGCTGCTAAAAGCTGATTAATAACCTATCTCCAAGTTTGGGGCTTTTTACCCGTGAATCTTCACTTTGCGACTAAACTATTCACAGCAGTGCCAAATTTTCTGGGTCACTGAATGTGGGTGCCTGCGCCCTACAAGCAAACCAAAAATCAAACCAATGCGTCTACTGACATTACAGCTGGATCATGTTGTAAAGAGGTATGTTGAAATTGAAAGGTGAGCACAAATGGTCAAAATCCGACATTTTCTCACCTTTCTGCCCGTTCGCAGCTCACAAAATGACAATGACCATCCTCATCTCGTTGTGTAGCTGGACATAGACAAGGGCACCCACAAAAAGACCCACATTTCTTTAAAGAAATCGCCCACGGCTGCTGAAAGCTGAATAATAACCTGTTTCCAAGTTTGGGGCTTTTTACCCGTGAATCTTCACTTTGTGACTAAACTATTAACAGCAGTGCCAAATTTTCTGGGTCACTGAATGTGGGTGCCTGCGCCCTACAAGCAAACCAAAAATCAAACCAATGCGACTACTGACATTACAGCTGGATCATGTTGTAGAGAGGTACGTTGAAATTGAAAGGTGAGCACAAATGGTCAAAATCCGACATTTTCTCACCTTTCTGCCCGTTCGCAGCTCAGAAAATGACAATGACCATCCTCATCTCGTTGTGTAGCTGGACATAGACAAGGGCACCCAGAAAATGATCCACATTTCTTTAAAGAATTCGCCCACGGCTGCTGAAAGCTGAATAATAACCTGTTTCCAAGTTTGGGGCTTTTTACCCGTGAATCTTCACTTTGCGACTAAACTATTCACAGCAGTGCCAAATTTTCTGGGTCACTGAATGTGGGTGCCTGCGCCCTACAAGCAAACCAAAAATCAAACTAATGCGACTACTGACATTACAGCTGGGTCATGTTGTAAAGAGGTACGTTGAAATTGTTAGGTGAGCACAAATGGTCAAAATCCGACATTTTCTCACCTTTCTGCCCGTTCACAGCTCAGAAAATGACAATGACCATCCTCATCTCGTTGTGTAGCTGGACATAGACAAGGGCCCCCAGAAAATGATCCACATTTCTTTAAAGAATTCGCCCACGGCTGCTGAAAGCTGAATAATAACCTGTTTCCAAGTTTGGGGCTTTTTACCCGTGAATCTTCACTTTGCGACTAAACTATTCACAGCAGTGCCAAATTTTCTTGGGCACTGAATGTCGGTGCCTGCGCCCTACAAGCAAACCAAAAATCAAACCAATGCGACTACTGACATTACAGCTGGGTGCTTTTTTAGAAAGGTACGTTGAAATTGAAAGGTGAGCACAAATGGTCAAAATCCGACATTTTCTCACCTTTCTGCCCGTTCGCAGCTCAGAAAATGACAATGACCATCCTCATCTCGTTGTGTAGCTGGACATAGACAAGGGCACCTAGAAAAAGACCCACATTTCTCTAAAGAACTCGCCCACGGCTGCTAAAAGCTGATTAACCCTTTAACCGTCAGACCATACATTTGTGGGTCGAATTCGACCCATCATTTGAAATACTCGCACTGCAATGATTTTTTACCCACGATAGAAAATTTACTATCGATTCGGTCGCGAATTTTCCAGGCTTTCTGTTGCAGAAATCCGCGTTGAGCTACGATGTAGTGGAGCAGAGTTATCAAGCGCTGAGTACTGCACGCTTGTCACTTCCGCTGCGCTGGGCGCGTGGCTGACGTCGTCACGGGATTTCCCCGTTTCTTCACGCGCTCTGTGACTGTTGCTCGCGACCAACGTATTCCTCACGAAATGCTCGATCTCTCAAAAAAAATTTGAACACTCTACGACGAAGGAGACGGCCATGGCGGAGTTTTGAACTTGTCATTTGCATGCCTGGCGTTGAGACGACGTCGCTGCGTTCCAGCGCTGGTTGTGTGACTGCTGAGGCGAAGAATGTGGTATCATCGTGCTGGTCTCGTCCAGAGCTTTCCAACGAGCCCAAGATTATAAAAATCGAGTGAGTACAACTAAAGTTATGACTTGCCAAAGTTGAAATTTCGTTCGGCGTTTCAATGGGTGAAATTTATATGACGGTTAAAGGGTTAATAACCTATCTCCAAGTTTGGGGCTTTTTACCCGTGAATCTTCACTTTGCGACTAAACTATTCACAGCAGTGCCAAATTTTCTGGGTCACTGAATGTGGGTGCCTGCGCCCTACAAGCAAACCAAAAATCAAACTAATGCGACTACTGACATTACAGCTGGGTCATGTTGTAAAGAGGTACGTTGAAATTGTTAGGTGAGCACAAATGGTCAAAATCCTACATTTTCTCACCTTTCTGCCCGTTCGCAGCTCAGAAAATGACAATGACCATCCTCATCTCGTTGTGTAGCTGGACATAGACAAGGGCCCCCAGAAAATGATCCACATTTCTTTAAAGAATTCGCCCACGGCTGCTGAAAGCTGAATAATAACCTGTTTCCAAGTTTGGGGCTTTTTACCCGTGAATCTTCACTTTGCGACTAAACTATTCACAGCAGTGCCAAATTTTCTTGGGCACTGAATGTCGGTGCCTGCGCCCTACAAGCAAACCAAAAATCAAACCAATGCGACTACTGACATTACAGCTGGGTGCTTTTTTAGAAAGGTACGTTGAAATTGAAAGGTGAGCACAAATGGTCAAAATCCGACATTTTCTCACCTTTCTGCCCGTTCGCAGCTCAGAAAATGACAATGACCATCCTCATCTCGTTGTGTAGCTGGACATAGACAAGGGCACCTAGAAAAAGACCCACATTTCTCTAAAGAACTCGCCCACGGCTGCTAAAAGCTGATTAATAACCTATCTCCAATTTTGGGGCTTTTTACCCGTGAATCTTCACTTTGCGACTAAACTATTCACAGCAGTGCCAAATTTTCTGGGTCACTGAATGTGGGTGCCTGCGCCCTACAAGCAAACCAAAAATCAAACCAATGCGTCTACTGACATTACAGCTGGATCATGTTGTAAAGAGGTACGTTGAAATTGAAAGGTGAGCACAAATGGTCAAAATCCGACATTTTCTCACCTTTCTGCCCGTTCGCAGCTCACAAAATGACAATGACCATCCTCATCTCGTTGTGTAGCTGGACATAGACAAGGGCACCCACAAAAAGACCCACATTTCTTTAAAGAAATCGCCCACGGCTGCTGAAAGCTGAATAATAACCTGTTTCCAAGTTTGGGGCTTTTTACCCGTGAATCTTCACTTTGTGACTAAACTATTAACAGCAGTGCCAAATTTTCTGGGTCACTGAATGTGGGTGCCTGCGCCCTACAAGCAAACCAAAAATCAAACCAATGCGACTACTGACATTACAGCTGGATCATGTTGTAGAGAGGTACGTTGAAATTGAAAGGTGAGCACAAATGGTCAAAATCCGACATGTTCTCACCTTTCTGCCCGTTCGCAGCTCACAAAATGACAATGACCATCCTCATCTCGTTGTGTAGCTGGACATAGAGAAGGGCACCCATAAAAAAGACCCACATTTCTCTAAAGAACTCGCCCACGGCTGCTAAAAGCTGATTAATAACCTATCTCCAAGTTTGGGGCTTTTTACCCGGGAATCTTCACTTTGCGACTAAACTATTCACAGCAGTGCCAAATTTTCTGGGTCACTGAATGTGGGTGCCTGCGCCCTACAAGCAAACCAAAAATCAAACCAATGCGACTACTGACATTACAGCTGGATCATGTTGTAAAGAGGTACGTTGAAATTGAAAGGTGAGCACAAATGGTCAAAATTCGACATTTTCTCACCTTTCTGCCCGTTCGCAGCTCAGAAAATGACAATGACCATCCTCATCTCGTTGTGTAGCTGGACATAGACAAGGGCACCCAGAAAATGATCCACATTTCTTTAAAGAATTCGCCCACGGCTGCTGAAAGCTGAATAATAACCTGTTTCCAAGTTTGGGGCTTTTTACCCGTGAATCTTCACTTTGCGACTAAACTATTCACAGCAGTGCCAAATTTTCTGGGTCACTGAATGTGGGTGCCTGCGCCCTACAAGCAAACCAAAAATCAAACTAATGCGACTACTGACATTACAGCTGGGTCATGTTGTAAAGAGGTACGTTGAAATTGTTAGGTGAGCACAAATGGTCAAAATCCGACATTTTCTCACCTTTCTGCCCGTTCGCAGCTCAGAAAATGACAATGACCATCCTCATCTCGTTGTGTAGCTGGACATAGACAAGGGCCCCCAGAAAATGATCCACATTTCTTTAAAGAATTCGCCCACGGCTGCTGAAAGCTGAATAATAACCTGTTTCCAAGTTTGGGGCTTTTTACCCGTGAATCTTCACTTTGCGACTAAACTATTCACAGCAGTGCCAAATTTTCTTGGGCACTGAATGTCGGTGCCTGCGCCCTACAAGCAAACCAAAAATCAAACCAATGCGACTACTGACATTACAGCTGGGTGCTTTTTTAGAAAGGTACGTTGAAATTGAAAGGTGAGCACAAATGGTCAAAATCCGACATTTTCTCACCTTTCTGCCCGTTCGCAGCTCAGAAAATGACAATGACCATCCTCATCTCGTTGTGTAGCTGGACATAGACAAGGGCACCTAGAAAAAGACCCACATTTCTCTAAAGAACTCGCCCACGGCTGCTAAAAGCTGATTAATAACCTATCTCCAAGTTTGGGGCTTTTTACCCGTGAATCTTCACTTTGCGACTAAACTATTCACAGCAGTGCCAAATTTTCTGGGTCACTGAATGTGGGTGCCTGCGCCCTACAAGCAAACCAAAAATCAAACCAATGCGTCTACTGACATTACAGCTGGATCATGTTGTAAAGAGGTACGTTGAAATTGAAAGGTGAGCACAAATGGTCAAAATCCGACATTTTCTCACCTTTCTGCCCGTTCGCAGCTCACAAAATGACAATGACCATCCTCATCTCGTTGTGTAGCTGGACATAGACAAGGGCACCCACAAAAACACCCACATTTCTTTAAAGAAATCGCCCACGGCTGCTGAAAGCTGAATAATAACCTGTTTCCAAGTTTGGGGCTTTTTACCCGTGAATCTTCACTTTGTGACTAAACTATTAACAGCAGTGCCAAATTTTCTGGGTCACTGAATGTGGGTGCCTGCGCCCTACAAGCAAACCAAAAATCAAACCAATGCGACTACTGACATTACAGCTGGATCATGTTGTAGAGAGGTACGTTGAAATTGAAAGGTGAGCACAAATGGTCAAAATCCGACATGTTCTCACCTTTCTGCCCGTTCGCAGCTCACAAAATGACAATGACCATCCTCATCTCGTTGTGTAGCTGGACATAGAGAAGGGCACCCATAAAAAAGACCCACATTTCTCTAAAGAACTCGCCCACGGCTGCTAAAAGCTGATTAATAACCTATCTCCAAGTTTGGGGCTTTTTACCCGAGAATCTTCACTCTGCGACTAAACTATTCACAGCAGTGCCAAATTTTCTGGGTCACTGAATGTGGGTGCCTGCGCCCTACAAGCAAACCAAAAATCAAACCAATGCGACTACTGACATTACAGCTGGATCATGTTGTAAAGAGGTACGTTGAAATTGAAAGGTGAGCACAAATGGTCAAAATTCGACATTTTCTCACCTTTCTGCCCGTTCGCAGCTCAGAAAATGACAATGACCATCCTCATCTCGTTGTGTAGCTGGACATAGACAAGGGCACCCAGAAAATGATCCACATTTCTTTAAAGAATTCGCCCACGGCTGCTGAAAGCTGAATAATAACCTGTTTCCAAGTTTGGGGCTTTTTACCCGTGAATCTTCACTTTGCGACTAAACTATTCACAGCAGTGCCAAATTTTCTGGGTCACTGAATGTGGGTGCCTGCGCCCTACAAGCAAACCAAAAATCAAACCAATGCGACTACTGACATTACAGCTGGGTCATTTTTTAGAAAGGTACGTTGAAATTGAAAGGTGAGCACAAATGGTCAAAATCCGACATTTTCTCACCTTTCTGCCCGTTCGCAGCTCAGAAAATGACAATGACCATCCTAATCTCGTTGTGTAGCTGGACATAGACAAGGGCACCCAGAAAAAGACCCACATTTCTCTAAAGAACTCGCCCACGGCTGCTAAAAGCTGATTAATAACCTATCTCCAAGTTTGGGGCTTTTTACCCGTGAATCTTCACTTTGCGACTATACTATTCACAGCAGTGCCAAATTTTCTGGGTCACTGAATGTGGGTGCCTCGCCCTACAAGCAAACCAAAAATCAAACCAATGCGTCTACTGACATTACAGCTGGATCATGTTGTAAAGAGGTACGTTGAAATTGAAAGGTGAGCACAAATGGTCAAAATCCGACATTTTCTTAACTTTATGCCCGTTCGCAGCTCAGAAAATGACAATGACCATCCTCATCTCGTTGTGTAGCTGGACATAGACAAGGGCACCCACAAAAACACCCACATTTCTTTAAAGAATTCGCCCACGGCTGCTGAAAGCTGAATAATAACCTGTTTCCAAGTTTGGGGCTTTTTACCCGTGAATCTTCACTTTGCGACTAAACTATTAACAGCAGTGCCAAACTTTCTGGGTCACTGAATGTGGGTGCTTGCGCCCTACAAGCAAACCAAAAATCAAACCAATGCGACTACTGACATTACAGCTGGATCATGTTGTAGAGAGGTACGTTGAAATTGAAAGGTGAGCACAAATGGTCAAAATCCGACATGTTCTCACCTTTCTGCCCGTTCGCAGCTCACAAAATGACAATGACCATCCTCATCTCGTTGTGTAGCTGGACATAGACAAGGGCACCCAGAAAATGATCCACATTTCTTTAAAGAATTCGCCTACGGCTGCTGAAAGCTGAATAATAACCTGTTTCCAAGTTTCGGGCTTTTTACCCGTGAATCTTCACTTTGCGAATAAACTATTCACAGCAGTGCCAAATTTTCTGGGGCATTGAATGTGGGTGGATGCGCCCTACAA
The DNA here is from genome assembly GCF_964019385.1 of Sycon ciliatum. NCBI lineage: Eukaryota > Metazoa > Porifera > Calcarea > Leucosolenida > Sycettidae > Sycon > Sycon ciliatum. The sequence goes on along the minus strand of NC_088649.1, from coordinate 11,515,492 downwards.
GCAAACCAAAAATCAAACCAATGCGACTACTGACATTATAGCTGGGTCATTTTTTAGAAAGGTACGTTGAAATTGAAAGGTGAGCACAAATGGTCAAAATCCGACATGTTCTCACCTTTCTGCCCGTTCGCAGCTCACAAAATGACAATGACCATCCTCATCTCGTTGTGTAGCTGGACATAGAGAAGGGCACCCATAAAAAAGACCCACATTTCTCTAAAGAACTCGCCCACGGCTGCTAAAAGCTGATTAATAACCTATCTCCAAGTTTGGGGCTTTTTACCCGAGAATCTTCACTCTGCGACTAAACTATTCACAGCAGTGCCAAATTTTCTGGGTCACTGAATGTGGGTGCCTGCGCCCTACAAGCAAACCAAAAATCAAACCAATGCGACTACTGACATTACAGCTGGATCATGTTGTAAAGAGGTACGTTGAAATTGAAAGGTGAGCACAAATGGTCAAAATTCGACATTTTCTCACCTTTCTGCCCGTTCGCAGCTCAGAAAATGACAATGACCATCCTCATCTCGTTGTGTAGCTGGACATAGACAAGGGCACCCAGAAAATGATCCACATTTCTTTAAAGAATTCGCCCACGGCTGCTGAAAGCTGAATAATAACCTGTTTCCAAGTTTGGGGCTTTTTACCCGTGAATCTTCACTTTGCGACTAAACTATTCACAGCAGTGCCAAATTTTCTGGGTCACTGAATGTGGGTGCCTGCGCCCTACAAGCAAACCAAAAATCAAACCAATGCGACTACTGACATTACAGCTGGGTCATTTTTTAGAAAGGTACGTTGAAATTGAAAGGTGAGCACAAATGGTCAAAATCCGACATTTTCTCACCTTTCTGCCCGTTCGCAGCTCAGAAAATGACAATGACCATCCTAATCTCGTTGTGTAGCTGGACATAGACAAGGGCACCCAGAAAAAGACCCACATTTCTCTAAAGAACTCGCCCACGGCTGCTAAAAGCTGATTAATAACCTATCTCCAAGTTTGGGGCTTTTTACCCGTGAATCTTCACTTTGCGACTATACTATTCACAGCAGTGCCAAATTTTCTGGGTCACTGAATGTGGGTGCCTCGCCCTACAAGCAAACCAAAAATCAAACCAATGCGTCTACTGACATTACAGCTGGATCATGTTGTAAAGAGGTACGTTGAAATTGAAAGGTGAGCACAAATGGTCAAAATCCGACATTTTCTTAACTTTATGCCCGTTCGCAGCTCAGAAAATGACAATGACCATCCTCATCTCGTTGTGTAGCTGGACATAGACAAGGGCACCCACAAAAACACCCACATTTCTTTAAAGAATTCGCCCACGGCTGCTGAAAGCTGAATAATAACCTGTTTCCAAGTTTGGGGCTTTTTACCCGTGAATCTTCACTTTGCGACTAAACTATTAACAGCAGTGCCAAACTTTCTGGGTCACTGAATGTGGGTGCTTGCGCCCTACAAGCAAACCAAAAATCAAACCAATGCGACTACTGACATTACAGCTGGATCATGTTGTAGAGAGGTACGTTGAAATTGAAAGGTGAGCACAAATGGTCAAAATCCGACATGTTCTCACCTTTCTGCCCGTTCGCAGCTCACAAAATGACAATGACCATCCTCATCTCGTTGTGTAGCTGGACATAGACAAGGGCACCCAGAAAATGATCCACATTTCTTTAAAGAATTCGCCTACGGCTGCTGAAAGCTGAATAATAACCTGTTTCCAAGTTTCGGGCTTTTTACCCGTGAATCTTCACTTTGCGAATAAACTATTCACAGCAGTGCCAAATTTTCTGGGGCATTGAATGTGGGTGGATGCGCCCTACAAGCAAACCAAAAATCAAACCAATGCGACTACTGACATTATAGCTGGGTCATTTTTTAGAAAGGTACGTTGAAATTGAAAGGTGAGCACAAATGGTCAAAATCCGACATTTTCTCACCTTTCTGCCCGTTCGCAGCTCACAAAATGACAATGACCATCCTCATCTCGTTGTGTAGCTGGACATAGACAAGGGCACCCAGAAAAAGACCCACATTTCTCTAAAGAACTCGCCCACGGCTGCTAAAAGCTGATTAATAACCTATCTCCAAGTTCGGGGCTTTTTACCCGTGAATCTTCACTTTGCGACTAAACTATTCACAGCAGTGCCAAATTTCCTGGGTCACTGAATGTGGGTGCCTGCGCCCTACAAGCAAACCAAAAATCAAACCAATGCGACTACTGACATTACAGCTGGATCATGTTGTAAAGAGGTACGTTGAAATTGAAAGGTGAGCACAAATGGTCAAAATCCGACATTTTCTCACCTTTCTGCCCGTTCGCAGCTCAGAAAATGACAATGACCATCCTCATCTCGTTGTGTAGCTGGACATAGACAAGGGCACCCAGAAAATGATCCACATTTCTTTAAAGAATTCGCCCACGGCTGCTGAAAGCTGAATAATAACCTGTTTCCAAGCTTGGGGCTTTTTACCCGTGAATCTTCACTTTGCGACCAAACTATTCACAGCAGTGCCAAATTTTCTGGGTCACTGAATGTGGGTGCCTGCGCCCTACAAGCAAACCAAAAATCAAACCAATGCGACTACTGACATTACAGCTGGGTCATGTTGTAAAGAGGTACGTTGAAATTGTTAGGTGAGCACAAATGGTCAAAATCCGACATTTTCTCACCTTTCTGCCCGTTCGCAGCTCAGAAAATGACAATGACCATCCTCATCTCGTTGTGTAGCTGGACATAGACAAGGGCCCCCAGAAAATGATCCACATTTCTTTAAAGAATTCGCCCACGGCTGCTGAAAGCTGAATAATAACCTGTTTCCAAGTTTGGGGCTTTTTACCCGTGAATCTTCACTTTGCGACTAAACTATTCACAGCAGTGCCAAATTTTCTTGGGCACTGAATGTGGGTGCCTGCGCCCTACAAGCAAACCAAAAATCAAACCAATGCGACTACTGACATTACAGCTGGATCATGTTGTAGAGAGGTACGTTGAAATTGAAAGGTGAGCACAAATGGTCAAAATCCGACATGTTCTCACCTTTCTGCCCGTTCGCAGCTCACAAAATGACAATGACCATCCTCATCTCGTTGTCTAGCTGGACATAGACAAGGGCACCCAGAAAATGATGCACATTTCTTTAAAGAATTCGCCCACGGCTGCTGAAAGCTGAATAATAACCTGTTTCCAAGTTTGGGGCTTTTTACCCGTGAATCTTCACTTTGTGACTAAACTATTCACAGCAGTGCCAAATTTTTTTGGGGCATTGAATGTGGGTGCCTGCGCCCTACAAGCAAACCAAAAATCAAACCAATGCGACTACTGACATTAAAGCTGGGTCATTTTTTAGAAAGGTACGTTGAAATTGAAAGGTGAGCACAAATGGTCAAAATCCGACATTTTCTCACCTTTCTGCCCGTTCGCAGCTCAGAAAATGACAATGACCATCCTCATCTCGTTGTGTAGCTGGACATAGACAAGGGCACCCATAAAAAAGACCCACATTTCTCTAAAGAACTCGCCCACGGCTGCTAAAAGCTGATTAATAACCTATCTCCAAGTTTGGGGCTTTTTATCCGTGAATCTTCACTTTGCGACTAAACTATTCACAGCAGTGCCAAATTTTCTGGGTCACTGAATGTGGGTGCCTGCGCCCTACAAGCAAACCAAAAATCAAACCAATGTGACTACTGACATTACAGCTGGATCATGTTGTAAAGAGGTACGTTGAAATTGAAAGGTGAGCACAAATGGTCAAAATCCGACATTTTCTCACCTTTCTGCCCGTTCGCAGCTCAGAAAATGACAATGACCATCCTCATCTCGTTGTGTAGCTGGACATAGACAAGGGCACCCAGAAAATGATCCACATTTCTTTAAAGAATTCGCCCACGGCTGCTGAAAGCTGAATAATAACCTGTTTCCAAGTTTGGGGCTTTTTACCCGTGAATCTTCACTTTGCGACTAAACTATTCACAGCAATGCCAAATTTTCTGGGTCACTGAATGTGGGTGCCTGCGCCCTACAAGCAAACCAAAAATCAAACCAATGCGACTACTGACATTACAGCTGGGTCATGTTGTAAAGAGGTACGTTGAAATTGAAAGGTGAGCACAAATGGTCAAAATCCGACATTTTCTCACCTTTCTGCCCGTTCGCAGCTCAGAAAATGACAATGACCAACCTCATCTCGTTGTGTAGCTGGACATCGACAAGGACACCCAGAAAAACACCCACATTTCTCTAAAGAACTCGCCCACGGCTGCTAAAAGCTGATTAATAACCTATCTCCAAGTTTGGGGCTTTTTCCCCGTGAATCTTCACTTTGCGACTAAACTATTTACAGCAGTGCCAAATTTTCTGGGTCACTGAATGTGGGTGCCTGCGCCCTACAAGCAAACCAAAAATCAAACCAATGCGACTACTGACATTACAGCTGGATCATGTTGTAAAGAGGTACGTTGAAATTGAAAGGTGAGCACAAATGGTCAAAATCCGACATTTTCTTACCTTTATGCCCGTTCGCAGCTCACAAAATGACAATGACCATCCTCATCTCGTTGTGTAGCTGGACATAGACAAGGGCACCCAGAAAATGATCCACATTTCTTTAGAGAATTCGCCCACGGCTGCTGAAAGCTGAATAATAACCTGTTTCCAAGTTTGGGGCTTTTTACCCGTGAATCTTCACTTTGCGACCAAACTATTCACAGCAGTGCCAAATTTTCTTGGGCACTGAATGTGGGTGCCTGCGCCCTACAAGCAAACCAAAAATCAAACCAATGTGACTACTGACATTACAGCTGGGTCATGTTGTAAAGAGGTACGTTGAAATTGTTAGGTGAGCACAAATGGTCAAAATCCGACATTTTCTCACCTTTCTGCCCGTTCGCAGCTCAGAAAATGACAATGACCATCCTCATCTCGTTGTGTAGCTGCACATAGACAAGGGCACCCAGAAAAAGACCCACATTTCTCTAAAGAACTCGCCCACGGCTGCTGAAAGCTGATTAATAACCTATCGCCAAGTTTGGGGCTTTTTACCCGTGAATCTTCACTTTGCGACTAAACTATTCACAGCAGTGCCAAATTTTCTGGGTCACTGAATGTGGGTGCCTGCGCCCTACAAGCAAACCAAAAATCAAACCAATGCGATTAATGACATTACAGCTGGGTCATGTTATAGAGAGGTACTTTGAAATTGAAAGGTGAGCACAAATGGTCAAAATCCAACATTTTCTCACCTTTCTGCCCGTTCGCAGCTCAGAAAATGACAATGACCATCCTCATCTCGTTGTGTAGCTGGACATAGACAAGGGCACCCAGAAAAAGACCCTCATTTCTCTGAAGAACTCGCCCACGGCTGCTGAAAGCTTAATTATAACCTATTTCCAAGTTTGGGGCTTTTTACCCGTGAATCTTCACTTTGCGACTAAACTATTCACAGCAGAGCAAAATTTTCTGGGTCACTGAATGTGGGTGCCTGCGCCCTACAAGCAAACCAAAAATCAAACCAATGCGACTACTGACATTACAGCTGGGTCATTTTTTAGAAAGGCACGTTGAAATTGAAAGGTGAGCACAAATGGTCAAAATCCGACATTTTCTTACCTTTATGCCCGTTCGCAGCTCAGAAAATGACAATGACCATCCTCATCTCGTTGTGTAGCTGGACATAGACAAGGGCACCCAGAAAAAGACCCACATTTCTCTAAAGAACTCGCCCACGGCTGCTGAAAGCTGATTAATAACCTATCTCCAAGTTTGGGGCTTTTTACCCGTGAATCTTCACTTTGCGACTAAACTATTCACAGCAGTGCCAAATTTTCTAGGTCACTGAATGTGGGTGCCTCCGCCCTACAAGCAAACCAAAAATCAATCCAATGCGACTACTGACATTACAGCTGGATCATGTTGTAAAGAGGTACGTTGAAATTGAAAGGTGAGCACAAATGGTCAAAATCCGACATTTTCTTACCTTTCTGCCCGTTCGCAGCTCAGAAAATGACAATGACCATCCTCATCTCGTTGTGTAGCTGGACATAGACAAGGGCACCCAGAAAAAGACCCGCATTTCTCTAAAGAACTCGCCCACGGCTGCTGAAAGCTGATTAATAACCTATTTCCAAGTTTGGGGCTTTTTACCCGTGAATCTTCACTTTGTGAATAAACTATTCACAGCAGTGCCAAATTTTCTGGGTCACTGAATGTGGGTGCCTGCGCCCTACAAGCAAACCAAAAATCAAACCAATGCGACTACTGACATTACAGCTGGATCATGTTGTAGAGAGGTACGTTGAAATTGAAAGGTGAGCACAAATGGTCAAAATCCTACATTTTCTCACCTTTCTGCCCGTTCGCAGCTCAGAAAATGACAATGACCATCCTCATCTCGTTGTGTAGCTGGACATAGACAAGGGCACCCAGAAAAAGACCCACATTTCTCTAAAGAACTCGCCCACGGCTACTGAAAGCTGATTAATAACCTATCTCCAAGTTTAGGGCTTTTTACCCGTGAATCTTCACTTTGCGACTAAACTATTCACAGCAGTGCCAAATTTTCTGGGTCATTGAATGTGGGTTCCTGCGCCCTACAAGCAAACCAAAAATCAAACCAATGCGACTACTGACATTACAGCTGGATCATGCTGTAAAGAGTTACGTTGAAATTGAAAGGTGAGCACAAATGGTCAAAATCCGACATTTTCTTACCTTTCTGCCCGTTCGCAGCTCAGAAAATGACAATGACCATCCTCATCTCGTTGTGTAGCTGGACAAAGACGAGGGCACCCAGAAAAAGACCCACATTTCTTTAAAGAATTCGCCCACGGCTGCTGAAAGCTGAATAATAACCTGTTTCCAAGTTTGGGGCTTTTTACCCGTGAATCTTCACTTTGCGACTAAACTATTCACAGCAGTGCCAAATTTTCTGGGTCACTGAATGTGGGTGCCTGCGCCCTACAAGCAAACCAAAAATCAAACCAATGCGACTACTGACATTACAGCTGGGTCATTTTTTAGAAAGGCACGTTGAAATTGAAAGGTGAGCACAAATGGTTAAAATCCGACATTTTCTCACCTTTCTGCCCGTTCGCAGCTCACAAAATGACAATGACCATCCTCATCTCGTTGTGTAGCTGGACATAGACAAGGGTACCCAGAAAAAGACCCACATTTCTCTAAAGAACTCGCCCACGGCTGCTGAAAGCTGATTAATAACCTATCTCCAAGTTTGGGGCTTTTTACCCGTGAATCTTCACTTTGCGACTAAACTATTCACAGCAGTGCCAAATTTTCTGGGTCACTGAATGTGGGTGCATGCGCCTTACAAGCAAACCAAAAATCAAACCAATGCGACTACTGACATTACAGCTGGGTCATTTTTTAGAAAGGCACGTTGAAATTGAAAGGTGAGCACAAATGGTCAAAATCCAACATTTTCTTACCTTTATGCCCGTTCGCAGCTCAGAAAATGACAATGACCATTCTCATCTCGTTGTGTAGCTGGACATAGACAAGGGCACCCAGAAAAAGACCCACATTTCTCCAAAGAACTCGCCCACGGCTGCTGAAAGCTGATTAATAACCTATCTCCAAGTTTGGGGCTTTTTACCCGTGAATCTTCACTTTGCGACTAAACTATTCACAGCAGTGCCAAATTTTCTAAGTCACTGAATGTGGGTGCCTGCGCCCTACAAGCAAACCAAAAATCGAACCAATGCGACTACTGACATTACAGGTGGATCATGTTGTAAAGAGGTACGTTGAAATTGAAAGGTGAGCACAAATGGTCAAAATCCGACATTTTCTCACCTTTCTGCCCGTTCGCAGCTCAGAAAATGACAGTGACCATCCTCATCTCGTTGTGTAGCTGGACATAGACAAGGGCACCCAGAAAAAGACCCACATTTCTCTAAAGAACTCGCCCACGGCTGCTGAAAGCTGATTAATAACCTATTTCCAAGCTTGGGGCTTTTTACCCGTGAATCTTCACTTTGCGACTAAACGATTCACAGCAGTGCCAAATTTTCTGGGTCACTGAATGTGGGTGCCTGCGCCCTACAAGCAAACAGAAAAATCAAACCAATGCGACTACTGACATTACAGCTGGATCATGTTGTAGAGAGGTACGTTGAAATTGAAAGGTGAGCACAAATGGTCAAAATCCGACATTTTCTCACCTTTCTGCCCGTTCGCAGCTCACAAAATGACAATGACCATCCTCATCTCGTTGTGTAGCTGGACATAGACAAGGGCATCCAGAAAAAGACCCACATTTCTCTTAAGAACTCGCCCACGGCTGCTGAAAGCTTAATTATTACCTATTTCCAAGTTTGGGGCTTTTTACCCGTGAATCTTCACTTTGCGACTAAACTATTCACAGCAGAGCCAAATTTTCTGGGTCACTGAATGTGGGTGCTTGCGCCCTACAAGCAAACCAAAAATCAAACCAATGCGACTACTGAATTTACAGCTGGGTCATTTTTTAGAAAGGCACGTTGAAATTGAAAGGTGAGCACAAATGGTCAGAATCCAACATTTTCTTACCTTTATGCCCGTTCGCAGCTCAGAAAATGACAATGACCATCCTCATCTCGTTGTGTAGCTGGACATAGACAAGGGCACCCAGAAAAAGACCCACATTTCACTAAAGAACTCGCCCACGGCTGCTGAAAGCTGATTAATAACCTATCTCCAAGTTTGGGGCTTTTTACCCGTGAATCTTCACTTTGCGACTAAACTATTCACAGCAGTGCCAAATTTTTTGGGTCACTGAATGTGGGTGCCTCCGCCCTACAAGCAAACCAAAAATCAAACCAATGCGACTACTGACATTACAGCTGGATCATGTTGTAAAGAGGTAGGTTGAAATTGAAAGGTGAGCACAAATGGTCAAAATCCGACATTTTCTTATCTTTCTGCCCGTTCGCAGCTCACAAAATGACAATGACCATCCTCATCTCGTTGTATAGCTGGACATAGACAAGGGCACCCAGAAAAAGACCCACATTTCTCTAAAGAACTCGCCCACGGCTGCTGAAAGCTGATTAATAACCTATTTCCAAGTATGGGGCTTTTTACCCGTGAATCTTCACTTTGCGAATAAACTATTCACAGCAGTGCCAAATTTTCTGGGTCACTGAATGTGGGTGCCTGCGCCCTACAAGCAAACCAAAAATCAAACCAATGCGACTACTGACATTACAGCTGGATCATGTTGTAGAGAGGTACGTTGAAATTGAAAGGTGAGCACAAATGGTCAAAATCCGACATTTTCTCACCTTTCTGCCCGTTCGCAGCTCAGAAAATGACAATGACCATCCTCATCTCGTTGTGTAGCTGGACATAGACAAGGCCACCCAGAAAAAGACCCACATTTCTCTAAAGAACTCGCCCACGGCTACTAAAAGCTGATTAATAACCTATCTCCAAGTTTGGGGCTTTTTACCCGTGAATCTACCCGTGAATCTTCACTTTGCGACTAAACTATTCACAGCAGTGCCAAATTTTCTGGGTCACTGAATGTGGGTGCCTGCGCCCTACAAGCAAACCAAAAATCAAACCAATGCGACTACTGACATTACAGCTGGATCATGCTGTAAAGAGGAACGTTGAAATTGAAAGGTGAGCACAAATGGTCAAAATCCGACATTTTCTTCCCTTTCTGCCCGTTCGCAGCTCTGAAAATGACAATGACCATCCTCATCTCGTTGTGTAGCTGGACATAGACAAGGGCACCCAGAAAAAGACCCACATTTCTCTAAAGAACTCGCCCACGGCTGCTGAAAGCTTAATAATATCCTATTTCCAAGTTTGGGGCTTTTTACCCGTGAATCTTCACTTTGCGACTAAAAAATTCACAGCAGAGCCAAATTTTCCGGGTCACTGAATGTGGGTGCCTGCGCCCTACAAGCAAACCAAAAATCAAACCAATGCGACTACTGACATTACAGCTGGATCATGTTGTAGAGGTACGTTGAAATTGAAAGGTGAGCACAAATGGTCAAAATCCGACATTTTCTTATCTTTATGCCCGTTCGCAGCTCAGAAAATGACAATGACCATCCTCATCTCGTTGTGTAGCTGGACATAGACAAGGGCACCTAGAAAATGATCCACATTTCTTTAAAGAATTCGCCCACGGCTGCTGAAAGCTGAATAATAACCTGTTTCCAAGTTTGGGGCTTTTTACCCGTGAATCTTCACTTTGCGACTAAACTATTCACAGCAGTGCCAAATTTTCTTGGGCATTAAATGTGGGTGCCTGCGCCCTACAAGCAAACCAAAAATCAAACCAATGCGACCACTGACATTACAGCTGGATCATGTTGCAAAGAGGTACGTTGAAATTGAAAGGTGAGCACAAATGGTCAAAATCCGACATTTTCTCACCTTTCTGCCCGTTCGCAGCTCAGAAAATGACAATGACCATCCTCATCTCGTTGTGTAGCTGGACATAGACAAGGGCACCCAGAAAAAGATCCACATTTCTTTAAAGAATTCGCCCACGGCTGCTGAAAGCTGAATAATAACCTGTTTCCAAGTTTGGGGCTTTTTACCCGTGAATCTTCACTTTGCGACTAAACTATTCACAGCAGTGCCAAATTTTCTGGGTCACTGAATGTGGGTGCCTGCGCCCTACAAGCAAACCAAAAATCAAACCAATGCGACTACTGACATTACAGCTGGATCATGTTGTAAAGAGGTACGTTGAAATTGAAAGGTGAGCACAAATGGTCAAAATCCGACATGTTCTCACCTTTCTGCCCGTTCGCAGCTCAGAAAATGACAATGACCATCCTCATCTCGTTGTGTAGCTGGACATAGACAAGGGCACCCAGAAAATGATCCACATTTCTTTAAAGAATTCGCGCACGGCTGCTGAAAGCTGAATAATAACCTGCTTCCAAGTTTGGGGCTTTTTACCCGTGAATCTTCACTTTGCGACTAAACTATTCACAGCAGTGCCAAATTTTCTTGGGCACTGAATGTGGGTTCCTGCGCCCTACAAGCAAACGAAAAATCAAACCAATGCGACTACTGACATTACAGCTGGGTCATTTTTTAGAAAGGTACGTTGAAATTGAAAGGTGAGCACAAATGGTCAAAATCCGACATTTTCTCACCTTTCTGCCCGTTCGCAGCTCAGAAAATGACAATGACCATCCTCATCTCGTTGTGTAGCTGGACATAGACAAGGGCACCCAGAAAAACACCCACATTTCTCTAAAGAACTCACCCACGGCTGCTAAAAGCTGATTAATAACCTATCTCCAAGTTTGGGGCTTTTTACCCGTGAATCTTCACTTTGCGACTAAACTATTCACAGCAGTGCCAAATTTTCTAGGTCACTGAATGTGGGTGCCTGCGCCCTACAAGCAAACCAAAAATCAAACCAATGCGACTACTGACATCACAGCTCGATCATGTTGTAAAGAGGTACGTTGAAATTGAAAGGTGAGCACAAATGGTCAAAATCCTACATTTTCTCACCTTTATGCCCGTTCGCAGCTCAGAAAATGACAATGACCATCCTCATCTCGTTGTGTAGCTGGACATAGACAAGGGCACCCAGAAAAAGACCCACATTTCTCTAAAAAACTCGCCCACGGCTGCTGAAAGCTTAATAATAACCTATTTCCAAGTTTGGGGCTTTTTACCCGTGAATCTTCACTTTGCGACTAAACTATTAACAGCAGTGCCAAATTTTCTGGGTCACTGAATGTGGGTGCCTGCGCCCTACAAGCAAACCAAAAATCAAACCAATGCGACTACTTACATTACAGCTGGATCATGTTGTAGAGAGGTACGTTGAAATTGAAAGGTGAGCACAAATGGTCAAAATCCGACATTTTCTCACCTTTCTGCCCGTTCGCAGCTCAGAAAATGACAATGACCATCCTCATCTCGTTGTGTAGCTGGACATAGACAAGGGCACCCAGAAAAAGACCCACATTTCTCTAAAGAACTCGCCCACGGCTACTAAAAGCTGATTAATAACCTATCTCCAAGTTTGGGGCTTTTTACCCGTGAATCTACCCGTGAATCTTCACTTTGCGACTAAACTATTCACAGCAGTGCCAAATTTTCTTGGTCACTGAATGTGGGTGCCTGCGCCCTACAAGCAAACCAAAAATCAAACCAATGCGACTACTGACATTACAGCTGGATCATGCTGTAAAGAGGTACGTTGAAATTGAAAGGTGAGCACAAATGGTCAAAATCCGACATTTTCTTACCTTTCTGCCCGTTCGCAGCTCTGAAAATGACAATGACCATCCTCATCTCGTTGTGTAGCTGGACATAGACAAGGCCACCCAGAAAAAGACCCACATTTCTCTAAAGAACTCGCCCACGGCTGCTGAAAGGTTAATAATAACCTATTTCCAAGTTTGGGGCTTTTTACCCGTGAATCTTCACTTTGCGACTAAACTATTCACAGCAGAGCCAAATTTTCCGGGTCACTGAATGTGGGTGCCTGCGCCCTACAAGCAAACCAAAAATCAAACCAATGCGACTACTGACATTACAGCTGGTTCATGTTGTAGAGGTACGTTGAAATTGAAAGGTGAGCACAAATGGTCAAAATCCGACATTTTCTTATCTTTATGCCCGTTCGCAGCTCAGAAAATGACAATGACCATCCTCATCTCGTTGTGTAGCTGGACATAGACAAGGGCACCCAGAAAATGATCCACATTTCTTTAAAGAATTCGCCCACGGCTGCTGAAAGCTGAATAATAACCTGTTTCCAAGTTTGGGGCTTTTTACCCGTGAATCTTCACTTTGCGACTAAACTATTCACAGCAGTGCCAAATTTTCTTGGGCATTAAATGTGGGTGCCTGCGCCCTACAAGCAAACCAAAAATCAAACCAATGCGACCACTGACATTACAGCTGGATCATGTTGTAAAGAGGTACGTTGAAATTGAAAGGTGAGCACAAATGGTCAAAATCCGACATTTTCTCACCTTTCTGCCCGTTCGCAGTTCAGAAAATGACAATGACCATCCTCATCTCGTTGTGTAGCTGGACATAGACAAGGGCACCCAGAAAAAGATCCACATTTCTTTAAAGAATTCGCCCACGGCTGCTGAAAGCTGAATAATAACCTGTTTCCAAGTTTGGGGCTTTTTACCCGTGAATCTTCACTTTGCGACTAAACTATTCACAGCAGTGCCAAATTTTCTGGGTCACTAAATGTGGGTGCCTGCGCCCTACAAGCAAACCAAAAATCAAACCAATGCGACTACTGACATTACAGCTGGATCATGCTGTAAAGAGGTACGTTGAAATTGAAAGGTGAGCACAAATGGTCAAAATCCAACATTTTCTTACCTTTCTGCCCGTTCGCAGCTCACAAAATGACAATGACCATCCTCATCTCGTTGTGTAGCTGGACATAGACAAGGGCTACCAGAAAAAGACCCACATTTCTCTAAAGAACTCGCCCACGGCTGCTGAAAGCTTAATAATAACCTATTTCCAAGTTTGGGGCTTTTTACCCGTGAATCTTCACTTAGCGACTAAACTATTCACAGCAGAGCCAAATTTTCTGGGTCACTGAATGTGGGTGCCTGCGCCCTACAAGCAAACCAAAAATCAAACCAATGCGACTACTGACATTACAGCTGGATCATGTTGTAGAGAGGTACGTTGAAATTGAAAGGTGAGCACAAATGGTCAAAATCCGACATGTTCTCACCTTTCTGCCCGTTCGCAGCTCAGAAAATGACAATGACCATCCTCATCTCGTTGTGTAGCTGGACATAGACAAGGGCATTCAGAAAATGATCCACATTTCTTTAAAGAATTCGCGCACGGCTGCTGAAAGCTGAATAATAACCTGCTTCCAAGTTTGGGGCTTTTTACCCGTGAATCTTCACTTTGCGACTAAACTATTCACAGCAGTGCCAAATTTTCTTGGGCACTGAATGTGGGTTCCTGCGCCCTACAAGCAAACCAAAAATCAAACCAATGCGACTACTGACATTACAGCTGGGTCATTTTTTAGAAAGGTACGTTGAAATTGAAAGGTGAGCACAAATGGTCAAAATCCGACATTTTCTCACCTTTCTGCCCGTTCGCAGCTCAGAAAATGACAATGACCATCCTCATCTCGTTGTGTAGCTGGACATAGACAAGGGCACCCAGAAAGAGACCCACATTTCTCTAAAGAACTCGCCCACGGCTGCTGAAAGCTGATTAATAACCTATTTCCAAGTATGGGGCTTTTTACCCGTGAATCTTCACTTTGCGAATAAACTATTCACAGCAGTGCCAAATTTTCTGGGTCACTGAATGTGGGTGCCTGCGCCCTACAAGCAAACCAAAAATCAAACCAATGCGACTACTGACATTACAGCTGGATCATGTTGTAGAGAGGTACGTTGAAATTGAAAGGTGAGCACAAATGGTCAAAATCCGACATTTTCTCACCTTTCTGCCCGTTCGCAGCTCAGAAAATGACAATGACCATCCTCATCTCGTTGTGTAGCTGGACATAGACAAGGGCACCCAGAAAAAGACCCACATTTCTCTAAAGAACTCGCCCACGGCTACTAAAAGCTGATTAATAACCTATCTCCAAGTTTGGGGCTTTTTACCCGTGAATCTACCCGTGAATCTTCACTTTGCGACTAAACTATTCACAGCAGTGCCAAATTTTCTGGGTCACTGAATGAGGGTGCCTGCGCCCTACAAGCAAACCAAAAATCAAACCAATGCGACTACTGACATTACAGCTGGATCATGCTGTAAAGAGGTACGTTGAAATTGAAAGGTGAGCACAAATGGTCAAAATCCGACATTTTCTTACCTTTATGCCCGTTCGCAGCTCAGAAAATGACAATGACCATCCTCATCTCGTTGTGTAGCTGGACATAGACAAGGGCACCCAGAAAAAGACCCACATTTCTCTAAAGAACTCGCCCACGGCTGCTGAAAGCTTAATAATGACCTATTTCCAAGGTTGGGGCTTTTTACCCGTGAATCTTCACTTTGCGACTAAACTATTCACAGCAGAGCCAAATTTTCCTGGTCACTGAATGTGGGTGCCTGCGCCCTACAAGCAAACCAAAAATCAAACCAATTCGACTACTGACATTACAGCTGGATCATGTTGTAGAGGTACGTTGAAATTGAAAGGTGAGCACAAATGGTCAAAATCCGACATTTTCTATCTTTATGCCCGTTCGCAGCTCAGAAAATGACAATGACCATCCTCATCTCGTTGTGTAGCTGGACATAGACAAGGGCACCCAGAAAAAGACCCACATTTCTCTAAAGAACTCGCCCACGGCTACTAAAAGCTGATTAATAACCTATCTCCAAGTTTGGGGCTTTTTACCCGTGAATCTACCCGTGAATCTTCACTTTGCGACTAAACTATTCACAGCAGTGCCAAATTTTCTGGGTCACTGAATGTGGGTGCCTGCGCCCTACAAGCAAACCAAAAATCAAACCAATGCGACTACTGACATTACAGCTGGATCATGCTGTAAAGAGGTACGTTGAAATTGAAAGGTGAGCACAAATGGTCAAAATCCGACATTTTCTTACCTTTCTGCCTGTTCGCAGCTCAGAAAATGACAATGACCATCCTCATCTCGTTGTGTAGCTGGACATAGACAAGGGCACCCAGAAAAAGACCCACATTTCTCTAAAGAACTCGCCCACGGCTGCTGAAAGCTTAATAATAACCTATTTCCAAGTTTGGGGCTTTTTACCCGTGAATCTTCACTTTGCGACTAAACTATTCACAGCAGAGCCAAATTTTCCTGGTCACTGAATGTGGGTGCCTGCGCCCTACAAGCAAACCAAAAATCAAACCAATGCGACTACTGACATTACAGCTGGATCATGTTGTAGAGGTACGTTGAAATTGAAAGGTGAGCACAAATGGTCAAAATCCGACATTTTCTATCTTTATGCCCGTTCGCAGCTCAGAAAATGACAATGACCATCCTCATCTCGTTGTGTAGCTGGACATAGACAAGGGCACCTAGAAAATGATCCACATTTCTTTAAAGAATTCGCCCACGGCTGCTGAAAGCTGAATAATAACCTGTTTCCAAGTTTGGGGCTTTTTACCCGTGAATCTTCACTTTGCGACTAAACTATTCACAGCAGTGCCAAATTTTCTTGGGCATTGAATGTGGGTGCCTGCGCCCTACAAGCAAACCAAAAATCAAACCAATGCGACCACTGACATTACAGCTGGATCATGTTGTAGAGAGGTACGTTGAAATTGAAAGGTGAGCACAAATTGTCAAAATCCGACATTTTCTCACCTTTCTGCCCGTTCGCAGCTCAGAAAATGACAATGACCATCCTCATCTCGTTGTGTAGCTGGACATAGACAAGGGCACCCAGAAAAAGACCCACATATCTCTAAAGAACTCGCCCACGGCTACTAAAAGCTGATTAATAACCTATCTCCAAGTTTGGGGCTTTTTACCCGTGAATCTACCCGTGAATCTTCACTTTGCGACTAAACTATTCACAGCAGTGCCAAATTTTCTGGGTCACTGAATGTGGGTGCCTGCGCCCTACAAGCAAACCAAAAATCAAACCAATGCGACTACTGACATTACAGCTGGATCATGCTGTAAAGAGGTACGTTGAAATTGAAAGGTGAGCACAAATGGTCAAAATCCGACATTTTCTTACCTTTCTGCCCGTTCGCAGCTCAGAAAATGACAATGACCATCCTCATCTCGTTGTGTAGCTGGACATAGACAAGGGCACCCAGAAAAAGACCCACATTTCTCTAAAGAACTCGCCCACGGCTGCTGAAAGCTTAATAATAACCTATTTCCAAGTTTGGGGCTTTTTACCCGTGAATCTTCACTTTGCGACTAAACTATTAACAGCAGTGCCAAATTTTTTTGGGCACTGAATGTGGGTTCCTGCGCCCTACAAGCAAACCAAAAATTAAACCAATGCGACTACTGACATTACAGCTGGGTCATTTTTTAGAAAGGTACGTTGAAATTGAAAGGTGAGCACAAATGGTCAAAATCCGACATTTTCTTCCCTTTCTGCCCGTTCGCAGCTCAGAAAATGACAATGACCATCCTCATCTTGTTGTGTAGCTGGACATAGACAAGGGCACCCAGAAAAACACCCACATTTCTCTAAAGAACTCACCCACGGCTGCTAAAAGCTGATTAATAACCTATCTCCAAGTTTGGGGCTTTTTACCCGTGAATCTTCACTTTGCGACTAAACTATTCACAGCAGAGCCAAATTTTCCTGGTCACTGAATGTGGGTGCCTGCGCCCTACAAGCAAACCAAAAATCAAACCAATGCGACTACTGACATTACAGCTGGATCATGTTGTAGAGGTACGTTGAAATTGAAAGGTGAGCACAAATGGTCAAAATCCGACATTTTCTATCTTTATGCCCGTTCGCAGCTCAGAAAATGACAATGACCATCCTCATCTCGTTGTGTAGCTGGACATAGACAAGGGCACCTAGAAAATGATCCACATTTCTTTAAAGAATTCGCCCACGGCTGCTGAAAGCTGAATAATAACCTGTTTCCAAGTTTGGGGCTTTTTACCCGTGAATCTTCACTTTGCGACTAAACTATTAACAGCAGTGCCAAATTTTCTTGGGCATTGAATGTGGGTGCCTGCGCCCTACAAGCAAACCAAAAATCAAACCAATGCGACCACTGACATTACAGCTGGATCATGTTGTAAAGAGGTACGTTGAAATTGAAAGGTGAGCACAAATGGTCAAAATCCGACATTTTCTCACCTTTCTGCCCGTTCGCAGCTCAGAAAATGACAATGACCATCCTCATCTCGTTGTGTAGCTGGACATAGACAAGGGCACCCAGAAAAAGACCCACATTTCTTTAAAGAATTCGCCCACGGCTGCTGAAAGCTGAATAATAACCTGTTTCCAAGTTTGGGGCTTTTTACCCGTGAATCTTCACTTTGCGACTAAACTATTCACAGCAGTGCCAAATTTTCTGGGTCACTGAATGTGGGTGCCTGCGCCCTACAAGCAAACCAAAAATCAAACCAATGCGACTACTGACATTACAGCTGGATCATGTTGTAAAGAGGTACGTTGAAATTGAAAGGTGAGCACAAATGGTCAAAATCCGACATTTTCTTACCTTTCTGCCCGTTCGCAGCTCAGAAAATGACAATGACCATCCTCATCTCGTTGTGTAGCTGGACATAGACAAGGCCACCCAGAAAAAGACCCACATTTCTCTAAAGAACTCGCCGACGGCTGCTGAAAGCTTAACCCTTTGCGTGCTGAGTACGAGTTAACTCGCACTTTATGCATGACCTGATCCACTACGTACGAGTTAACTCGCAAAAAGTTCGCGCGCTGTATCGCAGTGCATAGACCAGTGTACAAACTTTCGTAACTTCGTCAAACATAAACGCATCGCGACAATCAATACACCGTTTGAAAGATCTTCACCTCATCTTTCCGGGGATATAAAAATCTTCGCGATAGGATAAGAATTCATTGAGCGGCGACAAGATGGACACGGAAATCACGGCCCAGAGTGAACGCGCGCTGTATCGCAGTGCATAGATCAGTGTACAAACTTTCGTAACTTCGTCAAACATAAACGCATCGCGACATTCAATACACAGTTGGAAAGATCTTCACCTCATCTTTCCGGGGGTATAAAGTTCTTTGCTATAGGATAAGAATTCATTGAGCGGCGACAAGATGAACACGGAAATCACGGCCCAGAGTGAACGCGCGCTGTATCGCAGTGCATAGACCAGTGTACAAACTTTCGTAACTTCGTCAACCATAAACGCATCGCGACAATCAATACACCGTTGGAAAGATCTTCACCTCATCTTTCCGGGAGTATAAAGTTCTTTGCGATAGGATAAGAATTCATTGAGCGGCGACAAGATGAACACGGAAATCACGGCCCCGAGTGAACGCGAATTTTTTTGTTCATAACTTCTTTTTGTTGCAGAGCGTGCCAGGGGATTTCCCTTTTGGCACGGCGCATGCGTGATGGACATCAAATGAAGCGCTTGGATCTGAGCTTTGCAGCGCAGTTTGAATTGTGAAAATCTGTTGAATTTGGGCAAGAAGCCGAACAAGAATGTGAAATTGAGTTGTTGTGCCGTTCCGAGGCACGGTGGAGTAATTCGGAGAGGACCTGGATGTGGCCCTGATGTGTCTATGGAGCTTAGAGCTGCCAGGATGGACTCGCTTGGTCCTGATCTTTCCAACGAGCCCAGGACGATGAAAATCCATCAAGGTCGAGTAAAATCAGAATAAATTTCGTTCGGAGCTGTGAGTGCATACCCCACCAAGAGAGTCAGTGCGCTGTACGGCCAGTGGATTGGAGAAAAGGGGCTCAGCATGCAAAGGGTTAATAATAACCTATTTCCAAGTTTGGGGCTTTTTACCCGTGAATCTTCACTTAGCGACTAAACTATTCACAGCAGAGCCAAATTTTCTGGGTCACTGAATGTGGGTGCCTGCGCCCTACAAGCAAACCAAAAATCAAACCAATGCGACTACTGACATTACAGCTGGATCATGTTGTAGAGAGGTACGTTGAAATTGAAAGTTGAGCACAAATGGTCAAAATCCGACATGTTCTCACCTTTCTGCCCGTTCGCAGCTCAGACAATGACAATGACCATCCTCATCTCGTTGTGTAGCTAGACATAGACAAGGGCACCCAGAAAATGATCCACATTTCTTTAAAGAATTCGCGCACGGCTGCTGAAAGCTGAATAATAACCTGCTTCCAAGTTTGGGGCTTTTTACCCGTGAATCTTCACTTTGCGACTAAACTATTCACAGCAGTGCCAAATTTTTTTGGGCACTGAATGTGGGTTCCTGCGCCCTACAAGCAAACCAAAAATTAAACCAATGCGACTACTGACATTACAGCTGGGTCATTTTTTAGAAAGGTACGTTGAAATTGAAAGGTGAGCACAAATGGTCAAAATCCGACATTTTCTTCCCTTTCTGCCCGTTCGCAGCTCAGAAAATGACAATGACCATCCTCATCTTGTTGTGTAGCTGGACATAGACAAGGGCACCCAGAAAAACACCCACATTTCTCTAAAGAACTCACCCACGGCTGCTAAAAGCTGATTAATAACCTATCTCCAAGTTTGGGGCTTTTTACCCGTGAATCTTCACTTTGCGACTAAACTATTCACAGCAGAGCCAAATTTTCCTGGTCACTGAATGTGGGTGCCTGCGCCCTACAAGCAAACCAAAAATCAAACCAATGCGACTACTGACATTACAGCTGGATCATGTTGTAGAGGTACGTTGAAATTGAAAGGTGAGCACAAATGGTCAAAATCCGACATTTTCTATCTTTATGCCCGTTCGCAGCTCAGAAAATGACAATGACCATCCTCATCTCGTTGTGTAGCTGGACATAGACAAGGGCACCTAGAAAATGATCCACATTTCTTTAAAGAATTCGCCCACGGCTGCTGAAAGCTGAATAATAACCTGTTTCCAAGTTTGGGGCTTTTTACCCGTGAATCTTCACTTTGCGACTAAACTATTAACAGCAGTGCCAAATTTTCTTGGGCATTGAATGTGGGTGCCTGCGCCCTACAAGCAAACCAAAAATCAAACCAATGCGACCACTGACATTACAGCTGGATCATGTTGTAAAGAGGTACGTTGAAATTGAAAGGTGAGCACAAATGGTCAAAATCCGACATTTTCTCACCTTTCTGCCCGTTCGCAGCTCAGAAAATGACAATGACCATCCTCATCTCGTTGTGTAGCTGGACATAGACAAGGGCACCCAGAAAAAGACCCACATTTCTTTAAAGAATTCGCCCACGGCTGCTGAAAGCTGAATAATAACCTGTTTCCAAGTTTGGGGCTTTTTACCCGTGAATCTTCACTTTGCGACTAAACTATTCACAGCAGTGCCAAATTTTCTGGGTCACTGAATGTGGGTGCCTGCGCCCTACAAGCAAACCAAAAATCAAACCAATGCGACTACTGACATTACAGCTGGATCATGTTGTAAAGAGGTACGTTGAAATTGAAAGGTGAGCACAAATGGTCAAAATCCGACATTTTCTTACCTTTCTGCCCGTTCGCAGCTCAGAAAATGACAATGACCATCCTCATCTCGTTGTGTAGCTGGACATAGACAAGGCCACCCAGAAAAAGACCCACATTTCTCTAAAGAACTCGCCGACGGCTGCTGAAAGCTTAACCCTTTGCGTGCTGAGTACGAGTTAACTCGCACTTTATGCATGACCTGATCCACTACGTACGAGTTAACTCGCAAAAAGTTCGCGCGCTGTATCGCAGTGCATAGACCAGTGTACAAACTTTCGTAACTTCGTCAAACATAAACGCATCGCGACAATCAATACACCGTTTGAAAGATCTTCACCTCATCTTTCCGGGGATATAAAAATCTTCGCGATAGGATAAGAATTCATTGAGCGGCGACAAGATGGACACGGAAATCACGGCCCAGAGTGAACGCGCGCTGTATCGCAGTGCATAGACCAGTGTACAAACTTTCGTAACTTCGTCAAACATAAACGCATCGCGACATTCAATACACAGTTGGAAAGATCTTCACCTCATCTTTCCGGGGGTATAAAGTTCTTTGCTATAGGATAAGAATTCATTGAGCGGCGACAAGATGAACACGGAAATCACGGCCCAGAGTGAACGCGCGCTGTATCGCAGTGCATAGACCAGTGTACAAACTTTCGTAACTTCGTCAACCATAAACGCATCGCGACAATCAATACACCGTTGGAAAGATCTTCACCTCATCTTTCCGGGAGTATAAAGTTCTTTGCGATAGGATAAGAATTCATTGAGCGGCGACAAGATGAACACGGAAATCACGGCCCCGAGTGAACGCGAATTTTTTTGTTCATAACTTCTTTTTGTTGCAGAGCGTGCCAGGGGATTTCCCTTTTGGCACGGCGCATGCGTGATGGACATCAAATGAAGCGCTTGGATCTGAGCTTTGCAGCGCAGTTTGAATTGTGAAAATCTGTTGAATTTGGGCAAGAAGCCGAACAAGAATGTGAAATTGAGTTGTTGTGCCGTTCCGAGGCACGGTGGAGTAATTCGGAGAGGACCTGGATGTGGCCCTGATGTGTCTATGGAGCTTAGAGCTGCCAGGATGGACTCGCTTGGTCCTGATCTTTCCAACGAGCCCAGGACGATGAAAATCCATCAAGGTTGAGTAAAATCAGAATAAATTTCGTTCGGAGCTGTGAGTGCATACCCCACCAAGAGAGTCAGTGCGCTGTACGGCCAGTGGATTGGAGAAAAGGGGCTCAGCATGCAAAGGGTTAATAATAACCTATTTCCAAGTTTGGGGCTTTTTACCCGTGAATCTTCACTTAGCGACTAAACTATTCACAGCAGAGCCAAATTTTCTGGGTCACTGAATGTGGGTGCCTGCGCCCTACAAGCAAACCAAAAATCAAACCAATGCGACTACTGACATTACAGCTGGATCATGTTGTAGAGAGGTACGTTGAAATTGAAAGTTGAGCACAAATGGTCAAAATCCGACATGTTCTCACCTTTCTGCCCGTTCGCAGCTCAGACAATGACAATGACCATCCTCATCTCGTTGTGTAGCTAGACATAGACAAGGGCACCCAGAAAATGATCCACATTTCTTTAAAGAATTCGCGCACGGCTGCTGAAAGCTGAATAATAACCTGCTTCCAAGTTTGGGGCTTTTTACCCGTGAATCTTCACTTTGCGACTAAACTATTCACAGCAGTGCCAAATTTTCTTGGGCACTGAATGTGGGTTCCTGCGCCCTACAAGCAAACCAAAAATTAAACCAATGCGACTACTGACATTACAGCTGGGTCATTTTTTAGAAAGGTACGTTGAAATTGAAAGGTGAGCACAAATGGTCAAAATCCGACATTTTCTTACCTTTCTGCCCGTTCGCAGCTCAGAAAATGACAATGACCATCCTCATCTTGTTGTGTAGCTGGACATAGACAAGGGCACCCAGAAAAACACCCACATTTCTCTAAAGAACTCACCCACGGCTGCTAAAAGCTGATTAATAACCTATCTCCAAGTTTGGGGCTTTTTACCCGTGAATCTTCACTTTGCGACTAAACTATTCACAGCAGTGCCAAATTTTCTGGGTCACTGAATGTGGGTGCCTGCGCCCTACAAGCAAACCAAAAATCAAACCAATGCGACTACTGACATCACAGCTCGATCATGTTGTAAAGAGGTACGTTGAAATTGAAAGGTGAGCACAAATGGTCAAAATCCTACATTTTCTTACCTTTATGCCCGTTCGCAGCTCAGAAAATGACAATGACCATCCTCATCTCGTTGTGTAGCTGGACATAGACAAGGGCACCCAGAAAAACACCCACATTTCTCTAAAAAACTCGCCCACGGCTGCTGAAAGCTTAATAATAACCTATTTCCAAGTTTGGGGCTTTTTACCCGTGAATCTTCACTTTGCGACTAAACTATTCACAGCAGTGCCAAATTTTCTGGGTCACTGAATGTGGGTGCCTGCGCCCTACAAGCAAACCAAAAATCAAACCAATGCGACTACTGACATTACAGCTGGATCATGTTGTAAAGAGGTACGTTTAAATTGAAAGGTGAGTACAAATGGTCAAAATCCGACATTTTCTTACCTTTATGCCCGTTCGCAGCTCAGAAAATGACAATGATCATCCTCATCTCGTTGTGTAGCTGGACATAGACAAGGGCACCCGGAAAAACACCCACATTTCTTTAAAGAATTCGCCCACGGCTGCTGAAAGCTGAATAATAACCTGTTTCCAAGTTTGGGGCTTTTTACCCGTGAATCTTCACTTTGCGACTAAACTATTCACAGCAGTGCCAAATTTTCTGGGTCATTGAATGTGGGTGCCTGCGCTTTATAAGCAAACCAAAAATCAAACCAATGCGACTACTGACATTACAGCTGGGTCATTTTTTAGAAAGGTACGTTGAAATTGAAAGGTGAGCACAAATGGTCAAAATCCGACATTTTCTCACCTTTCTGCCCGTTCGCAGCTCAGACAATGACAATGACCATCCTCATCTCGTTGTGTAGCTGGACATAGACAAGGGCACCCAGAAAGAGACCCACATTTCTCTAAAGAACTCGCCCACGGCTGCTGAAAGCTGATTAATAACCTATCTCCAAGTTTGGGGCTTTTTACCCGTGAATCTTCACTTTGCGACTAAACTATTCACAGCAGTGCCAAATTTTCTGGGTCCCTGAATGTGGGTGCCTGCGCCCTACAAGCAAACCAAAAATCAAACCAATGCGACTACTGACATTACAGCTGGATCATGTTGTAAAGAGGTACGTTGAAATTGAAAGGTGAGCACAAATGGTCAAAATCCAAAATTTTCTTAACTTTATGCCCGTTCGCAGCTCAGAAAATGACAATGACCATCCTCATCTCGTTGTGTAGCTGGACATAGACAAGGGCACCCAGAAAAAGACCCACATTTCTCTAAAGAACTCGCCCACGGCTGCTGAAAGCTTAATAATAACCTATTTCCAAGTTTGGGGCTTTTACCCGTGAATCTTCACTTTGCGACTAAATTTTTCACAGCAGTGCCAAATTTTCTGGGTCACTAAATGTGGGTGCCTGCGCCCTACAAGCAAACTGTAACAGATTCACTGTTACTACTAACACTAGGAGTAGGATACACTTATCACCTGCTATTATCACGCTGCTGCTGTTAGGTGTTATGTCCATCATTGCTTGTTCATGTATATAAGAATGCATTATGGCAAGGATCATTGCTTATTCCAAGAATGACTACTGAAGTTAGTTGGACTGTTACGCTGGTAGCAAGAGGATGGTTTTTATTTCGTCATGTTCGGGCTATGCGCAGTGGCCGCATTAGTCGCCTACGGTATATTCGAGATTCAGAAGCGTCTGAATCACCTTATCGCACTCGGTCAGTGCGATGGATCAGATCAAACGCCAAGACGTGCTCAAGCTCCCAGCGGAGAGAGGCCACGCATGCGCCATGTTAAGTCTCCGCCTGTGTTTCGTGGAGATACAAGAGAGTTCAAGGAGTGGGCCTTCGCCATCGAACTCGCCATGAAGTCCTTGCAGCTGGACAACGCGGAGGAGCGCTTCAGCTACGCGGCGAGTTTTCTGGAGGGCAACGCTCGTCTTTGGTTTATCGCCTCTCAGGAGGCAAACACGCTGTTTTCCGACTGGCCAGACCTGAAGAGCAAGCTGGGAGAAGTGTACGGCCCGGTTTATGACAGGGAACAGGCGCGCATCGACTTATTCGCTCTTCACCAAGATGAGACTCTTGACGAATACATCAACAAATTTTCGCGGCTTAGCTTACAAGTTCCCGAGCTTGATGACCACTCCAGAGCTATCTTGTTCACGCGTGGGCTGGCTCAGGGCCTAAGCGGTGAGGTACTTAGGGAGCATCCGCAACATTTGGCCCAAGCCATATGAGCTGCGGTCTCAGCAGACCAGTCGATGCGGCCAGCCCAAGCAAGCTACGCCAAGGCAGTGCGCGCACCAGGGCATCAGAGGCGCCAGCCTGGACCCTGGTCAAGCCAACCAACACCATCCGGTGGGAGAGAAACCAGGGAGCCAGAGGGTCGTTCAAGGCTGTGTTTCACCTGCAGGAAACCCGGCCATATTGCCAGATTCTGTCCAGAAGGAGGGAGGAACGCCACAAGCAAGCCTTCTTTAAACGATGGACGCCAGTAAGGAAGGGAGTGCGACTACTGGCGAACACGAGAGCACCCAGGAATAGGCCACGAATCAAAGTTCAGAACAAATTCAGCCCCTTAGCAAATGAGGAACCACGCCTCGAGGAGACCGAAATTCAAGCCTCGCCTGTCAAGCATTCGTCACCTGATACTGTTGGCCGGCCTAATGAAGTAACCGCCAGCACAGGGAGCATTTCCGCCGACAACGAACACGACCTAATGCGCGTCCAGGGCAAGATAAATGGACGTCGCGTTACCATGCTACTGGATTCTGGGTCAACCCACGACTTCATTTCAACTGACCTTGTCAAGAAGCACAACATCTCCACAACAACCGGTAGCGACGTCCTGAACGTCACACTTGCTGATGGATCGGTCCGCTCACAGCCTATTACGAAAACGGACAGCTTGAAGACCGTAGTCGGCGACTTTAGCGAGCACCAACAGTTCCTAGTATTCCCTATGACGCGGTATGACGTGATCCTCGGCAAACCATGGCTGACCCGGACGAACCCACAGATCAATTTTCGTACCAATGAAATCAAGCTGGAGGGTGGATCCATCATCTGTCAACCGAGTGAAAGTGATGGCACGGACAAATCCAACCCACCGATCGAGACGTTCCTCATCTCAGGGAAGCAGGCTAGGCATGCAATGAGAGGTGGCGCAGAAGGAATCCTAGCGTATGTGACAGCAGATCCGGACGAGCCACAGACGGTGGATAGTCCGGGTAGGGAGGATCAGAAGGATTTCAAGGACCTGCTGAAGGAGTTCGGGGACGTCTTTCCCGATGAGCTTCCAAACAAGCTGCCACCCAGAAGAGGCGCAGATCACGAGATAAAAACGGAAGAAGGAGCTAAACCGCCATCTCGTGCAGCATATCGTTTACCAAAACCAGAGATGGATGAGCTTCAAGCTCAGCTCACCGAGCTGCTCCGTAGAGGATTCATCCAGCCCAGCAAATCCCCATACGGAGCCCCTGTGTTCTTCGTAAAGAAAGCGGATGGAACACTTCGAATGGTATGCGACTGGCGTGAGCTAAACCGCATAACCATTAAGAACAAGGCATGCCTACCGAATATTGACGACCTCTTTGATACCGTCCAAGGCAGTGCGTATTTCACCAAGCTAGATCTGAGGTCCGGTTACAATCAGATTCGAATAGAAGAAACAGATATTCCGAAGACAGCAATAAATACCCCATTCGGTCACTTTCAGTTCACAGTGATGGGTTTCGGCCTAACAAATGCCCCGGCAACATTCCAAACCTTGATGAACAGTGTCCTCCAGCCATACCTGCGTAAATTCGTTGTGGTGTTTCTAGACGATATCCTCATATTCAGCAAATCATGGGAGGAGCACCTCGATCATGTCAGAACCATCTTAAACGCCCTCAGGAGGAATGAGCTATATTGCAAACCGTCTAAATGTGAATTCGGCCGGACAGACGTTCTGTTTCTTGGGCACCGGATAGACGGCCAATGCATTTCTCCAGATCCAGAGAAGATCAAGGCCGTGCATAACTGGCCTGTCCCGACGACGGTCACGCACGTAAGACAGTTTCTGGGATTCGCTAATTACTTTCGAAGGTTCATTAACCATTTCTCGGCCATCTCCAAACCCCTGGAGGAACTGACAGGGAAACATGTGCGCTTCGAGTGGAATCAGACTCGACAGGAGGCATTTGAGCGATTGAAGTCTGCTCTGCTGGATGCACCAGTGTTGCGACTAGCAAACGTCAGTCAGGATTTCCGCGTTGAGACTGACGCAAGTGACTTTGCTGTGGCAGGAGTCTTAACGCAGCAAGCAGAGGACCAGTCCTGGCATCCTGTCGCTTACGTGAGCCGAAAGCTGTCTTCTGCCGAACGGAATTACACGGCCGCCGAGCGAGAAACTTTGGCTGTAGTGTACGCCCTGCAGTGCTGGCGAGTCTACCTTTTTCGCCACTTTCAACTCTACACCGACAACATGGGAGTTGTCTACCTCAGGACCAAACCAAACTTAACCAAGAGAGAGGCTCGATGGATTGAATTCCTGGCCGACTATGACTACACTGTACATCACAAGCCAGGGAAGTGTAACATAGCAGACCCGTTGTCACGTCGACCAGACTTGGAACTGAATGGAATCGAGTTCTCTCTGGATGTGAATCAAGGAATTGCGAATCAGATCTCAGCAGGGTATGATAGTGACCCAGAGCTTTCGCCAGTAATCAAGCGCTTGATGGCTTGCAGCGAAGACGCCATGCATGAGCGATACGTCTGGAACAGTGTGGACCGGCGGCTGTACCTAGTAACATCGGGCGATGCTCGCCTCTGCATTCCTCGCGGTCCGGTACGGCTGCAACTGCTCAAACAGAATCATGATTGCCTGACGGCCGGCCATCCGGGGAGAGACAGGACCTACCTGAAGCTGAGCAGATACTTCTATTGGCCAGGCATGAGAAGTACTGTGAAGGACTTCGTTAAATCTTGCGACCGGTGCCAACGCGTAAAGGGTAGCCAGACCAAGGCAGGACTGTTGCAGTCCCTTCCAGTCCCCGAACAGCCCTGGACAGACATCAGCATGGATTTCATCATGGCACTGCCGCTGACCTGCCGAGGACATAGCGCCATTCTAACCTTTGTGGACCGTCTGACGAAGTATGTGCACCTGATCCCGACGACTGTTCATGTTGACTCTAAGGAGGCAGCCCGATTGTACGTGGATCATGTATTTGCTGCCCATGGCTTGAGCAAAACGATAGTTTGTGATCGAGATCCGCGATTCACGTCGGCGTTCTTCAAGGAGGTTTTCAGTATTCTTGGCGTGGAGCTAAAAATGAGCACGGCCAACCACCCGCAGACCGATGGCATGACTGAGCGTGTGAACCGTGTCATTGAGGATACGCTAAGAGCTTTCGTCAACCATAGGCAAAACAATTGGGATGAACTCCTATCGCTATGTGAGTTTGCGATCAACAATGCCGATCAAGCGTCAACAGGTAACACGCCATTTTTCCTCAACCATGGATGCCATCCAGTTACTCCCTCGAGCTTATTGACGAAGCAGAAAGCTGGAGCTGGCATGGACACGAATGGTCCGCTGTCATGGCTGGATGGCCGCGTAGAGGCACTACGTGAGGCACAGGATGCCATCGTGGCGGCGCAGGCCCGGCAATCATTGTATGCGGATCGAGGACGGGTGGAGGACGCCCTGAAGGAGGGGGATGAGGTGTTGGTCTTCAGGGACTTCCTGCTGACGCCCGAGGAACGAGACAAGCCTTCACACAAATTAAGGCTCAAGTGGTATGGGCCGTTCAAGGTGCAGAAGAAAGTGGCCCCGAATGCGTACAGATTAGCTCTTCCAAGAATCATTCGGGCCCATCCAGTGTTCAATATTGCTGCCCTCAAGCTGTACCATGGCAATGAGATACCGGGCCGTACTCAGCCGGCACCTCCACCCCTAACCGATGCGGATGGCCATACGCGGTACATTGTCGAAAAGGTGTTGTCGCACAAGAAGAGAGGACGGCGCACGCAGTACCTAGTGAAATGGAAGGGCTACCGAGATGCCACCTGGGAGCCGGAGGAATACTTGATGGATGAAGCAGGAAACGCTATTATTCCGCTGAAAACCTACCTGGACCGTTTTTCATAAAATTGCTATTTAACTGGCAGCCACAGTTGTATTGCTAGTTTCTACGTGTTGCAATAGAAATGTAGCATTCTGCATGATTAGGATAGTGCTTCCCTGCCAGCCAGGCGTTATTTGCAGAGGACATGCACTGGATCTTGAGTTCATCAGTGTTGTTTTCGGCTACCATGCATTCCACATATCCATGCATGATCATTAGTTACCATAACTGTTCCTTCGAATTGGTACTGTTCTGACAGTTGAGAGGGGGGAATGGTGTAACAGATTCACTGTTACTACTAACACTAGGAATAGGATACACTTATCACCTGCTATTATCACGCTGCTGCTGTTAGGTGTTATGTCCATCATTGCTTGTTCATGTATATAAGAATGCATTATGGCAAGGATCATTGCTTACTCCAAGAATGACAACTGAAGTTAGTTGGACTGTTACACAAACCAAAAATCAAACCAATGCGACTACTGACATTACAGCTGGATCATGTTGTAGAGAGGTACGTTGAAATTGAAAGGTGAGCAAAAATGGTCAAAATCCGACATTTTCTTACCTTTATGCCCGTTCGCAGCTCAGAAAATGACAATGACCATCCTCATCTCGTTGTGTAGCTGGACATAGACAAGGGCACCCAGAAAAAGACCCACATTTCTCTAAAGAACTCGCCCACGGCTGCTGAAAGCTTAATAATAACCTATCTCCAAGTTTGGGGCTTTTTACCCGTGAATCTTCACTTTGCGACTAAACTATTCACAGCAGTGCCAAATTTTCTGGGTCACTGAATGTGGGTGCCTGCGCCCTACAAGCAAACCAAAAATCAAACCAATGCGACTACTGACATTACAGCTGGATCATGTTGTAAAGAGGTACGTTGAAATTGAAAGGTGAGCACAAATGGTCAAAATCCGACATTTTCTTAACTTTATGCCCGTTCGCAGCTCAGAAAATGACAATGACCATCCTCATCTCGTTGTGTAGCTGGACATAGACAAGGGCACCCGAAAAAACACCCACATTTCTTTAAAGAATTCGCCCACGGCTGCTGAAAGCTGAATAATAACCTGTTTCCAAGTTTGGGGCTTTTTACCCGTGAATCTTCACTTTGCGACTAAACTATTCACAGCAGTGCCAAATTTTTTGGGTCACTGAATGTGGGTGCCTGCGCCCTACAAGCAAACCAAAAATCAAACCAATGCGACTACTGACATTACAGCTGGGTCATTTTTTAGAAAGGTACGTTGAAATTGAAAGGTGAGCACAAATGGTCAAAATCCGACATTTTCTCACCTTTCTGCCCGTTCGCAGCTCAGAAAATGACAATGACCATCCTCATCTCGTTGTGTAGCTGGACATAGACAAGGGCACCCAGAAAAAGACCCACATTTCTTTAAAGAATTCGCCCACGGCTGCTGAAAGCTGAATAATAACCTGTTTCCAAGTTTGGGGCTTTTTACCCGTGAATCTTCACTTTGCGACTAAACTATTCACAGCAGTGCCAAATTTTCTGGGTCACTGAATGTGGGTGCCTGCGCCCTACAAGCAAACTAAAAATCAAACCAATGCGACTACTGACATTACAGCTGGATCATGTTGTAAAGAGGTACGTTGAAATTGAAAGGTGAGCACAAATGGTCAAAATCCGACATTTTCTTACCTTTATGCCCGTTCGCAGCTCAGAAAATGACAATGACCATCCTCATCTCGTTGTGTAGCTGGACATAGACAAGGGCACCCAGAAAAACACCCACATTTCTCTAAAGAACTCGCCCACGGCTGCAGAAAGCTGATTAATAACCTATCTCCAAGTTTGGGGCTTTTTACCCGTGAATCTTCACTTTGCGACTAAACTATTCACAGCAGTGCCAAATTTTCTGGGTCACTGAATGTGGGTGCCTGCGCCCTACAAGCAAACCAAAAATCAAACCAATGCGACTACTGACATTACAGCTGGATCATGTTGTAAAGAGGTACGTTGAAATTGAAAGGTGAGCACAAATGGTCAAAATCCGACATTTTCTTACCTTTCTGCCCATTCGCAGCTCAGAAAATGACAATGACCATCCTCATCTCGTTGTGTAGCTGGACATAGACAAGGGCACCCAGAAAAACACCCACATTTCTCTAAAGAACTCGCCCACGGCTGCTGAAAGCTGAATAGTAACCTAT
Organism: Sycon ciliatum; assembly: GCF_964019385.1. Classification (NCBI taxonomy): domain Eukaryota; kingdom Metazoa; phylum Porifera; class Calcarea; order Leucosolenida; family Sycettidae; genus Sycon; species Sycon ciliatum. The sequence goes on along the minus strand of NC_088649.1, from coordinate 11,483,948 downwards.
ATCCAAGTTTGGAGCTTTTTACCCGTGAATCTTCACTTTGCGACTAAACTATTCACAGCAGTGCCAAATTTTCTGGGTCACTGAATGTGGGTGCCAGCGCCCTACAAGCAAACCAAAAATCAAACCAATGCGACCACTGACATTACAGCTGGGTCATGTCACAATTCTCTAAAGAACTCGCCCAGGGTTGCTGAAAGCTGAATAATAACCTATCTCCAAGTTTAGGGCTTGGTAGCAGCCTACAAGCAAACCAAAAATCAAATCAATGCGACCACTCACATCACAGATGGGTCATGTTATAGAGAGGTACGTGGAAAGTGACATGTGGGAACAAATGGGCAAAAAGCGACAATTTCTCACCTTTCTGCCCGTTCGAAGCTCAAGAACTGACCATCGCCACCCTGATCTTGTTGTATAGCTGGACATAGGGAAGTGCACCAAGAAAAAATGCCAAATTTCAATAAACATTTCGCCCAGGGCTGCTCAAAGCTGAAAAGAATCTATCTCGAAGTTTTGGGCCTTTTTGCCCGTGATTCTTCACTTTGCGACTGAACTTTTCACAGCAGTGCCAAATTTTCCACGTCACTGAATGCGGCTGCCAGCGGCCTACAAGCAAACCAAAAATCAAATCAATGCGACCACTCACATCACAGCTGGGTCATGTTATAGAGAGGTACGTTGAAAGTGACACGTGGGAACAAATGGTCAAAAAGGGACAATTTCTCACCTTTTCTGCCCGTTCGAAGTTCATAAACTGACCATCGCCACCCTCATCTTGTTGTATAGCTGGACATAGGGAAGTGCACCAAGAAAAAATGCCACATTTCAATAAACAACTCGCCGAGGGCTGCTGAATGCTGAAAAGAACCTATCTCCCAGTTTTGGGCTTTTTTGCCCGTGATTCTTCACTTTACGACTAAACTATTCACAGCAGTGCCACATTTTAAGCGTCACTGAATGCGGGTGCCAGTGGCCTACAAGCAAACCAAAAATCCTAGTAATGCGACCACTCATATTACAGCTGGGTCATGTTATAGAGAGGTACGTTGAAAGTGACACGTGGGCACAAATGGTCAAAAAGCGACAATTTCTCACCTTTCTGCCCTTTGAAAGCTCAAGAACTGACCATGACCACCCTCATCTTGTTGTTTAGCTGGACATAGGGAAGTGCACCAAGAAAAAATGCCACATTTCAATAAACAACTCGCCGAGGGCTGCTGAAAACTGAAAAGAACCTATCTCCCAGTTTTAGGCCTTTTTGCCCTACAACATGGCCCAGCTGTAATAAGCCCATTGCGCAATGACGTAATTTGTACCACCAACACCCCACCCAGCCAACTGGGCATGGTCGTCGTGGGTGTTGAACAGTGCATTGCATGTCCCGTGATTGATCACTTTGCGACTTAACCATTCACAGCAGTGCCAAATTATCTCGGTCACTATGTGGGTGCCAGCGGCCTCGCTGCAACCAAAACTCAAATCAAATCAACGCAGGCAGTCACATTGCAACTGGGCCATGTTGTACAGAAGTGCATTGCAATTACTGGTGGACACAAAATAATGGTCAAAATTTGACAATTCCTCACTTTTCTCCCCGTTCCCAGGTCTGAAACTGACAAAGACTATCCTGATCTTGTTGAATACCTGGGCAATGGGTAGTGGACAAAGAAAACAAGCCGCATTCCTCTAAACAACTCTCCCAGGGCTTCTGAAAGCTGAAAATAGCCTATCTCCAAGTTTTGGGCACTTTGCTTGTGGTTCTTCACTTTGTGACTAAACCATCCACAGCAGGACCAAATTATCTTCCTCACTATATACAGGTGCCAACGGCCTCACTGCAAACCAAAAATCAAATCAATCCAGGCACTCACATTGCAGCTGGGCCAACTTGTACAAAGGTGCATTGTAATTTCTCATATCCTTCCCAAGCAGCCCGCGTCCCGAATTGCCGGGAATGGGGTCACACGTCTGTCCCCACATGGTCAAACATATCGGAGCCTCACATTTCTCTTGAAGGAGGGAGGTTGTATGCAAGATCGACTCATCGTTCAATACCAAGCAACACACATCCCGAATCACCGGATGATGATGGGGTCACATGGATGTCCCCACCGGTTCACAAATTACGAGTTGCAAATGAAATAGTGTTACGAGTAAACACAGGAAGGAGCGGCAAGATTGACAGGATTGCAAATATTCTCACCTCTTCTTGTGAGGCTGACCGCTATCCTTCCGCTATCCTACGCTGCTCCTTCTTATTCGTGTTGTTCAACTGTGCTTTCGAGCCCACGCGCTTGGTGGTGTCATCAATCACTAAGACTTTACTTTTTGAACATTCTGCCAAGACTGACTTGGTTTCAAAGCTGGACGTAGCCACTAGCTATTGCACTGAGTAGCACTGTGTTGAAGTGCTACTGGGAAAGCGACTGTGGCCGTAATGGCAGAGGCCCGCCAAATCAAAAGGACAAACTAACTTTTCTTGTTTTCGACTCAAGAAGAAGATGGAGTCGATATGCTAATCCGCGCATGCGTTCTTTTTAAAATTATTATTTGTTGCGGTGTGAAGTCACCAGCGCGGGAAAGTCAGTACCGGTCTCAACTGGTGTAAACCGTATTATACCGGTCACGGTCGGTCAAAAGCGGTCAAAACTGGATTAGAATGGTTGAAACCGCCTTGATGTTGAACCCAGTGGGGGTGGGATACTCTTCAACCATTTAATTTTGTGTCAACACCATAGCCAGGCATAGCCAGGCATAGTAGATCATGGTAGATCTACCGGTGTTACCATGGTAACGAGAGTCACGAACGAAACGTCTCGGAGCACACAGTACAACGACGACCGACGTTCTTCTGCGACTTGGTGCTAGTTTCGTTCCCCCTCGAACTAACTTGTTAGTGTTACTTGTACTTGTAGATTGAGAGTTTAGTCTTGGCCAGGGAGCCTTTTACTAGTAAAGTTAGTTATGTTGGCCACGGCTTCTGCTTCATGCTGATGCATCGACCGTGGCGATGCGGTGCGTCGATGCACGGGGTATGCACCGCGTACCGACGGTGGTGATGCGATGCATCGATCCACGCGCTATGCACCGATCCACGCGCTAGCGCTATGAACCGATCCACGCGCTATGCACCGACCATGCATCACTGCCATCAGTAAAACTAAACGATACGACGTGCGCGACAGACGAAGTAAGTAATAGTTCGGAATCACGTTGTGGGTTGGAGGCATCCGGCATGATAGAGGTCGAGTGGAAACTGCAGCAGTGCAGGTTCGATCCTTGTGTGGACCTTGATCTACGAAGCCGAGGAAGGCAATAATATTACCGTATTATCTCTAATATAAGCACGGTCCTGTATTTTTTCAATGTACCTCCGCCCCGTGCTATTAATGGAGACGTTCCTTTATTGGAGACTGTTCCATTATTATTTCAACCTCATTTCAGAGGCATGTTGCCATGCCAAACTCATGTATGACACACACATTTCAGGGTTTTTTTCGCCGGTACAGATAATGAATTTACACAGTGTGCTTATAATGGAGACTGAGCACTTTATTAATTTTTTGAATGCCGCCCCAAGGTGTTCTATTATTGGAGACGTGCTATTCTTGGAGACTGTGCTTATATTAGAGATAATACGGTATTATTGAAGAAGCTCGGTGATTGGTGTGATCATGGTGATGACCACTGCAACCAGGGAGTCATAAAATGCCGGTATTTTACGACTCTCCGAGTGAAGTGCAAATCAACATGGTTGCTATCACTACTATTAGTACTATAGTATTGATTGTACGGCTGAGTCAGGTAGCATTTTCTTCGGGTATCGGGTCCGGGTAGTTTTCCACGGGTAGCACGGGTACCCGATCGGGTAATGTTTCCATGGTAAGACCACAATGCACACCGGCCGCCCCTTCCTTATAGCTTACACACTGGGTAGACATGCGTGAGTTATTTGTACACGTGCACTGTAGACCTCTCTCTCTCTACTCTTTCTACATGATGTCATCTGCGACTTCGGGTTTTCGGGTACTATTCTGTACCCGTCTACCCGAGGTCCTCACGGGTAGCACGGGTACCCGACTACCCGTGCACACCACTGATTGATTGATATTATATTTTCAAGGATTCTCCAGAGGCAAATGGATGCCTATCAAAGGGAGTCTCCTGGAGAAAGGAAGTGAACGTGGCTGTTATGAGAGAGGGAAGAAGGGACATGACGAGGTGAAAAATAAAAATAAAACAATCAGGAACAGCAGAAGCTACTTGCAATAATTTGGTATACCTTGCATAGAATACTTGTGGTAATACTACTTCTGAAGTATCTGGAACCTGGAAGTGGAAGACACCGTAGCAACAAAAGTACATGTAATTTTAAAATTTTACAGAGGTAATGCGATTACATCATCAGTTGAGATGATTTGGTGAGGTCGTGGCACAGCGCTTCGCTTGCACTAGCGACTACCGCTGCATACACAGCGCCCATAAGCGAATCCGCTGACTCACACTGTACACTTAGAGCCCAAGTTAAAGGGGAAGTATACCCTAAAATCAAATTTTCACCAGTTGTAGTCTTCTGGGTGCTGAGTCGAATGGTCTTGGTCCGAGGAAGCTGCGGCGCTCCCTTCCTACTTGAATCCCAATCGAACTCGCGCACTTCCACCGAAACTGGGTGACTGCGCCCTACTAGATGGGGATTTGTATGCAAAATGTCACTAAAAGCGCCATTTCGTTCTTATAAAAGCACGGATGACCGCGATTGGCCCATATGTTGTAGTCTTTTGGACGCTGAGTCGACTGGTTTTGGCCCGAAAAGGCTGCGATGCAGCGTTCCTCCTTTATTCCCAATCGAACATGGTTGAAGAAGCGGTCACGTGCTCCTGCGTACACCAGTCAGCTGGTCACCGTGCCTGCAGGGTACAACTTACTAGCCTGTTTGACCTTTTTTGGGTGCAGTCCTGTCACTCGAGTTGAACTCGAGTTGAACCTTGGTGTGAAAGTTGTCGCCTGCTGGCGCGGTGACCAGGTGATTTGGGCACCCAGGAGCACGTGACCGCTTGTTCAACCATGTTCGATTGGGAATAAAGGAGGAACGCTGCATCGCAGCCTTTTCGGACCAAAACCAGTCGACTCAGCGTCCAAAAGACTACAACATATGGGCCAATCGCGGTCATCCGTGCTTTTATAAGAACGAAATGGCGCTTTTAGTGACATTTTGCATACAAATCCCCATCTAGTAGGGCGCAGTCACCCAGTTTCGGTGGAAGTGCGCGAGTTCGATTGGGATTCAAGTAGGAAGGGAGCGTCGCAGCTTCCTCGGACCAAGACCATTCGACTCAGCACCCAGAAGACTACAACTGGTGAAAATTTGATTTTAGGGTATACTTCCCCTTTAACACGCTGAGCCTCAGCATTCGCCGATAACCTCGTACCCGTGCATAGTAACATCGCTCCGAAGAGTCCAGACACCATCATCCAGAGCATGCAGGTCCGGCGATGGTGAACAGCAGCAGCAGCCATAGCAGTCAAGCGCAGACCACACACATACACAAATTACAACCCCCACCCCCGCTCACGTTCACATCATACGCTCATACCTCACGCATGCACACGCATACCCCCCCCCCCCCCCCCCCCAACACACACACACGCTCACAATAAAATACACGAATATACAGTCAACTTCGCTAATGACGACTGCGGATATAACGACAATTTGCGAACAAAAACAGAATTCTCATGCCCAGAGCAAAGTCCAATCTAACTGTATACATATAATGAGACTTCGGGTATAAGGACACTTCGCGAATAAGGACACTTTTCTGAAGCCCCGGTCGAGTGTCGTTATACGCAAAGTTGTCTGTACATCTACAGGTGAAAACATAAAGGACTGGAAGATGCGTCACAAGGAACAGAACTTCTAATGCCGAGTCGAGGTCTTTTTCCAAGGCAGAAACCTGATTGGAAACGAAGTTCTGAGCACAGGTTTCAGTGCCTGGTTCCCCCCCGCCTCACACACGTGCGCATCTGCCCACGCAAGCACACACAAACACACACACACACACACACAGCTACGCAGCACTTCACCGGAGTCATGAAAGGGAAATCATGTACAAGTACGTCGATTGTCAATGTTTCACGCATCTCCGGTAACATAGGTGGATAACAAGCTTCACAAATTAATGACTTTCTCCAATATCCAAGCCATAGAATAAGATAGGTTTATCTATTGAAGTGTTTCAAGTTCCGCTCAAAAATCGAATGATCGTATCATATTATTATTGTGATTGATTATACTGAAAATAGAACACTGTTGTAAAAATCAAGTAGAATAAGAAACAGGGCCCATACTCTTCAAACACATAGTGTGAAGCTCGCATGATTCTTCTGCCGTCATACAGTAACGCAGTAACCATACAGTAACGCAGTAACCAGACAGTACAGACTGCTACGTAGGGAACATGACATTCTGCGTCTGATGAGGACTTGGATTAGTGGGTCTTCGCTAACTTCAATCAGTGTGTTGCAACTACAAACACGGCTGAAGGCTATAGTGCACCAGTACACACCAGTACACACCGGTACACACCAGTACACACCAGTACACACCAGTACACACCAGTACACACCAGTACACACCATTACACACCATTACACACCAGTACATACCAGTACACACCATTACACACCAGTACACACCAGTACACACCAGTACACACCAGTACACACCAGTACACACCAGTACACACCAGTGCACACCAGTACGCACCAGTACGCACCAGTACGCACCAGTACACACCAGTACACACCCGTGCAGTGTATACTATTACACGAGGTGAAGCATGCCAAATTGCTGCGGACGACATCATCACAGAGAGCAAGCACGATGTAATAGATACTGGTGATGACATCATGATGTGTCAGGGCTCCAGGATGACTGTGAAAACAAGCCATCATAGTTACGAAGAGGGAGCAATACCCGGAAATATAAATAGGCAGCCAAACGAGGTGGATTTTCTCACCATGCTGATACGGAACTGGTGTTAACCACGATTATACTCTACTGCAAGAATCACCAAACCAGAGTGTGTTCAAGCTGGTCTTCAGCAGCATACTGGTATGGTAATTCTGCATGCTGTGTCTACGGATGCTGGCTTCGTTGTTGCAAGCATGATTGTGCATGAACCCACAAAGTGTTTTGTTACCACCCACAGCAGCTAAACAGCCGATGCAGCAGGAATATCCACAGCAGCTAAATAGCCGATGCAGCAGGACTATCCCCAGCTACTACAAAACGTGCAGCGCCGCCAGCAGTGTGCGCGGTGGCGTTGTCTCCAGCTGTAGTACCTACAAGTCAGTAACTCGGGGCACATGACTCCGCCGGTTACTACCGGTACTAGGAGAGCGAGCAGCACGAACATGCTGTCGCTCCGCCACACCGCCCGTCAGTGATTGACTGAAGGTCAGTGTCTCTTGACTGGCTCCCAGATCCTCGGAGTTGACGTTGACACCCTCCGGTACAGAATGACAACGCTTGGTGCCCGGAGACGGCAGCAGGAGATGTGTGATCGGTGGCGCGGCTGACAGTGGCATCTCCTTGGATGGCGGTGTCAGCCGTCGCTGCCGAGCTGTTGCCACCGCTGCGGCTCTGATAGCGGCTAGTGAAGATGGGTCGCTGTTGGAGCGGTCGCGTGGTTC
>NC_088649.1:11411253-11471253 GCF_964019385.1 Sycon ciliatum | reverse complement strand
GCCAAATATGGAAGGTATGAGTAATGCATGTGAGTACGCTGGGATCAGCAATGCACTGTTCAACACCCCAGACGACCATGCCCATGTGGCTGTACTAGCTGTGTGGGGTTTTTATGGTACAAATTACGTCATTGTGCAATGGGCTTACCGTATTATCTCCATTACAAGCACACTAGCGACACACGCTGCATACGTATCACCCATTAGAACATGCGCCGCCGTCATGAATGCATTCGGATAACCTATATTATAGGTACAGTTGTGGCCAAAGAAATCCAGTCCACGTGCCGAAAGCAGCGACAAGGCTCCTGCGGCCCCTGCGGCCCTCGGATCAGTTCTGGGAGCATGCATGATGTACTTGATGTGGCAAAGCGGCGCTACTTTCGACTCGTGGGTTGGATTTCTCTGGCCACGACTTTAGATTGACACAGTGTGTGTTCAGTAAGCACTTACCCGCGGATCTGTGCCCATAATGGAGAGGCTAGCTGCAAATGAGCCATCCACAGAGAACACAACAGCCTCCGTGGACGGTGGCAGAACGGCAAGATGACACTCGGCCTGGGTGTGATCTCCTCGCACCACCATCCTCAGTGGATAGATGTCCGGCCCCAGGTCTGGGTCAGAGGGCAGGTTGAATGTTACCTTTCCGCTCTTGTCCGTGAGCTCTGTGTGCAGTAGGACCCACTTGCCACGCGGTGGATCATGCTGCATGTACAGGTCAACCTGAAAACCAGAAAACACACACGCACATGCACATAGACACACAGACACACACAGACAAACACACACGCACACACGTACACACATACCGCCGTCACCGCCACCATCACACACACACACACACACACACACACACACGTGCCGCAACCGCCGCCGCCACCATCACACGCACGTACACACGCACAGCATGAGCATACATCAATATGCTAGGCATTGATGGCAGACATTTGGAGACTTAACTCGCGTGTTACGTGTCTCTCTACCAGTGTTAACAAGTTAGTGAGTGCTTGGTCAGCAGCTTAGAATAGTACAAAGGGTACATTGGAAACTACAGTAGAACCTGTCAAGGCGACCACTCGGATAAGGCGACCATCTGTCTTAGAAGACCACTGAAACCAGGACCGAGGGATGCTATTTCCAGTCAAACGGCCCTGGATAAGGAGACCACCTGGTAACAAAGACCAGATTTTGAAGGTCCCTTGAGCGGTCGTCTTAGACAGGTTTCACTGTGCAGACAAACCCGTGAACAACGACCCTGCGTATAACAATAACTCGCGAGTAACGACACAATCTCCAGACCTAGTGACCATCAGACTGCATGCTCAGTTCATGCTCAGTTCCACCTCATGAATAACAACTTGCGAATAACGGCACTTTTCCCCCGTCCTACATTTACGGTTGTTATTCAAGCAAGTTTGACTGGACTCACCTTTCTTCTCACCTTCTCACCTTCCTTATCACAATATTCACATCTATCTGATATATAAGCGCTGAGCAGGATCCTGCTCATCCTCTTTCTTCAAATATCAACTTCGACCTGTTACATTGGTAGCCGACAGGATGGTTGATCTCATCATAGTCGCAGCTGCGTTCGCTCTGCTACTCCTGGTCGTGGCTCTACTCCTCGCTCTGCAAGTAACAGTCCTCTGGGGGTGGCGAAGCACTCTTCAAGTTTGTACACTGCCAGAGTCCTCTCACCATTGTCACAGCGCTACGCCTGATGTCGCCACGCTAGATGCTTTGCCGAGGAAGCGAGCTGCTCGCCGAAGTTTGACGGAAACTCATGATGGTTCAAGGAATGGTGTTTCTGTGTCACACTGGCCTTGAAATCACTGCAGATTGGTAGCCCTGACCGGCAAGTGGATTTTGCGTCAAGTTTCCTTGTCGGAAATGCCCGACTGTGGTTGATAACAACCCTGGAATCGGGGCAGAAATTTGCAGACTGGCCGGCATTGAGAGATGCCTTGGGCAACGTCTATAGCCATCGGCACGACGACGAGCAAGTCCGTCTAGAGCTATTCTCCATCATCTGTCAGGGCTCCATAGATTCGTATATTGCTGATTTCTCTCGGCTAACCCTCCAGGTGCCCGAGCTGGACGACCACTCTAGAGCTTGCCTCTTCATAAATGGTCTCCCGGCGACTACTAAACGTCACGTCATCTGGGAGCATCCGAGGACGCTGGCAAGTGCTGTCCAAGCCGCACTAATGGTTGCCCAGGACGATCGATCTAGCAGGAACCAGTCGATGCCTGACACACGAAGGCTTCAGAGACTCAGCCCAGACGAGCGCCAGCAACAAGGCTGTTTTCGCTGCCGCTGCACTGGTCATTTCGCCAACAACTGCCCTGTTAACGGAAGACCTCACCCAAACGCTGGACGCCAGCAGAGTTATACATTCAAAATGTCTTTCGTTTACATGGCCTAAGTTCTACCATTGTTTCTGACCGTGACCCCAGGTTTACTGCTGCCTTTTTCCAGGAGGTAGTTGCCCAGCTTGGCACAACATTGTCGTTTAGCACCGCTAATCATTCCCAACTGATGGTGAAACAGAAAGGGTCAATAGGCAAGTCGAGGACGTTCTAGGAGCTTTCGTGAACCATAGGCAGGATAACTGGGATATATTGCTTCCCCTCTGTGAATTCGCAATTAACAATTCCCACCACTCTTCAATTCCGAACACACCCTTTTATTTGAATTATGGTTTTAACCCTCAGTCGCCTCCTGACCTTATTTCAGCAAGTAGGGGAGGAAGTATTGACTGGTTGCAACAACAACACGATGCTCTGAAAATTGCTCGTGACTGTATGATAGCTGCCCAGGCACGCCAAGCCTTGTACGCTGATCGTGGCCGAACACCAAGTGAGCTCAGTACCGGCGACCCCGTCCTGGTTCACCGCGGCTTCCTAATAACAGCTGAGGCGCGTCAACAGCCATCAAGAAAGCTGCAACCGAAGTGGTTTGGTCCCTTCACGATTGTAGAAAGAATTGCTGCGAATGCATACCGGCTGGACCTGCCTGGCTCTTTCCGGTGTCACCCGGTGTTTAATGTCACCGCTCTCAAACCGTACAAGGAAAATGTTATCCCCGGCCGACGGCAGTCAGCTCCGCCATCGTTCAGTGACCTCGACGGTAACACACGCTTCATGGTTGAAGCAGTTCTGGCTCACCGTCGTCTACGTAGTCAAATTCAATACCTTGTACATTGGAAGGGCTATCCCCTGGACGAAGCCACGTGGGAACCCAGAGACCATCTGCTAGATGAATCGGGAAAGCCCATTGTGCAGCTTGCTGGGTATATGCGCCAACATCTGCATTAGTCTTAGGAGCATATCGACTGAACTGGTCTGTTGCAAACTTTTACTCTAGCGTTGTTTCAATGAATTAATTGGGTTGGCTCTCTCCACTGCATTACGGTGTAGAGGCCTTGATAATTGATTGTGGATTTGACACAGCCTGAGCCATTAATACTTTTTCCTCTTATTATTACTTTCTTAAGTCACTTTGTGCCTTCTAATGGGGAAGGGATGATGTCACAATTCTCACCCATTTACCTTCCTTCTCACCTTCCTTCTCACAATATTCACACCTATCTGATATATAAGCGCTGAGCAGGATCCTGCTCAGCCTCTTTCTTCAAATATCAACGTCGACCTGTTACACGTACCTTCTCCTGTGCAAGCGTAGCAATATCCAGAGCTCCGTACATAAACTTGCCAGTGACGGTGGCTGTGCTATTGAGACTGATGGCGCAATCAGTAGCACGGTGGTTAGCCGATACACTCTGTTCACACGTGCAGTGTAAGGCATGTGTGAGACCGGGTAAGGGATGTGTGAGTCCGTATATGGGGTGCGTGAGTTAGTGTGAGGGTGTGGGAATGTGTGCAAGAGATGTGTGAGTGAATGTCACAGTAGAGTCACAGTAGAGGGAAGAAGATTGACTGTCAGACAATAACAGCAATAGCATTAGCAACCCTCACTGGCCAATGTATGGACAGCTTACAGCCATGAACAGGTAATCTGAGCCACATCAACAGCAGCAGCAACAAGAGCAACTACAGCAGCAGCAGAATCAGTAGCAGCTAGTGCAGTTCGGCAGCAGCAGCAGCAGCAGCAGCAGTGTGGTCAACATCCGTAACAGAACTGCTACCAAGAAATCACTCTCCTGTGTCAATACAGCACTCCATAGCTGAGTATGATCGTCCACACATGCATAGAAGTAATTGCTCATTTCATACTCAAGTGGGATATAGCCAGACCAAGCACCAAGATACCAGAGTGTATGGCCCGGCAACCTGATTGCTAGATTATTATTATACTTCGAAGTAATAATTATTATTTATTGTTCTTTTACTAGGGAATTCCCAACAGGCGTCAGCGCCTTTTTACAGGGAACCCTAGGGGTAGCTAGATATGGTCGGATCACATTAAAACGAGCGGCACAGCAACACCACCAGTGTTCACCCTCAATCTATCAGCACCTCACCTTCAGCTTCAAAGAGGTGGCTTTCGACAGCCACTTCTCCCTGGGCTGGTCCGGCACAAAGAGGGTTGAGCCACGTCCAACAACGGTCATGTCACTATGTGTGCCTGGCATCAACTGAGAAGTGTGCAGGACACATCAGAGAACACACAGTGAAACAGCACACAATCAAGAGTGGAAATTGAAGTTGAACCTGGAACATTGACTAACAACAAAGACCAACGTTAGGTCAACCATCCTCAACATACAGCAAAGCAGCAGAGACTTTCTGCAAAACCACATATACACTAGACATATACACTAGACATATACACTAGACATATACACTAGACATATACACTAGACATATACACTAGACATATACACTAGACATGTACTAGTATACTAGAACACCGGGACTACTACCCCTTCTTGAGGAATAGGAGTGTACAGTACTACTGGCGGGCGCCAAAAGAATGAGGTGCCAAAGAGTGAACAGGCTAGAACTTCACCAAGCATAGTTCACTAATGTGTATATAGTGACTGAACTGCATACAGTCAGACCTCGTTTAACCGCTCACATCCACTTTCCACAAAAAAATCCGCATAGGCCAGGGAACCGGATAATCGAACACACACACTGTATGTATGCATGGCATATGCTGAAAATCGGTAACCAACGATTTTCGTCCGGATGGCGAGGGATCCGGATAAAAGAGGACCGGATAAGCGAGGTCTGACTGTATATGCAATCATAGACTGTAGCATGAAAAAGAACAACCCCGGCTCTGCCTCCGAACCCCGAACCCTTCAGCATCAGACAGTAGTGTGCAGGACGGTTAGTCATAAGAATGAGCCAGACTAGTGCACTGGCTTTGATAACAGGGCCCGGCCCGTCTGCTTCTACTTTGCACTGCTATACCATCGTATTCCAACATGAACATGATCGTACACGTTATCCCAACCACTGGCATTGCAACACTAAACAGAGGCTGCAACAAAGTTGAAAGACAGTTGAGCCACTCAACACTTCAGATCATGTTTTTCCCACCGCTGAAATTAGAAATTTACTGGCTCACAACCATCCGAAATTCACGAGAATCATTCTCGTGAGAGTCTCCAACAAATCTTATTTTTAAATCTTTCACTCGGCACCCGACCTGGACAAAATTACAGTGATCATTCCCTGATGTTGTGTTGACCAAGCTTATTTACCTGCCTGATGACGAAAGCAGCTAGGTCGAGACTCTCCCAGAAGCTGCTGTGCAGAATGGGTGATATAGCAGAGTCTGGAAGCATGTCCACGGCATCTGGTGCGTACAGCTTATAGTCAATGCGACGATCTCCCCACCAGTTAGGTGGAACCATGGCTAAACAACACACAATGCACACACACACACATACATGCGTACGCACGCACGCACATACACACACACATACACACACATACACACACACACACACACACACACACACACACACACACACATACAACATGTGGACATAGTATAGTTGTTCTTAGCAGTCTCAGTAACGACATGGAAGATCACACGACGCCTTGTGTAGAGCAATATGTTTAACAACAAGTGGAGCAAGAAAGGCAGATTCTTACTTTCCTGCTAAAATGCTCCAAAGAGCCAAATATAGCACCAACGGGAACTAATACCTGCTAAAATGCTCCAAAGAGCCAGATATAGCACCAACGGGAATTAATACCTGCTAAAATGCTCCAAAGAGCCAGATATAGCACCAACGGGAACTAATACCTGCCAAAATGCTCCAAAGAGCCAAATATAGCACCAACGGGAACTAATACCTGCTAAAATGCTCCAAAGAGCCAAATATAGCACCAACGGGAACTAATACCTGCTAAAATGCTCCAAAGAGCCAAATATAGCACCAACGGGAACTAATACCATACAGGAACAGTTAGCACGTAGCAGAATCAATAGCAACAGAACCACTAGCAGTACCAATACCATAGCAACAGAACCACTAGCAGTACCAATACCGCCACAGGCACTGCCACAGGTACGGCACACCGAGCAGCAGCAGCGCATTCTGATTCATCCCCGCCATACTGTGACCACATTACTTGCACGATACTGCTTGGTCGGCCAAGTGCTCTATGTAGTTGTGGTGGGTGTGGTGGTGGTGGTGGGTGTGGTGGTCGTGGTGGTCGTGGTGGTGGTGGTTAGGGTAGTGATGGTGGTGGTGCGGGTGGTCGTGTTGCTGGTGCTGGTGGTTGTGGTGGTAGTGTCATCTTCATTGTTCAATCCACAAAGTGCAGGGATGAATTTACTGTCATATTTTTGCATAGCAGTTTCTGCTATACGAAATCACAATTGTGTAGCAGTCTTTGATTTTGATAAGCATTTTTTCTTTGGAGGTAGGGTATTTACCACATTGTCCTTCTTGAGAGTGATGCCTGAAAGCCTAAAACGACTGAAGCATACATGTGCACGCAGATTGAGAGTGCCTGCACCACATACATTGCACTGTATGACTTGATAGCACAGGCTAGGCATGGATAGTCTGTATGTATCGCAATTTTCTGCGAGTCACGGTGACTTTTGTGTAGCAGCAGATCGATTTTGCATCGCAAACTGCGATGCGATACAGGATAAATTCATCCCTGAAGTGTGATACCGACAGTGAAGAACCCATCAAGTTGACGTCACGGCGGTGGCAGCGGTGGTAGGAAAAGTGCCTAATCTGCATGCTGTTTCCTTATAGGGCGTGAGCCAGCATGCGTTGACTGCTGTACACTCCCTAGCGATCAACTCTTGAACTGAACTATCAGTATCACCGTATCTTCAACTGATGTTACCTCACAGCCTCATATAATCACCACTATTAATTACATCTCTCTTATTGGCCAACGGCCAACGTCAGAAAGAAAAATAATAACAATAGTATTCCTGAACCACAGGACAATAGCCATTACAACGTATTGTGAGCGGTTGTCTCTACCTACCTTTGTCCGTCATTGAATCTTGGCTAGTACGGCTATGTCCACTTCCACCTCTAGAAGCACGTACCAACCGCAGTTGATGTGATCCCAACGCCATGGCCAGGTCATGGCTGCCGCTGGTATCCGCCGGCAGAAGACCAGGGTACTTCTTCAAACATGCCGCAATGGAAGTGTCCGCTCCATCGCCGTACGGGAAATACCGGTACTGCGAGATTGAATGCAGGGGTACTCGGCACAGGTCGGCGTACAGCAGCGGTTCAATACGGGATGAGAACGGCGAGGTTTCGTAGAAGATATTGTAGAAGTTGCCCACACCATGATAGTCGGGAATGACTTGACCTGGGGTCAAAACAAGAGAGAGAGAGAGAGAGAGAGAGAGAGAGAGAGAGAGAGAGAGAGAGAGAGAGAGAGAGAGAGAGAGAGAGAGAGAGAGAGAGAGAGAGAGAGAGAGAGAGAGAGAGAGAGAGAGAGAGAGAGACCGAGAGAGAGAGAGAGAGAGAGAGAGAGAGAGAGAGAGAGAGAGAGAGAGAGAGAGAGAGAGAGAGAGAGAGAGAGAGAGAGAGAGAGAGAGAGAGAGAGAGAGAGAGAGAGAGAGAGAGAGAGAGAGAGAGAGAGAGAGAGAGAGCGTAGTACAGTAAAACCTGTCAAGGCGACCACTTGGATAAGGCGACCACCTGTCCTAGAAGACCACTGAAACCTGGACCAAGGGATGCTGTTTCCAGTCAAATGACCCTGGATAAGGAGACCACCCGGTGACAGAGACCACGTTTTCCTGGTCCCTTGAGCGGTCATCTTAGACAGGTTTCACTGTATAACGAGATGCAGGATTGTTTACAACGAAATGCAGGATTGGTTAAATACATGTCACATGAAACTTACTGTCACACCTGAGATAATTAGAGAATTGCTGGAGCTCATGATGATTGGAATGACCATGGCTCACACTCAGTGGACTAGCCAGGTGGCGTGGTGGACTAGAAATACGAGAGAGCTTGGAAGCTCAGGGCCCTACGCTATGCTTTGTTGCCTAGCTCATCGTGCATGTTGTTAGAACTGATGGAAATGTTTTTTTCCTTTGATTACCTACATCATTGTATTGCAAAAACGTTTCAATGAGCTACTGAAGTAACGTCTTCTGCATAGCTATTGGACTGGCGCTGACTCTGCCGATCACGGGCGTTCTGGAGTCGACGGGATGTCTGTCCTGACGTTTCCTGGGACCAGCGCTGACTCTGCCGATCACGGGCGTTCTGTAGTCGACGGGATGTCTGTCCTGACGTTTCCTGGGACCGGCGCTGACTCTGCCGATCACGGGCGTTCTGTAGTCGACGGGATGTCTGTCCTGATGTTTCCTGGGACCGGCGCTGACTCTGCCGATCACATGCGTTCTGGAGTCGACGGGATCTCTCTTCCGACGTTTCCTGTGACCGGCGCTGACTCGCCCGTTCACACTTATTTCGGAGACGACGGGATCTCTCTTCCAAAGTATGTTTTCGCTGACGCATCCTATTACCTATTTGGCAACTAACGTCCATTCTAATTTGCATTTCGTCCTCGTCTCCCTATTCCTTTCCAGAAAATCTCCCTATACATCAGGGAGTCGTATACATAATACGACGAATATTGTGGCCAGCTGTTTGTTTTTTCATAACGTTTTTATAACGTTTGTGGCCAGCTGTGTTTGATGGTACGGTACGGGACAGATACGGGATAGCGCCAGCAAATATTGTGACCAGCTGTGTTTGATGGTACGGTATGGTACGGGACAGATACGGGATAGCGCCAGGCGTGACACAAACACACAAACAAACAAATACCAAATTATAGCTGTGTGGACCCTGGCTAGCGCCAGACGTTACTGAAGTAACGTCTTCTGCATAGCTACGGGAATAAAATTAAATATTTTAATACTAATTGCCTGGTCCCTGCGAGATGTAATTCTGCGCAATAGGCAGTGCACGCGATAAATAACAACCAGCAATACACAGACCACTGCTGGTTCAGGAGGTTGTACAATATCAGGCTTGAACCAGTGGTGGTGGTTGTGTGTGGGGGGGGGGGGGGGGGAGCATAGTCAAGACTCCACCTGTACCAAACCATGATAGGCTCAGCGTACAGCAATAGAAACCAGCATGCACGTAAGGAGCTGGACTACAAACTACTACAAGTACATAGCCATACTCTTAAGGAGTGAATGATCATATTGCCCATGCATGAGCACAAGTACCAGAACTCAGGTACTGCAAGTGTGCAAGGGCAATGTAATGTCTAATTCATCAAATCCCACGTCACTGCTACATGCACAGTACTTGACACCTCCTGTACATACGCCTCTAACGTTACAAGTCACAATGTACTTGATGTACGGTGAAAAAGGAGAAGGACAAAATTTACGAGTTACGACTAACTGTCCACCAAAGTAACCAGATCTTATACAGTCAGCGAGTGCGACAAAATGGCACAAAACTGACAAGGAGCACTGAGACATTCGGCGACCCGACACCTAGCTCCAACACTTCTCCAAGGCACCATAATTTAATTGGCTCACCATCCGAGTTATACATGATGTACCTGGGTCATTTTAATTAAAAATGTTGGTTCAAAGGTCCAATCGAGTGCTCGGTTACTTGACCTTTTTGATAAGTTCCAAGGTCAAGTCCGCAATACTGCATGTGACATTAGAGAGTTTTCTGACCAGTATCGAACAACACTGCACGCTCTCCACGAGCGTTGATTGGCTCAATCTATCGCAACAGGTACGTGACATATGATAAGAGCACTGACTGTTAGTGCAGCACCATACACAGTACAACTTGTGACTAACGACCACCCCTGGTTGGGACCAGAGAAAGCGGTCTTTAGTGACCGGTGGTCCTTAGTTAGAGGTTCGCACCGCACAACCATATATGAATGTGAGACCGTCCGTGCCGGGCGAAGTGGTCTGTAGTACCAGGCTGGCCGCTAGTCACGGCGGTCTTTAGTTAAAGGTTTTACTGTACTCCGAAAGTGGTTGAAACAAGAACATGCATACACTCACCACCAATTGCAGCAGGACCTGGCATTTGAAGTTGCCGGTGAGCCAGTATGAGGCCAAGTGGTGAACCCAGAGCAAAGAAGTGACTAGTCTGAAAAACCAGACCGTTATCGCAGCCCATCATCGCTCCTATGTCTGGTGCAAGAACAAAACAAAACAAAACAACCACAAAAAATGCAGAACGAAAATATTATACCAATGCCGCGGCATGGGCTCTCAAATAACTCAAGCGTATTGGTATCTATAAATCACAATGAAGAGTAAGGGAAACAGGGGACTTAACTTGTTGGGATGGTGGCTAGCATCTAATATTGCTGTGAACTACGCAATTCATGTATATCCGCTCTCTCCCGCGGTTGTTTTTGTGAACTTGCTGTACTTCCGTTACATCAGTAGTTTACACTCGATCTATAGTTCGTACTTTTGCAAATCCCATTTCCGTTTACTCTTTGACAATCGCCCCCTTTACACCACTGCTCTGGCACTGTTGGGTCTAACGATGTACTTCTTGCCTTTAAAATACTACACAAATTAGCTATGTACTCATTTTAGCTATGCACTCGTTTTAGCTAACACTCTATTTGCACCGTAATTTCACGGTTGGCGTAGAGGATAGGTTACACCGAGTTTTCGCATCCGTAGGAACGCCACCACCTTCAAGGATCAGGCAGCCTGTACCAGTCCCGGATGCTAGTACATTTTGTTTACTTCAATAACACTGTCCACCGGGGAAAAGGAGAACAAGAGAGTAGGAGAAAGAAAATATTGAACAATGGGACGCGGTGGGTGCTACAGGGTGGCCAGCCGTGTTGGTGAATCTGGAGGCACTCCACTGACCATTGGTCTCAGCATCAGCATGCATGCAACGTACCGCAGGACTCTCGGCGTGATCGCGAGGACTTGGGAGTCCCCAGGGTGGGAGAGCCACCAGCGGACAGACTGTGCAGGGAGAGGCTATCACAGGGATCGCGGCTCATCGTTGACGTCCACTGCAGAGCGTCATAGGCCAGGATGGCGCCCATGCAATCTCCAACGATGCACACCTACAGCACATAGGCAAATCGCATACGCACCCATGCATGTACACATGTACCCATGCATGTACACATGTCCACACACACCCATACACATGGGAACAGAGGCCAACAGAGCGAAACACACACACACACACACACACACACACACACACACACACGCACACACACACACACACACACACACACACACACACACATCATTTTCCATTCCAGCCATTGATCCTGTCTCCGCAGATGCAGCGACTCCCTGCACTATGTGTACTGGAGCTACACGGAGAACTCATTGCAGGGGCGGCGGAAGGTGTTGCAAGTTGGTCAGGCCAGTCCCCCCCCCCCCCCCCCCCCCCCAGATGCAAGCAGATGGACTGTGCAAGTACCCAATAAAAGAACAGAAAACACATTTGTGGCGGTCGCCAAAGTTGGTCAGGCCATGGCCTGACCGGAAGGACCAGCTCCACCTCCCCTAAATTGGGATACTCTAAATCAACTGATTTTTGCTGGCGATTTGATTTCGCGGTTTGATTTCGCTGATTTCGCCGCAGGTACCAACCGGCCAAAGTTTGTCATAGAGTCAAATGATGCATGGATGCATGTGAGAGCACCAACTACGGATCGATTTCTTTTTTGAAAACCCGAATCGGCCAAAGTTTAATGACGGCCAAAAGTTTCATTTCGAGATCGGCCAAAGTTTCTCGCCGCCCAAAATTAATGATGTCGATTTACAGTAATCTATGAGATGTTGGTTCAAACAGAATGTGTTCCCAGTTAAACTTACATCTCCCGCAAAGTTCTTTCCTTCTTCAGACTGGACAAACTCCATGTAAGCGTTATTGGCTGCGATCACGGTGGCCTGGACGTGCTCGCGGTAGCCAAACTGCGATGCAGCCATCAACGGTATCATGTTGAGAAAGCCGGTACCAAACACACCCGTGTTATTGCTGGGTGCCGATAATCCGCCGCCAGCAGCACCAGCAGCACCACTAGTCTGTGGTGCTAGTCTCTGCTGTGAGCTAGCGTCCACTAAGTCCAGGGTGTGTAGGGCTCGCGAACAGAACTGTGGACACGACACATGGCGTACGGCAAAATGACCCGTCACCCCGCCATAGTGTGCCTGCAGGGAAGGTGGACATGAACAGAAAGACACATCCACACACGTGCACACACACACACACACACACACACACACACACAAACACACACACACACACACACACACACACACACATACACACACACACACACATATTAAACCCAATATTTCCAATGCCCCAGGGTAATGAGAACACACTGGTGCATAGCATGGTTTCTTTCTACCCACATGCCATGTACACATTAAAGGGGAAGTTAAGGCAAAAATTAAAATTTCACCAGTTGTAGTTTTCGGGGTGCTGAGGCGAATGGTCTTGGTCCGAGGAAGCTGAGACGCTCCCTTCCTACTTGAATCCCAATCGAACTCGCGCACTTCCACCGAAACTGGGTGACTGCGCCCTACTAGATGGGGATTTGTATGCAAAATGTCACTAAAAGCGCCATTTCGTTCTTATAAAAGCACGGATGACCGCGATTGGCCCATATGTTGTAGTCCTTTGGACGCTGAGTCGACTGGTTTTGGTCCGAAAAGGCTGCGATGCAGCGTTCCTCCTTTATTCCCAATCGAACATGGTTGAACAAGCGGTCACGTGCTCCTGGGTGCCCAAATCACCTGGTCACCACGCCAGCAGGCGACAACTTTCACACCAAGGTTCAACTCGAGTTCAACTCGAGTGACAGGATTGCACCCAAAAAAGGTCAAACAGGCTAGTAAGTTGTACCCTGCAGGCACGGTGACCAGGTGACTGGCGTACGCAGGAGCACGTGACCGCTTCTTCAACCATGTTCGATTGGGAATAAAGGAGGAACGCTGCATCGCAGCCTTTTCGGACCAAAACCAATCGACTCAGCGTCCAAAAGACTACAACATATGGGCCAATCGCGGACCTCCATGCTTTTATAAGAACGAAATGGCGCTTTTAGTGACATTTTGCATACAAATCCCCTCTAGTAGGGCGCAGTCATCCAGTTTCGGTGGAAGTGCGCGAGTTCGATTGGGATTCAAGTAGGAAGGGAGCGTCTCAGCTTCCTCGGACCACGACCATTCGACTCAGCACCCCGAAGACTACAACTGGTGAAATTTTAATTTTTGCCTCAACTTCCCCTTTAACAACCACATCTGCCTGCACGGGTACCAAATCACAGCATACTCTGGAGCATTCATACACTCCGCAGACATGGCACTGGCTTGTGCCTTGCACACCACACCACAAGACCTAGCAGATCTGATCAACACTGAATGAAGCGTGGCTGCTCCAGGAGTCTCTCACCTCCGAGACAGACTCGAGTTTGGACTGGAATAGATTGACGTTGAACTGCTGAGTCGCGTAGTCATGGTCCGTGTCGAGCGGTTGTCCGCCGTGAAACACCAGTATCAGTGTTGCCAGTTTGGACGAACCGCCGCTGTCTCCACTGTCATGCGATGACGCTGGACTGACACTCTCGGCAATGTGCGGCTGATGGGAATACTCCAGACCTGCATGATGTCATCATGACGTAATGCAATAGCAAGGAAGCAAGCAAGAGCAAGGCAGGTAAGCGTGATGGGTATACAAGATTATGGTGAAGTCATCGTGATAGCAAAACAATCAAGAGTCATCACCGATGGGCTAGTTTGATCACTGCGTGATGATTACGGTTGTGTGAACAAAACTGCGATATCATGCCACAGTAGAGGCTAGAGAGTAACTGAAATACCAGTATTGACTGATTTCATCTCTCTCCTCCACCCCAAACAAAACCACGCGTAATTCAGTGCTGCTGCATAATGCATACTATCAAAATAGATAGTCTGTAAGAATATACTAAGAAGACCATTCTCCTTCCTAATGTGCCAGTACCCTTACTATGCTGATATAATCATCATAATCATGATGTCATCATGATGTCATGGCAAGTACACGATGAGGTAACGGATTCACATACATCATGCACCCAAAGAGTATACCTGTGTTACGTCTCTCGGAAGGAGACTGTGCCAAGTGTTCCACAATGACAGGCACACTAGCTGCAAGCAGCCCCTTTCCTCCTGTGATACCCAAACACACGTACACACACACACACACACACCATGTACAATGTATACGCCCGTCGCAAGAGAAGAACGCAAATCTGCAAATGCACTGGATGTGCATCCACAGATTTTCTCTTATAGCAACGATAGCGAACAAGATCTGGATGAGACAGATCAAGACTTGCGCCACTGTCTAATCCACACAACTGGCAAACACACACACACACACACACACACACACACACACACACACACAAATCCTGGGCATATGTAATGAAACACACTACAGGAGAGGAGTCTGATAGTTAGGACTTGGAAGTCCCAACTATCGTATTTTTCGTAGAGAGAGTTGCACTTTTAAAACGCGTCAAAAACTCAAAAATTGGTCCTGTTACTAAGGCTCCCAATGCCTGAAAAAATCCAGCGCTGCAGCGCTCCATGCATATAGTTGCATGTGTGGTGGCACTGGACTACTTCTCGTGTTGCGCAATCTCTCATTGTACCATTGCGCTGGTCCTACGTGTTTTCGGCTCCGAATGAAGGAGAAACTAGGAAACTTTGGGTTTGGGCAGCAACAAGCCCATCTCAGCAACAAGGATCCTGCTACCCTTAGTGGCCTTACAGGCTACAGTGCTGTCGGGCGCTGAAGAACGGAGCGCCAAAGAACGGAGCGCCGAAGAACGAACAGACTAGATTTCATCAAGCACAGTGTACCAATGTACACACTGTGACTGAACTGTGCATAGACTGTAATACATGAAAATTAAAACGGTCTAGGCTAGGAGGCTGACCACCCCAGTTCTTCGGCCACTTTCTCCATCACAGGGAGAACTCTGTTTTACAATTTTGAAACCAATTCTACAACATGTCTTACCCAACAAGAATATGAGGATGAAACGTGTTTTTACACCGAGTTTCACGCACTAAGCGACCATCAGAAAACAGTTCTGTTGGAACTAGCTCTGCCTTTCGACATTGAGCACACTATTGCACAGCCTAGAACCTCTCTGTTTTACAACATGTCTTACCTACAGTTTGGGATTCAGCAGCAGCAGCAGCACTGCTCCTGGCCAGTCCCCTGTTACCACCACTGCCACGACCGTGCGTTGCGTCTGCAATGGCATGAGCAATTCCCGCACGTCTTCGTCTCGATGAAAGGGAAGAGCGATCATCCTCGTCATCGTCCTCGTCACTGCTGGTATCTGTGTTTGTACATATCAAGCAGAAAAAGATCATCATCATCATCATCCACCATCTTCTTATCTTAAAATTCATGCATTATCACTGGCATTTCAAGCTCCCTGGCACTGGATATCTGATCTCAGTGGTGTCCAGTTGGAGCTCAATGTACGCAGCTCGTGGAGAGCTTTCCAGAATGCCCAAGAGTGTGAAAATTGGTTGATTAGAACCGAAGATATTCTCAGAATAAGGTGAGAAATATTGCATTTGGGACTGCTGGGGAATTTTGGTCGGATGGTAAACGGTTAAGTTGTCAAAGGCAAAAATTACAGATGACTACTGCCATAGTTGAACCTAACTTATCTGGGCACCTTTGGTCAGGGACCCAGGGGAAATGTGTCCAGATAAAACTGCATTGTCTCGCGGCCCAGAGCCAGCTCTCGGACCAGCTACAGGGCCGATCATTTTCCGACGCCCTATTTCGGTGTCATCATATCGGGTAGGATGCATCTCTGGATCTTTGCTCAATCATATCTGGTTGCTTCAAGTACACATTCCGTGAGAAACAGATATACAGCTAGCACTGTGAGGAGAAAAGTTATCAAAAGCCTGGATTCGAACCAATATTGCTGAACTTTAAGAGGCGATTTACACGACGGCAGGATTCATTCCGTGCGTGATGCTACCATGGAGATTCAGTCACATGTACTCATATTTTGGCGCGAACGTATCCCGTCGGCTATCCCGGTACGGTCCAAGTGCCATGAGGGGGCTGGTTTGTACTACAGGTACTGTACATGCATCCTGCCATGTGAATCGATTTTCGTTTTTCCCGTATCACGACAAGCTCTCAGGATCACGTGCTTCTCTTCCCGGCAGGATGCACTGCCGTCGTGTAAATCGCCTCTTAGAGAGAATGCTAGTGGGGACAATCGAAGGTTTCGAATGACAGCGCAGTCTGGATAACCGCGTGATCTGGATGACCGCGTGGTCTGGACAAGCAAGGCTCCACACTGTACTTCAATTCTACGCAATGAAATCCGATCTCGTGAGTCAAGTTTACGCCACTTCACACCCCAGTGTTCGCAGATCTAGGGCTGCACAGTGCCCGGCGTGTACTGGACTCATGCGGCCAGGTTTCATTGAGCAGCGCTGTACAGTCAGACCTCGCTTATCCGGTCCTCCATTATCCGGATCCCTCGCCATCCGGAAGAAAATCGCTGGTTGCCGATTTACAGCATATGGCATGCATACATACAGTACGTGTGTTCGATTATCCGGTTCCCTCGCCTATCCGGATATCTTTGTGGAAAACGGATGTGTGCGGTTAAGCGAGGTGTGACTGTGGTAAGATAGTCACAGTTACTCTCAACACTGTACTACACGTGCAATCACTCACTGAGTAGCTCATCACTATCAAAGAGATCGCTGGGTGTTTGATGACCGTCGGCATCCACATCTCCTCGTCTCCGCGCGTAGAACTTGCGTCTCCCTGACGACGTAGTTGCCGAGTACATGGCAGAGTCGGCAACAACAAACGTGGCTGCCTCTTCGTCAGACACATTCTCTGAACACACATGTACAGCAAGCAGGCATTATGCGGTGAGGAATGGACATGTACAGCAAGCAGCTAAACACACAGGGATGACAACTGGAACAAAGGACATACATACACAGAAAAGTATTCACTACTAAAATTTAATATTAAAATAGCAAAAAAAAGAGAACAAATTCTGCCGTCATCGCCACGGAATTCGTTCTCTTTATTGCTATTTTAAAATTGTTGTCTCCGCGTCGATTATTTTAACTACTCAATATACCGGAGTTTTAGTGCAGAAAGCATCATCTTGTTCAACATACCAGGGCCGGTGGAGCCGCTCCGGTCGGTCCGGCCATGGCCAGACCAACGTTTCGGCCACTGACGATCTTTTTTACGACGCAGTAACGTTATGTTGTGATCATCGATTGCATGTGCGTAGATCTACGCGTACTTGCGATCTCGCTCTGATCTTGCCGTGCACGCGTGCGCGCTTGATCGAGGGCTAGCTGTGGCCTGCAGACCTAACGTCTGTGGGCCTGTGTCGTGGCGCGAGTCGCGCGACCTGAAAGCACGTGCCATGATGGATTCTACCAAGAGTACATAAACCTTTTTTACACAGCTAACACAGCCTTTCGCCTCTGTTGTGTGTGTAAACCTTTTTTATGTTCTCTTGATTCTACATAGTCATTGTGGATTTTGTAGTCTTGAGGGTTTTTCGTTGAGTGCTTCAGATTCTTGTACTGAACGAAGTAGTTTTTCAATTTTTTCTCGCTGTTTGGTCAGCTTACAGTGCATGCTTAGCAGCTATGGCTTCTTCCAGCAAAATATCTGTGCCAAAATATCCACCCAACCACTTCCTTCGCGTTTCATCGGCGGGAATTTGGGAAAAAGACAATGGTGAAGCGCTCTTGTCAGGCGTCATATATCAAGACATGGTCTTGGTTGACCTACGATGAGCAAAGAGATGTTGTGTTGTGTCACACGTGCGCAAGTGCTGTGCTGGCGAAAAAACTTGGCCGGACCAATCAACAATTGCTTCCGCCGGGCCTGCATACTGTCTCTTACTGCACAGGCTAGTGATCAGCAGGTCAGAAGAAACCCAATGCTTCTCTCTCCAGCAACGATAAAGAAACACGGGCGGAAATATCCGTCATTACAGATAAACATTCTGAACTTGCTTCACGGTCATAGGGTCTGGATGGTAGTGGTGTACAGGTCTCAGTCTAACCTTGTTAGTCCAATGAAAACACCGGGGGGGGGGGGGGGGGGTAAAGTTATTTGTCTTACAACGAGTATCATCTATTATCCGGACTTGCAAATAATTATGACTGTTAAATGGGTTGCAGGCGTCAGGGGATTTTGGTTCGTTGTCTACTGATGAGGTTTGTCTCGTAACCGATGTCGTACTAATGAGGGCAGTGGTGTAAATCGACATGCTTGCTAAGTGGAGAAGATCGCGACTGAGGGGGAACAACAAGTTACCACCTACACCCAATATGGTACGTGTACTTACCCTTTGCATCATAGAACTCCTCGTCTGAGTCAGTATCAGATGCTGCAAGAGCAGAGAATGCATTACCAACGATGAGCTCTGCCTCGATCTCAATTCACCTGCACAATCATAGAGAGAGGAGAGAGAGAGAGAGAGAGAGAGAGAGAGCGAGAGAGAGAGAGAGAGAGAGAGAGAGAGAGAGAGGAGAGAGAGAGAGAGAGAGAGAGAGAGAGAGAGAGAGAGAGAGAGAGAGAGAGAGAGAGAGAGAGAGAGAGAGAGAGAGAGAGAGAGAGAGAGAGAGAGAGAGAGAGAGAGAGAGGGAGGGAGGGGAGGGAGGGAGGGAGGGAGGGAGGGAGGGAGGGAGGGAGGGAGGGAGGGAGGGAGGGAGGGAGGGAGGGAGGGAGGGAGGGAGGGAGGGAGGGAGGGAGGGAGGGAGGGAGGGAGGGAGGGAGGGAGGGAGGGAGGGAGGGAGGGAGGGAGGGAGGGAGGGAGGGAGGGAGGGAGGGAGGGAGGGAGGGAGGGAGGGAGGGAGGGAGGGAGGGAGAGAGGGAGGAGGGGAGGGAGGGAGAGAGGGAGGGAGGGAGAGAGGGAGGGAGGGAGAGAGGGAGGGAGGGAGAGAGTGAGAGAGCATCAACCTGACAGAGTACTAAGACCTTTGTCGACTTGACACCTAGCTCCAACACATCTAGATATGTGAGATGAGTTGGAGCTAGGTGTCAGGCCATTTTGGGATATGAGAATTCGGTCGGGTTCGAAAATATATACTAATATAGGGACTGGTTTACGAATTTACCAGCTGCATTCTTGCCATCGTGCACTCCATCTTACCTTGCTGTTTCTGTTTCTCTTGAGAGAGCTTCTGAATCTGTCCCTTGCACTAGCTTTAGAATGCATGGAGTGGGATGGTGACAGCTTGCCAGTCGGTGTGCCCTTCGTCAGCGAATGTGCACTGTGCACACACACGTACGTATGTTTGTATGAAAACATGTGTGTGTGTGTGTGTGTACGTGTGTGTGTGTGTGTGTGTATGTGTGTGTGTGTGTGCGTGTGTGTGTGTGCGAACGTGCATGTGTGTGTGTATTGAGGTGCATGAGATTGTGCGTATATAAGTGTTCACGCGTTGGCATATGCACACAGAGAAAAAACACATGAAGCATGAGAGAAAGAGACTCAACACAATGGCAATACTTTGCAATGAATCATGCACTCAAGTAAATGCTACATGTACAATGTACATACTCTTCTTGGACTGAAACAGTCCTTCCTTGGAATGCAATATCCCTCTCTTGAAAAAATGCCATTGCCTTCTTGGAATACCATATTCTCTTCCCTAAATACCACATTCTCTTCCTTGACCATCACATTCTCTCAGTCCCGGAATGCTGGAATGCTACATTAAACGTTTCTTGGAAAGAAGGGTCAGCACGATAATGTGGTATGAGCTAAGCTGCTGTTCGAGGCCAGTGCCTTAGTTAGATACAAGTGTAGCACCATCCACCCATCAGCCCGGGTGACGCACCATGTGAGAACTGGTGGTGGTGGCGGCAGCGTGCGCTGATCTGCGAGAAATGTTGCTTGAGAGCGAGTGTCACTGTGTGAGGTCAGGCATGTGTTCACGGACATTTTTGTCGGTGTGAAAACACTTGCCTTCCTTTGAATGGGATCACTCCCATATTTGCCTAAAGCTGAGCAACAAGGCCAATTAATGCATCGCAACCCACCTTCTTCTCTCGTGGGAAAATTGGGATGAGACTAAGCGAAACATCAAACCCAAGTTAAAAATCGGTAGATTTTTGCTCATTTCACATCCCACTGTTCTATAGTATGAGCCGCACCATGCTAAAAAGTGGCTTAGCGTTTTGCCAACAAATCGAGAAAATCACCAAAACGTCACAGTTGGCAAAATTCTACTCGAGCGCAATTGAGCAGGTCTTCAAATCCTTCGTGTCATTGATACCAGGCATTCTGTGACAAGTGCACAATGTATGCTTATTTATGGCACATATACATTTCAGATGGGCACCAAAATTTCCATGATGGAAGTTGGATATATAGACATCACTTCGGCATGAAAAAAGAATTTTCCAAAAATTATGCCTAAGTCACCTTTTGCCTGGCTCGGCTCATATTATTGTTATTCAGTCAGTATCCGAGTTCAAGGAATGGAAACAAAAGAAAACATTGTTTGAACACACAAAATGACGCGTGTGCACCAACCCGGCCATACCTTCCAGTCAGTGAATTCAAGTTTCGACAAGGGATATCCAAGCTGCCACGACCCACTGAAGAAGATACAGACCCGGAGAACGATGACAGTCTGCGATTGATGACTGGTGAGGATGTGGGAGAGTGTGCACCCAACACACTAGCTATGCGGGCTTGCTCCAGCTGAACACCACCAGCAAGGACAGCAAACATGGCAGCACCCATGCACAACACACACACACACACACACACACACACACACACACACACACACTCACACACTCACACACACACACACACACACACACACACACGCACACACATGCACCCAAACACACACACACACACACACACACACACACACACACACGTGACACACACACACACACATGTGCGCACGCTGCGCACGCATGCACGCACACACACACACACACACACACACACACACACACACACACACACACACACACACACACACGCGCGCACACACATGGTGAGGTGGGTCAATGCCCTGTAGTCACTGCTGATTGATGGTGATGAGGTATTAGCAATCCTGGATAGCAGCAATGGCTACCGATCATTGCGAGAGGCATGAACTGCGCTCAACTTTCAAGTGGGCGCTCCGCTATGTGCAATACATGCACTATCGATACTGTAGTTCCATGATGTTAGAGCAGAGGTGGCCATGACTGGCTAGCAGTCACTGAGGACTGAAATCTGCTATTCAGAGATGGCACAGTGCTACAAGCAGGACTGAGATCTGCTATGCAGAAATGGCAGAGAGGTAGAAGTAGGGTTGAGATCCAACCATTCACCTCATAGCCGCTATGTGGCAAAGATGTTCCCGGTTTCGGCTAGAATCAATCAAAGAAATTCTTACCTTCATTTCCAGCATGCTCTTGGTGTCTGCAATCGCTTCATCAGACGTTGCCGCGAGGGTTGCAACTTCCAACTCATCCTCCTCCTGCTGCTGCTGCTGTTGCTGTTGCCGGCAAAGGGAAGCAGAAGAGAAAGTATTAATCATGCCGGGCAATTTCATTGTGTTCACAGTCAAATGTGAGGTTTGTGCACGGTCTCATCACCGGCACCCGATCACAATGTACAGCGCTGGTGCTAATCTCCATGGCCACAGCAGTTCATACAATCAGTGCAGCCAGGACCCAGGGATGCTATTTCCAGGTAAATGACCCTGGACAAGTAGACCACCAGGTAACAGAGACCACATTTCGAAGGTCCCTTGAGCGGCCATCTTAGATAGGTTCCACTGTATACCCACTGTTGTCACCATCCGCCAGTAACAATGATGGATTTCAGCCCCGGTAACCAACTCACCTCCGTCGTTGCTGCACCCTCCATGTCAGATTCATCGCTAGCTCCGACTCTCCTCAGCGCTATTTCCGTTTCCTTTTCCAATCGGCGTATATCATCAATGTTCAGATGACACCATTCGTCTTGCCACGCCCAGGCCTGACGATGCGCACGTAGCATGGTCTTGCGCAGAGCTGTCTCGTGGATGAAGCGCTCCACGCGCGTCTGCATGCCCCAGTAGCGAAACTCTACTCGACACACCTGCAGGCATAGGGGATACAGACCGTTGGTGTTGACGTGTGATGCAGCTGAAACAATCAACCACGACTGGCACATGACCATGTGCTTACAGTCAAACTGATGTAAGGGATGTAAGGGATGTAAGGGATGATGTAAGGGATGATGTAAGGGATGTAAGGGATGTAAGGGATGTAAGGGATGTAAGGGATGTAAGGGATGTAAGGGATGTAAGGGATGTAAGGGATGTAAGGGATGTAAGGGATGTAAGGGATGTAAGGGATGTAAGGGATGTAAGGGATGTAAGGGATGTAAGGGATGGTGGTTCAGAGACACTGTTTTACACATGCTTGATACACTGCTGTGTTACGCATTGCCCGCCACTTTTCGTAGTTAGAGCACTCTGGCGCTAGAGGGATGAGCTATCTAAATATGTCTGGTGCCTCCTTCGCACCATAGCTGGTAACTCTTGCGTAAAGCTCATAGCTGTACTGATGAGGCCTTTATGGCCGAAACAGCTTGCTGTCTACAGCATTGGGCATGCTTGACACACATACATGTGCATATACAGCAGAGCAACGATTACCCGAACCATTCGGGGCAGGCGCCGTTCAGAAGGGGTTCGGGTGAGGGACATGTTCGGATACTGTAAATCTACAAACTTTCGGCCCATTCAAATTTCGGCCTCCCAGGACTAAAACACATTTCGGGCGCATCAAAATGTCGGCCTGTCCTGCTGCTGACTGTTTACACAGTCGCAATGAACCTTGCAAAACAAAATTTCGGCCGCAACAAATTTTCGGCCAAATACAACCAGGCCGAAAATAGCCGAAAACTGAATATCCGTTGGCTTGCAGTAAAGAGAGTCACAGATACGCATGCAGTATAGTATAGGGCTCATGAGTGCATGTGATACAGCTACATCACCGAACATGTGATACAGCTACATCATCGAACATGTGTACAAGGTGATGTACAGTAAAACCTGTACCTAAAGACGACCGTGACTAGCGACCAGCCACGTACAGACAGACCACTTCACCAGACACGGACGGTCTCACATTCATATTATGGTTGTGCTGTGCAAACCTCTAACTAAGGACCACCTGCCACTAAAGACCGCTTTCTCTGGCTCCACGGCCAAAGGGTGGTCGTAAGTCACAGGTTTTTCTGTACTAGTAGTTCTACCCTGCTGCATTGATGGGCATGTGGGCAGTGTCCACGTCATTCTGGACAAACAATCGTCGGGCTGATCAATGCCCTGCTGTACAGCATTAGCAAGTGACTTCCATGGACAATTCTTCTTTCTTCAATACCTTGTAAGCACACATAATTGACGACGGGTCCACATTCTCCAGCCAGGAGTTGTCCAATGGTCCACGGCCTGTCTCCGCTGACCGGAACAGCTTTGGGTCCTCCGCCTCAAAATAGTCTGTCACATCGTCCCTCACGATGTCCATGAAATCTGATAGGAAAAGCAAAAAAAGAAGGTATGAGGAGAGAGGGACAGAAACTATGTACAACGGTACATCCGATAGGCACAAAGGAGAGTAGAGTAAAACCTGTGACTAACGACCACCCCTTGCCCTTGGGGCCAGAGAAAGCGGTCTTTAGTGCCAGGTGGTCCTTAGTTAGAGGTTTTGCACCGCACAACCATAATAATTATATGAATGTGAGACCGTCCGTCTCTGGCAAAGTGATCTGTAGTACCAGGCTGGTTGCTAGTCACGGTGGTCTGTGGTACCAGGCTGGTTGCTAGTCACGGTGGTCTGTAGTACCAGGCTGGTTGCTAGTCACGGTGGTCTGTAGTACCAGGCTGGTTGCTAGTCACGGTGGTCTTAAATTACAGGTTTTACTGTATGTCACAACTCCGAGTTTCTTGCACTGTGACCATCAGGCGACTTGAGTTGCGAGCCTTGCGACACACTTTGTAAGCCTCATTTGTGCCTTTTGCGTGTAATAGTGCTCCACGTTATCGTGTCAAGCCCGCTCCGCTAGCTAAAGGGAACCTCTTTGTACAATGGTACATCTGTATACATGTGCTGGTGCTTTGGCCGAGTGGTTATGGGCTTGCCTGCGAATCATAACGTCTCGAGTTCGATACAGGTGCTGGCAGCAAGGAGCATAATCATACTGTGCTAATAAATG
Source organism: Sycon ciliatum (assembly GCF_964019385.1). Classification (NCBI taxonomy): domain Eukaryota; kingdom Metazoa; phylum Porifera; class Calcarea; order Leucosolenida; family Sycettidae; genus Sycon; species Sycon ciliatum. The sequence goes on along the minus strand of NC_088649.1, from coordinate 11,446,536 downwards.
CTATAAGCATGCACAAACCACACGACATGCATCCATAAACACTACATGCATCCATAAACACTACATGCATCCATAAACACTACATGCATCCATAAACACTACATGCATCCATAAACTCAATGCAGGGCATTAGTTGGATGCACACGGGTGAAGGTGTATGCAGAATGAGCGCACATACTGCATGCATTGCTAGCATACAACAGGAGCAAGCTGCATTCCGTTAAGATTTCAAACGAGTCACGTGGCACGTGAGAGCAGTGGCACAGCGGCATGCAGACACGTTCCACCTACCGATATCTCTCCTTGCCTCTGATCCTTGCAATTTGAAGATGTTAGTCTGTATACAGGCACATTACATGAACTAGACTGAGGGTTAACCAAGAATTGAATTTTGACTCGGATGGTGAGCCAATTAAATTATTGTGAAAAAGGAGAGGTTAATAGTTAGTCATAACTCGTAACATTTCGTTCTTCTCCATTTTCACAAAAATTGAATTTTGCTTCTTTCTTTCTTTCTCGGTTGGAGAAGTAATGTTTCTCCTGGCTCTCCTTCGGGAGAGTGAACGATTTTCATCAAATGGAGTGAAGAAGGGAATGCAGCGAGAGATGAGAGGGCACTGACGGTCAGTGTCACGGAAGTCGTGACTTGCAGGTGTTCGACTGGTTGGTCACCCGGAGCTCCGTCAACGCGGGCATAGAGCTGAAGCGAGCGTGTGGCCGAGGTTGCGCTGACTAGTTGGCGGCGGCTACTACTGAGCCGAGCTCCACCACATGTAAGGCCTCAGTATCAAAACTGCCAAAACTGCCACCACAACACCACAACACCTGCCACCACAACACTGCCACCACAACACCACAACACTGCCACCACAACACCACAACACTGCCACCACAACACTGCCACCACAACACCACAACACTGCCACCACAACACCACAACACCACAACACCACAACACCACAACACTGCCACCACAACACCGGCAACACAACACTGCCACCACAACACCGGCAACACAACACTGCCACCACAACACCGGCAACACAACAGCCGCAGAATGTTGGAATGCTTGAGTCTGCCTTGTTCGTTCTGCCACTAAGTCATGCATTTACTCTTTTCTATCTGAACTTTTTTTTGCAAATGTTCTATACCTGTGCCCACTGCTTTCCTCTTGTTGTGTAGCTTTTGACTTCGTAGTTATCGGCTGTAGTTTATTAGTAGAATTGTTACTCGTATTATGTCTGCGGCTTTCGACACCCTGTATGTCAACACTCTGTACATGTATCATCATTACAGTACAGTACTTTGCAGTTCTCGAGTTGTATTTGTCAAAGTAATCTATAACTGTGACGTTGCACATAACATGCATGCAATCCATAACAGCATCATTACCTGTTTGCTTGGTGAAGTAAAATAATGAATGCCATACCAAGTGGCACTGACCTGTCTTCCTGCATCCGGAGCGTAGATGGTCTCGATATCCACCGAGAACTTCTCCATGAAAGGGCACGTGAACTTGGTACGGCAGTACGGATAGGCGTTCCATGCCTCTTCTTGCACTTGCAATGCCGTCTTGGGCAGAATTCCACGCAACCATGATGGAAGGTGACTACCTGCAATGCAACACCAAGCAGCACAACAGAAGCACCAATCTATTGACACTAAGAATGCCACAGTGTATTCGCTATTTATCAAGGCTTCCCAGCTCGGAACCTCTTCAGGTCGAGGAGTTGGTCTTCGCCATGATTCCTGTTGCCTTGTCTTGTGAAATATTTCTCTGAGCCAAAGGTCACTGAAACAATGATACTGCCTACAACGAAGCAGTTAATGGATAGGACTCTGTCGTAATATCTGGACTCTATTATGCGTACACTACTGTACACTTATGACTGTATGCGTTGCATGCTGTATGTACGTCACACAGGCCGTTTCCCGTAGGCCAGAACTTTGATGTGCTTCACTGGCTCGGGACTTCTCTTGTTTTTGACTTACCTACTGGTTGTGCATTTCTTGCTCCTCATTAGTTTACTCGTCCATGTCTCCTTGTCCCTATTGAGAATAATACTACATGGTGTCAGAATTGGGCTGCTGATAACGATGGCTGGATTTTCTATTCCATCCATGAGATGGCAGTCAGACAACCTCCCGGAGGAATTCGCCTCGTTTAGGCAGTATTGTGAATTGATTTTCGGAGGTCCGTACTCAGCGAAGTCAGCGAAAGAGCAATGCTCATATATCCTCCTTTGGATAGGCCGACCTGGTGTGGACATCTACAATTCCTGGACATTTGCAGACGAAGCTGACCGCTTCAAAGTGGACGAATTACTTTCCCGTTTTCAGGCCCACCTGCAGCCGAAAGTAAACGCGTGGCTGGCCCGTTTCCAGCTTCAACAGCAACGGCAAAATGTGGGGGAAACCACTGACGATTTTCTCTGTCGCTGTCGGAACTTGGCAGTGAAGTGCAAATTTGCCGATGCCGGTGAAGTCAACACCCGTTTGCTAGAGCAGCTGATTGTCGGCACCCGACATAAAACGGTACAGGAGAAGCTGTTGGAGAAGGGCGACCAGTTGTCGTCTCTTGACGAAGGGCTGGAAGTTGCGAGGACACATGAAGCTACAGCTACCCAGATGGCTCAGCTAACCGGGTCTCGCTCCGCCAGTGTTAGCCCTGCTGACGTATCCTTTGTTAAAAAGTCTGCTCCGAAGAGATCCAAGGATTTCAAGAAAAAACAACAAAAAAAGAGTTGTCAATTCTGTGGGAAGGAAGACCATGATCGTGCAGTATGCCCAGCTCGATCAGCTGAGTGTAATTTCTGTAAGAAACAAGGGCACTTTGCTACTGTGTGCCAGAAGAAGCAACGATCCTGTGACGCTGTACATACTGTACCGCCAGATGCGCATGCCCCTGGCATGTTTCTCGGCAGCGTCGATGCCGGACGTGACCCTTGGTCTGTGTCGGTGGAAGTCAACAATTCCCCAGTCATGATGAAGATCGACACCGGAGCCGATGTCTCTGTAATTCCAGCAAGTGTATTCCGCCTGTTAGATGCGCAGGCCCTGCGACCCAGTCGTCGTACCCTGATGTCTGCTAACTCAAGCGTCCTCGACGTAGCTGGCGTGTTCGACGCAGTGGTAACACATGCGGGCAAGTCGTCTCGCCAAGAGATTTTCGTTGCCAACAACCTCAAGCAGGCCCTCCTAGGACGCCCTGCAATAGTCGCCTTGGACCTCCTGGACGTCAAGGCTGACATCTCTGAAGTATCGAGCGGTATTCGCGACACCGCGACAGCACGAGCTGCATACCCCGATTTGTTCAAACCTCTCGGCAGGTTCACTGGAGAGCCTCACTGCATTCGCCTCGAAGAAGGCGCCAAACCATTTGCTCTGTCCTGCCCGCGCGACAATGTGGCAATACCGCTAATGCCGATTGTTAAAGCGGAGCTTGAGAAGATGGAAAAGCAAGGCGTCATCGTCCCTGTCGACGAACCAACTGATTGGTGTGCTGGCCTTGTTGTTGTCGCCAAACCTGGAGGGGAGGCAGTCCGTCTGTGCGTTGACTACACACGTCTCAACCAACACGTTCGTCGTGAGCAGTTCGTCTTGCCGGCGGTAGACCACACGCTGGGTCAGTTGGGCGGTGCCAAGTATTTCACAAAGCTTGACGCCAACTCTGGGTTTTACCAAGTGCCCTTGGCCAAGGAATCCCAGAAGTTGACCACATTTATCACCCCGTTTGGGCGTTTCATGTTCACGCGTCTACCATTCGGTATTTGTTCGGCTCCCGAACATTTTCAGAAACGAATGGCTCGGATCTTGAACGGTGTGGTTGGTACCGCATGTCAGATGGACGACGCTCTAGTGTTCGGTAGCACTGAAGAGGAACATGATAACCGGCTGCACCAGGTGCTACAACGGCTCAGCGACAACGGCGTCACACTCAACCCTGACAAGTGTCTCTTCAAAGTCACTTCTGCCAAGTTCTTGGGTCATATCATCGACCAAGACGGCATCCACTCTGATCCCCAGAAGGTGCAGGGTATTCAAGACTTCACGCCATGCCAGGATGTCGCGGATGTGAGAAGCTTTCTCGGCCTCGTCAACCAGCTTGGCAAGTTCTCTCCCTCACTTGCTTCCGTCTCACAGCCGATCCGCGACCTTCTCAAGAAAGGCAATGCCTGGTCCTGGGGACCCCCTCAGCAATCGGCATTTGAAGAGATTAAGGCTCTTCTGTCGTGTACGCCTGTTCTTGCTCTGTACTCTCCCGAGTACCCAACTATTGTCTCTGCAGACGCCTCGAGCTATGGTCTCGGTGCCGTTATCAAGCAGCAACAGCCGTCCGGCGATTGGAAACCCGTATCGTTCCAGTCTCGTGCACTACTGCCGGCAGAGCGTCGCTATGCTCAAATAGAAAAGGAAGCTCTTGGCCTCACCTGGGCTTGCAACCGATTCTCTGATTACCTCATCGGTAAGAGATTCACGCTGGAAACAGATCACAAGCCTCTGGTGCCCCTGTTCAGCACCAGTGCTCTCGACTCTATCCCTCCACGTGTACTCCGGTTCCGGCTCAACCTGATGCGATTTGATTTCGACATCGTACACATCCCTGGCAAAGATCTAATCGTTGCTGATGCCTTATCTAGGTCACCTGCGTCGCGTCCTCTGTCCGCTGATGACGTCCGCCTCCTCGACGACGCAGAAGCTTTTCTCGACAGTGTGGTTTCTCATCTCCCTGCGTCCGATGCAAGACTGAGTGAGATTCAACACCAGCAGGCTCAAGACCCAGTGTGTCAACATCTTGTGCAGTACACTCTGTCCGGTTGGCCAAGTTTACAGTCTGCTCCAGTGTCCGTTAAGCCCTACTACGCATCCCGGCAGTCATTCTGTATCACAGATGGCCTGCTCCTGTACGGTTCCAGAATCGTCATCCCGGACCAGCTCCGTCCAGAAGTCCTCCAGCAGCTCCATGCTGGTCACCTCGGCATCACGAAGACCCGCGAAAGGGCTCGCCAGTCAGTTTGGTGGCCAGGTCTAAGCGCCCAGTTGGCTGATATCGTGTCCAATTGCCAAGCCTGCGCTCGTGACAAGCCAACGCCAATGGAGCCCCTGCTGTCCTCACGTCTTCCCGAGTTCCCGTGGCAGGAAGTCGCTGCCGATTTCATGCAGTTCCAAGGCTCTCAGTACCTAGTTGTCGTCGACTACTACTCCCGATGGATCGAGCTTGCTCAGATGTCCCGTACTTCTGCAGCTTCTCTCATCACGCAACTGAAGTCCATGTTTGCGCGTCACGGCAATCCAGATGTGTTTGTTTCGGACAATGGTCCCCCATTCACAAGTGCAGAGGTTTCAGCATGGCTTCAAGAGCAAGGAACCACCCAGCGCACGAGCAGCCCTCTTCATCCGCAAGGCAACGGCTTAGTGGAACGCGCAGTGCAGACCCTAAAGCATTTGCTGGTGAGGGGAGGTGATCCGTATGTTGCTCTGCAGAGCTATCGTGCCAGTCCACTAGCACATGGCTTCAGTCCTGCGGAGCTCCTCATGGGCCGCCGCATCCAGACGCGTTTACCCATGTCGGCAGACGTTCGACGGCCATACCTCGTAGATCGCACAGCGTTTGCCGCTAAAGACGCCTCTCTGAAGTCCCGGCAAGCGTCGGATTTCAACTCCCGCCATCGCGCTCTCGATGCTACGCCACTGGTCCCGGGTACCGCTGTCTTTGTTCCGGATAGGAAAGAGCCTGGTATTGTCACTGCCGAGCATTCCACCAGGTCGCTTATCGTGGAGACGCCATCCGGTTCGGTTCTCCGCCGCAACCGCAGTGACCTCATCGTCGATCCGCCTGCAGGTTCTGCTAACGACGCTGTGGACAATGGTGAGCCAGCGTCACCTGCCCAACGTCCATCTCCAGGTACTCCCGTCCCTGAGCGTTCCGGTAGAGTTACCCGTTCTGGACGTGCCGTTCATACTCCTATCAGATTCCGTTAATCATTTAGCGTTACTCTTTCGTCTTCAGCATTATTCCTGTTTTGCTAACTTATCGCTCTCTTGCTGCGCGCCCTGAAAGGGGAGATGTCGTAATATCTGGACTCTATTATGCGTACACTACTGTACACTTATGACTGTATGCGTTGCATGCTGTATGTACGTCACACAGGCCGTTTCCCGTAGGCCAGAACTTTGATGTGCTTCACTGGCTCGGGACTTCTCTTGTTTTTGACTTACCTACTGGTTGTGCATTTCTTGCTCCTCATTAGTTTACTCGTCCATGTCTCCTTGTCCCTATTGAGAATAATACTACAGACTCCATTCTGCCAAAAGCTGCAAGTTCTCTCACAGTGGTGGGTGGCAGGGAACCACTAAATTGGCAGCTCCCACATCATAAAGATGCCAGAGAGGAGTAGGGGTAACGAGCAAAACGTGAATTCGACGCGTGACACGCAAAGCTGTAAATTCTCACCGTGTCAAGACTAAATGTAGCTGCAGCAAACAAGTGTATGCATGCCGGGTGAGAAGATACAGTCATATGGTGTATTCAACGGATTTTTAACAAGCCTGGCTTCTACAGTGAATACATTTCCCTTGCAGCACTATACTTCGAAGTATTAGTATTGTCACCCACACAAAACCACTCCGGTGGCACATTGTAACCCACTAGGTGTGGGTATTACATAAACTTACATTTTCGCGTACAAGTACATGCACGTGTGGCTGTTCCACAGATCCCATACTAGGGACCTTTCGCATTTGCTACGAATCGAATGCGAAACGAAAGTTTGATTCGGCTCGTAATCGTTTCGTTGAAAACAGAATTCAGGTTTCGGAAGTCGTAATGCAAATGTGCATGGCAACTACGAATACGGCCGGTAGCTTGGCGTACGGGTGTGTTCGCGCACACGTGCATGGATCATGGAATCAAGGGAAAAAATGTGTACCTGGCAAAACATGTGTACCTTGCAAAAATATGTGTACCTGACGGATTCGGAGCGTGCCACGAATGAAGAGGCTTCCATTCGTGAAAACGAGCTCTCCGCGGCGACTCTGACGAATCATCGAACCCAGGTGACGAATCAGCATTCGTTTCGTATCCGTACGCGTGGTGCGAAAGGTCCCTACTACCTAATTCGGGTAACTACAGGACTGTCGGGGGCCGGAGAACTGGGGGTCAGGGTTCTAGCCTAGCCCGTTCTTATTTTTAGCAAACACAGCAGTTTCGTTCTTATTCGATGGTACCATACAGTCTTACATGTACATTTATGCAGAGTTACACGTCTGAGTGTACATTATAGTGTACATTACGATTTCCGTTCTTATCTGCAAAAATCCAGCCTAGACCGTTCTTAAAAATTGGTGAAATTCTAGCCTGGCCGTTCTTCGGCGCCCGACAGTGCTATAGGGGATATATGCACAGCAAGGTCTAATGGATACTATCACACGTGTTCCCAGCCTATAACGGGGCAAATTCAGGAGGCTACCTTCCCCGGCACAAAGTCATCCATTGTGCGTGGTCAGTATCTAGCGCTGGAGTCACACATCATACAGGATTACAGCGGCGTAGTCACACAGCGATGTAGGCATCGGCGGACAACAACTCACCAACATGATAGATCTTGTGCGTGTACTGACCAGACCCACCGGGACCATCCTTGTAGGGCTCGTTGACCAGGATCTCCACGCGGCTATCTGTTCCGTTACTTTCGTCGCGGCTCTTCTTCTGCACTCGGTGAACACCACAGAGGACACACACAACGCAGCGCAAGCCACACAGCACACACCACACAGCACGCACAGAACACACATTACGCAGCCCATACCACACAGCACACATCATGCAGCACACACAACAGAGCAAAACGCCACGCACAGCACACATCACGCAGCACACACAACAGAGCAAAACGCCACACACCGCACACCAAAGAGCAGGTCTTTGTTTGCATCAGCCACTAGTATACCGAGCTCCATAAAGTCTTTACTCATGCACGCACACCGTTCATTGCAGCCTGCTCTACGGCAGCCACATCATTCTTCTGAAGTAAGAGAAAAAGAGACTGAAATGTGCTATGCAACCTCACAGTCACTGAGACGGGCGTGCCGGCACCTCTGCAGTTTGTTACGTCATTTCGTAAGGGGCCGTCCATAATATTATCGATCTCTTACACGAAGAGAAAAAGTTTCCCTGATGGGTGGGTGGGTCAAGGGGAGTTTCGTTTTGAAAAATATTGATATGTGAGACATCAAGGCAATCTTTCTGTCAAGTCAATCGTTTTTTCGTTCAGGGGGATGGGTGGGTGGGGGAGCGTCCAGGGTTTTAGCCAAAGGGGGTAGGGGGGCGCAGCGCCCCCCTACTCCGTTTGCGCGCCCCCCTGTGAAAAAGTGCCGCCCCCTACTCATTTTCCGATTTTTGTGTTTTTTCACGCCATTCAACGAAAATACAGTCGATAGTCACTACTAGAGGGTTCATAAAGGCACATTTGTGAAGGGTGAAGTCGGGGTTCACCCTGTATGTTGCATTTTGCATGGCAAGACAATTTTGGACAATGGAAAAAATGGGTCACGGGGTAACTTTTTCCCATGCCCGCCCCCCTACTATATTGACCTGGCTAGAACCCTGGGAGGGTCCTAACTAAACTTGTTCATTTCAAGAAAATTATCGATAATGCCGGATGGCCCCTATTACAAACAGAGGATAGCTTCTCATTTCATTCCGCCCGCCACTGAGAAGCACCGCTGCACAAGCAAGTACTGAAGTGTGTCCATTTCAATAATTCCCAGGAAAATAGTTTATGAGGACATGTGCCAAGGCTTGACCAAAAGGCGTAACGGTAAGCCATTCCTTGGTACTGACTGCTCTAGGATACAGTGTAAAATCTGCAATGCCAAAATTAATGAGAAACGTTTTAATTTCCAAATATGCATCCAGAGTTGCACATTCTTGGGAGCTTACTCTTGTGCTGTGTATCATCATATTGAGGTTTAGCAGTCATGCATCGCTAAACGTACGGTGCACTACCATGGATATGACTATGTGATACGACTTCGTTCAACAACTTGCCCATCCACAAGCACTACAATGTGGCATGTAGTTTCAAGCTATGTGTGACGCTGCATGCACTTGACAGTGATGGAAACCAGCAGTTGCGTATTGTGTGCACAGTGCAGCAACATGTGTTGCGCAATGTCTTCCACAAGCAACGCATCATTCAAGATGGCAGATTACGTTACAGGGTGCACCGCCCATCTCCCTGCAGGAAAGCGGAATGGTGCATTGCGCTTCTGAACGTTTGCTAACCGAACAGCAAGTGACCGACAAGTGAATGCCTGCATGATGCACACCATCATCATTACCATGACGACCCACATTGAAGCCTGTGCGTGTATACACGAATTTGGGCTATGTTTGAAATTTCCGAAGGCCAGTTGGTCTCACATACATTGTTCAGGTGCATGCGCTTGTAATTGAGTTACCAGTATGTAATGTGGAGATGGTATCTTGTAATTGAGTTACCAGTATGTAATGTGGAGATGGTATCTTGTAATTGAGTTACCAGTATGTAATGTGGAGATGGTATCTTGTAATTGAGTTACCAGTATGTAATGTGGAGATGGTATCTTGTAATTGAGTTACCAGTATGTAATGTGGAGATGGTATCTTGTAATTGAGTTACCAGTATGTAATGTGGAGATGGTATCTTGTAATTGAGTTACCAGTATGTAATGTGGAGATGGTATCTTGTAATTGAGTTACCAGTATGTAATGTGGAGATGGTATCTTGTAATTGAGTTACCAGTACGTAATGTGGAGATGGTATCTTGTAATTGAGTTACCAGTATGTAATGTGGAGATGGTATCTTGTAATTGAGTTACCAGTATGTAATGTGGAGATGGTATCTTGTAATTGAGTTACCAGTATGTAATGTGGAGATGGTATCTTGTAATTGAGTTACCAGTATGTAATGTGGAGATGGTATCTTGTAATTGAGTTACCAGTATGTAATGTGGAGATGGTATCTTGTAATCGAGTTACCAGTATGTAATGTGGAGATGGTATCTTGTAATTGAGTTACCAGTATGTATTGTGGAGATGGTATCTTGTAATTGAGTTACCAGTATGTAATGTGGAGATGGTATCTTGTAATTGAGTTACCAGTATGTAATGTGGAGATGGTATCTTGTAATCGAGTTACCAGTATGTAATGTGGAGATGGTATCTTGTAATTGAGTTACCAGTATGTATTGTGGAGATGGTATCTTGTAATCGAGTTACCAGTATGTAATGTGAAGATGGTATCTTGTAATTGAGTTACCAGTATGTAATGTGGAGATGGTATCTTGTAATTGAGTTACCAGTATGTAATGTGGAGATGGTATCTTGTAATTGAGTTACCAGTATGTAATGTGGAGATGGTATCTTGTAATTGAGTTACCAGTATGTAATGTGGAGATGGTATCTTGTAATCGAGTTACCAGTATGTAATGTGGAGATGGTATCTTGTAATTGAGTTACCAGTATGTAATGTGGAGATGGTATCTTGTAATCGAGTTACCAGTATGTAATGTGGAGATGGTATCTTGTAATTGAGTTACCAGTATGTAATGTGGAGATGGTATCGTGGTGGTGCCAGCGTGTCGCAGGATTGGGTTCACTTTTATACGACATAATTATGTTCTGAAGTTGGTTGTTCCAACGAGGAACACACGCTTCCTGCCAAACTTGACGATTGACTAGTCAGTGAAGTGTCAAGTTTGGCAGGAAGCGTGTATTCCTCGTTGGAACAACCAACTTCATGACTAAAACCCGCCGAAGTACGTTATAAGCTTATGCGCTTTTATGTGAGGGCGTGCTGATACCCGGATATAGGCACATGCGCGGCTTCATTGCGAGACACTACGGTACATATACTAGTACCTTTGCTGAATCAGCGCGACAGTCGAGTCGCGCGCCCAAGAACGTCGTTTCCAAGAGGTCAGGCTGGGACGTCCTTATCTTTGAGCAAACTGGCTGTGTTCGTATCACTTTCTTAGAAACAAATCGTATCGGATTACACGCACACACTATCATATCCATGTATTTCGCAAAAGCTGCCAGAAAACAATTCGTACTGGATCATTATCTATCCCAACAGCTGCCGGAAAACCAACACCGACGTTCTTAAATTTAGGCTGTGGCGTTCTAAGTAATCGCGGCCGGGCTTTCTTGAGCTCCACGTTCTTCAGTGCGCGGCTCTACTGTAGCATTAGCAGCTGCCACCCGTTCGCTAAGCAATTACTTCACAGTTCACACTACTGTGCACTTCCAATTACAGAAATCTGTATGTATTCAGGGGCGTAGGAGGGGTTTCGGAAGTAGTACGATCGAAGGTCGGCGCGGCCGAAGGCCGTTTTGGAGGGGGTCCGGGGGAGCGGCCCCGGAATTTTTTTGTAAAAAAGACACAAAATCCTGCGTTCTGGGAACTTCTGGCACACTTCTGGCACAGTTTATAAAGTCATAGAATTATTTCACGGTCAGAAGAGACGTGCATGGACATGCACAGATGCATGGCAGATCTACGAGTACGAGTCTAGAAAAAGGTCAAAGTCTGATGCACATATGCATCGATGGATCCTGATTTTTTTATTACGGTTTTGCACGTTCCGGACGGACCACACTTTTCAAAAAGTGGTACGGCCATGGTCGTACCAGCCGTAGCGGGTGCTACGCCCCTGGTATTTGTGTGCTTGTTGGTGAACTGTGCGCTATTCAAGTATCGTTGTATTATTCACTTCCTCTGATCTGATCCTCGCACAAGCGATGGCATGTATATGTATATGTACGGACATTGACATCGCTCGCATCAGCTTGCTCTCAGCTTGCTCTTACGTACCTGTATCATGTAAAGCTGAGCTATCCTGTACTCGTCCACCGACAGCGGCATGGGTATGCGGTATTCCTTGATCAGCATCGTCAACACAGTGAATATCGGCCTGCTGCTGTAGCGTGACGGTGATCTGCTGCTGCTGCTGCTTATGAAAATGCACTTGCGCTATGCAAGCCTCCGACTGGAGCCTAGCAGAGAGGGCACCTCTCACTTCTCAGCCGACTACAGGCGAGAGGGTGCGCTTGGACGCGAAAAGCATCACTAGAAAATAATAGCTGCAACAAGCTCTCACTTCAACTAAGTTCAAGTTCTACCACTCCTGCGCTGTCAGTGTTGAAATTGTCCCAGACAAGCTACACCACTGGACTTGTGGCTGCACACAATTTTTATTTCTGCGATTCTACTTCTGTATCTGATGGGTGCAGCCACTACTGCAGCGGGCGCGGTGATGTCCGATAATAGCGTACTGTCAATCCACTGAAACGACCGCTCACCTAGACCAGCTGGTTTGTTCGCAGAAACAGCAAAGACCGAAATGGCACGGACATTATCCCAAGCAAAATAATTGACACTACAAGCGATGATAATTTTCCCGGGCGGAAATGTAGGCGTGCAGCTGCACTGAGCTGACTATGCATGTGCGCAGAGTGTATCCGGGGTGTACTGCGGCCTAGTCTCCAACATGCAACTGTGGACTACCGCGCCTACAGTGCAGGCTACAAGTACAAGGCGATTACCATGATCACTGTACTAGTAGTAGGCACTTCAGTCACGTGACAAGACCTGTCAAATTTGCTTGTGGCTCAATGTAGCTGAACCATCGGACCTTATTTGTCAGCTTGGATCACGTGATCCATCCAGCTGCCGCGTGCGGCAAACAGCCCAAATAGCGCTAACTCTGGCCCGCGAGCGTTTGCTGCGACTAGCGCGCTAGCGCTTGTGACATACACAAACGCGCTAGCCAGAATGCTTTGACTTTGATGGCTTTCAGCTTCTATTTTTTGAAAAGTAGCGCGCTCAGACCAGCTCGCTCACTCTTTTCCTCTTCCATTTTTTAGGGCAATTGTTTTGTTTGATAGACGAAGCTTAGGGTCTCTTTGGGTTTGCAACCCTTACCCTCCTGGAAAAAATCATAGTTGTGCTAGACTGCGACACTTCAGACCAGGTACTATTAGAGCCGCTAATGGACGACGAGCTATTTTCCGCTATCCGGAGCTCAAGCATTTGAGCCGCTAAATGGACGAGACTCCTGAGGTAAAGGATGCAGAGAATGAGGAGAGAACACTCGTATGGAGCAGGGAGTAGGTAGTGTACTACTTCCTGGTATGGAGCACTGAGAAGCGGTAAGTCTTAGGGCAATTCTTAGCCAGTAATTACTTTCTCGCCATAATTATGTTCTCGTTTTTCGTGTCTTCTGTAATGCCAGTACACTAGCAGTACGACTACACTGTAGGCGAGAGTCCATAAGCCAGAGTGTGCAGCTCTCCATCTATGCAGCATAAACAAATTAATGACAAATTTCCTTTGCCTAGGGGCTGGGTTCCACTGCCGCTCCGCCGCACATCATCCACGGCATGAAACGTCATCATTACGAGCTGGTCCAGCGAGGCCGCGGCTCATCACCAGCTTTCGCTTCGCTGCTTGATACAAAAAAATGCAAGCCGCGGTCACGGCTTGCATTGTTTCCCGCACTTAATTGTTTTATTCGTGGGAATTTTAATTCGTTGCACAGGCCAGAACACGAGGATTTTTTTTGGATTTCACGCGCGCGCAGGCAGGCTAAATGTCATAAAAAAAAACGTCGAGCACGATCTCGGTACCGTGAATGGCGAGTGTCACTGGAACCGCGCCGCTCTGCTGCATGCAGCCAAGTACCGTGGAGCAGCGGAGCTGCGGAGCCGCAGTGGAACCCGGCCCTAACCAAACTTATAGCAATTTGAAAATGTTTGACAATTTTTCATAAAAAACTTGACAACATTGTTCTTCTGTAGAGTGCCGCTGGCAACTCCATCGATGAACTCCATCAATGAGCGCAGGGATAAAGTTTAGAAACCCTTCGAGCGAGAACGTGTTTTCAAAAAGGAAGCACAAATATGCCGCGTAACTTCCCCTCTAGTACTGTATGGCCCCATCAAAGCCACTCGCTGACTACTTACCAGTAAAATGGGGTTGGACGGTTGTCAGATTAGCTGACATGTTTTCTGCCAACACAACCATAAGCAGTTGTCAACTCTCAAGACTAAAAGAGCTTGCGAAGAAAGTGAGAAACCTTGGCTATGAAAGCACATGAAGCGTCAGAACATAATCGAGCAAACTTGGACCTAGATTACCAGTGTCTGCTCCAGAGCCGGGTCAGTGGCCCTGTTTGTGAGTACTTGGACCTTTTGGAAAAAGAACACTGGGTTACCTGAGACCCGGTCGGAAGTCCTGTCGAGTACTATACTTTTTTATACCGTTCGAGGGTATACCGCCACTGACAGGCTGCATACGCGTGCAGATGCGTGCGGCCAGAGTGCCCAGTGCGAGTACGTTCATACATGTACATGTACAATCATGTACATCAGGAAGTCGAAAGTAAGTTTACGACTCCCTGACACACAGTAGCCGCACTTGAACGCATCTGGCTCTGGCCCAGTGTTGCAGGAATTGTGCCAGGTAGACGTGTACCCGGTTTGTGTTAAATCTTAGAGCAGGTACTGCATACCCTATCATATCTGTGTACATGGGTAGACAGAGTCAGTGTTGTTGCGTCCCACTCAGTACGTACCCTTCTGGTTCATTTCGGCACCAGCACTCTTTGCGTATGCAGAGTTGAGTAGAGTGCAAGTTCGGACCACAAGTACACTGCAGCGGCTAGTAGCAAACCTAACCTGTGCCGTGATGCCCGGCACGTGTGTGCATCTACTTCATCCCTGAGTAACACCCCTGGTATATTGTGCACAATAGGGCACAGTAAATAATCAGCATGCATCGCAGTTTTCTGCAACATATTCCTGAAGTCACTTTACACCTCAGAAGAATTGCGTCGCTGACTGGAATTCGATACCGGTTTAGTTTCTCTCTGGGTCATTATCAATCATAGAAAACCCGTCATACAATAGGTTCAAGCTAAAGTACCGTATCACCATGGTAATTCCTGGAAATTCGGTGTGTTTTCTGCCTTTTGTTAAACAAGCAGCAATGTGCAACAGAAATTACCATGGTGATAGAGTAGATGACCGTGTGAAGCGGTGTGAGATGCAGCAAAGGTGAGCTTGTTACTGTGAGTCTATGCCCTAAACAATAAACTTTGCCGTGGGATGATTATCCTTGGGCTGCACACTCTGCACACTTATTGCTAGGTATATCATTGGTCTTGTTCGAATCGTCCATTACGTTTGCAGCTGTTCAAACTTGTTTTGTTGTTTATTATTTTATTGATTTATTTATTCTACTTGCCTTTCCTATCTTCTTGTGTTTAGCATTAGGCGATTTGATCGCAGGACAAGAGAGGAGCTGATGGACGATCTCTCCAGTGTCCCTCTTGGTTCGGAGCAGCGCCGAGTGCTGACGTTGGGACTTGGGTAAGGATGAGTGTTCCCTCATGTTTACAAGTTATCCGTTTTGTCCAACACTAACGGTTATATGCAGAATACTGCTGAGTCAAAAATGTGCAACAATTAGCACAAAAACTGACTGATGAGATCATGACATTCAACGACCTGATGCTTAGCTGCATCACGTTTATATCCGTCAGTGTTGGACAAAACGGATAACTCGTAAACTGATGGTCCTCTTTTTCAATTTTAATCCTTGGCTCTCCATCCGAGTTCCCTCGTGTGTGTAGCTATTATTATTTTTTTGGTGACAGTCAATTTTTTCTTCAGACTTTTCCCGTTTGTGTCTTTCCCTCAAACTAGTCAATATTTTTATTTACTTATTTTTTTGCCCAGGGTCTACATTCTACCTTTATTTTACTTAGACTAGGGTTAGCTGTCCGTTTACCAGTACTCATCCACACATATGTGCACATAGGATCTACACAGAACTCTATCAGTAGATATTTTGTGTATAGGAGGTTGTCTATCCACCGAGATAGCACTATATACTCCCATTCTGTGTGTTCTCTGGTAGCTATGTCCCTTGGAGACTATACGGTGCCAGTGTGGTGACCGAGATCAGGCGTGTCTGCACTGGCATCGTCAACTTTGCCTACTGCTACGTGCTCCCCAGTGCTCCATCTGTGTCCTGTAATTTGTTTGGGAAGGGGGGGGGGGGGGGGCAATACCGGTACTTCAGGTGCAGGGGGCAAGGGGGGAATGGGGTGGGGGGACATCATGCCCCCAATGAACCTCTCCAGGCGTTGTTCTGGAGTAGACTAACCATAGGCGGAGTGTACACATGCAGCACATAGTTTGGGAGCTAGAACGCAATCGGACTCAGGCATATTCAAAGGCAGTCTATTGTGATAGTAGTCCTGGACTGATCTCACTATGATGATATAGGTCGTGCCCAGCATCACAATGCCAAACATTATAAATGACTGTTTTTTTTTGCCTGAGGGGCTAGATGAGCATGCGGCTAGACTGCCGATGGCAACCAACAGGCTCAAGGCTGTGTTGAGACTTCGTGTGAGCGACCCGAGTCAATTGTGTACTCACCATGACTAGGCATCGCATTGAGCATCGTATGCCCACTAATATAATATATTATGTCACTGTTCTTACTCGCACCGGGGGCGCATGCCCGTTTTCAGGAGACTTCTCAAAACACATAAGCCCTGGGTCCTGAAGGTTAGGCCTATTGTTAATCTAAATAGTCCTGGCTACTATCCCGCTGAGTTCACTGACTTTCTACTGAACCCGTATGTATGTGAGGAAAGTACTGTTCTGACCTCAACTGCGGATTTCATCAACTTGGTAGAAGGTTTGCCTGTGCGGGACGATCATTTATAATTGAGCATAGATGTGACCAGCCTTTACTACACCAACATCCCCAACGAGCTCGGTTGTCGTGGTATATCACACACAGGTGTACAAGGTGGATGCCCCTCGCCCTTCGTACATGGTTATTAACAGCAGTGACTTCCTTGATGTCAGTCATTCGGAAGAAAAATGAGTTCGTGTATGGTAACGATGTGTTTCGGCAGATCCAAGGGACTGCCATGGGTTCGCCTGCAGCAGTGGTCTATGCCGACATTGTTATGCTGTATTTGGAGAAGCAGTACGTTTTGCCGATCTTAGAGGGGGAGGGTTTAGAGGTTCAGGTTTATAGACGCTTTATCATTGCATGGTTGCGAAGGTCAAGCTCAGCGCACTTTAGATAGGATTAATAAGTGTTCGGCCCTCAAGTTTTCTCATGAACTGGCACATGATGGCATTGATTTCCTGGACACCACAGTTTTCCGTAGTAAGGGATACATGGCGGTGAAGCCTCAGTTCAAGTTCACCAATCGTTTCCTGTATCTGCTTGTCAGTAGTAACCACCCCTGTAGTATGGGCAAAGGTGTGTTCACTGGGGAGTTGATCCGTATCCGTCGGTCTTCGACCCTTGACCACCACTACGAAGCTGCTGCCGAGCGGCCGAAGCAGGCTTTCCAGGCCCGTGTATACAAGCGCTCCATCTTTCATCTTTCAGACCCGTACACTAGGAATGGATGCGCAGGGAAGGTATGTTGGTCAAATTGGCATGGGTTTGGGTTATTTTTGTAGTTGTATACAGTGCTCCTCATTGTATTTACCTGGGCCCGGCCTGCTGTCCTTCGCCCGTTGGTCTTGAGGTCCAGGTGTAATACCCCTACCATACAGTCCGGTGGCCAGCGCGGTTGTTGTTACACGGTGGAACATCGGCAAGAGGTTGCTTGCTCGTTTGCCTCATGCTCAGTGTCCTCAGGGAGTTAGTATTTTCCTCCTGTTTGGATTTTGCAGTGTCTATGGTGTCGGTAATTGAGTTTTTGTTCTGTATGCTTTTCTGTGGTGTGTGGCTGTTGTTCACACATCTTTATTTGACTTGCTTCCTGGTGTGGTGTACCTTTTTGTTTTATATTGGTGTTGGTCTGGCTGTAGAGTTCTAGCATCCGTAGCTGCCTCGGGGGGGGGGGGGGGGGGGGGGGGGGGTGCCACTTCTCCCATCAGCGTCGACTAGTCCGCCGGTACGTGGTGATTACGTTTAGTTGTCTGTTCCATCCTGTACGGGCTGTGTCCTGCTGACCACACAGTCTGGGTCTCCATACTTTGCATGTTCTCATCGTGTGTAGTGTTCACACGTACATATATGGACTGTCACACCCATATGTTGTACATGTGGCTGCACGTGTTGTCTCTTTGTCGTACCTGCTGCTGTATTTGTGTTTCTGTGATGCTGACCCGTACATGCTGCTGCGCTGCTTTGTTGTATTGCTGACACGTGCACCTTTTTGTGCTGATATGATATCGAGTACGCCACTTTTTGTGCTGATGAGGGCACCACTTTCCGATATCATGTTTCCTTTCGCCATGTCAGTTGTCAGTTCTCCCGTCGTCTCCTGAAGTGTAGTAATGAATAGCTCTCTCTCTAGCTCTAGAGAAAAACCACTTGACTAGTCCGTTTGATGTGTGGCGTGGCGAGGGTATAGTAGAGGCAGCTCGTTCTCCAACCGAGACGACATTTGGCGCCCAACGTGGGGCTCAAACCCACGACCCTGAGATTAAGAGTTTCATGCTCTACCGACACATATATGCACGTGGCACCGTTTGTGCTCCTATCCATTTACATATGCTGCTTTCCACACCTGTGCTGACAGTCGGTACGCACCGACTCTGTACGCATGCACGCACACCATTACATTCTGTTGGCATCATATTAGTGAGGTTTTGCATTCCAAAATTCGGCAAAAGATTCGGCACGCGGGAGCGAGGTCGAAAATGCACACGAAGATGCGGCATGTTTGTTCGGAAAAAGCTCACTTTGCCGAACATATTTTTCGGATGAATTTTCTTGTGGAAGAGCGCTAGCGCGTGATTTATTCAAAGAGGTTTCTTATCTTGGCATGGCTTCGCAGGCGTCTTTGACGACATCAGCATCGTCAGCTACCTCTGATTGCTCCTCTCCACTGCCTGTCTACTCTCTTTCGCCTGGAGTGTCCTCACCGTCATCTGTGTGGCTGAAAAGACTATGGCGATACCCATAAAATTTGACTTGGCCATGGAGTTGGTTTTTCTGAGGCGACTGAGGAGGCAGGTTTGGCCCTCGACTCTTTGAGCGCGATCAAAGTTTGTCGGAATCAGCAAGAAAAGGAGCACGGGACAGGACATTGCTGATGCTGGGGCTCACGAAATCAAAACACATCATTTTCGACTTGCAAAACAAACGTCGGTGCGAAAATTCGACATTTTGATGTTCGACAAATTACCAAAGAACGCCAAGCCGAAATTCGGAATGCAAAGCCTCACTATTGCGGAGCTTTCCGGAGCTCCGAGTTAGTTGTTGTTTGGAATACAGCAAGAGAACAACATTACATTGGCGCTGCGAGCAAACGCCTGATCCTCGCCATGTCCCTACTGTCACTACCGCCTCCGGAGCCATTCCCGATCTACAGCAGTCTCTACGATGCTGCTGCCCATTTTCCTGCCTGGGAACGGTGTTTCCAACTCTATGTCGCAGCAGCCGGCATCTCGGATGACACTCGCCAGAGAGACACTTTCCAGTATGTGGCCGGCAAGGACATCCAGCAGCTCGTCCCTACGTTAGCCAACACTGGCAACGATCTCGACGGCCTCATAACCGCCGCCGCCGACTACTTTCAGTCGAAGCAGAGCCCCAGCATGGCCCGCTTCCACTTCCGGCAGGTCACCCAGCAGCCTGGCGAAACATTAGACACGTTTTATACTCGTTTGCTGGCATTGGCAACGACCTGCAGCTTCGCCGACGATGCCCAGAAGAACGTGGCTCTCTGTGATCAAATTGTGGCAGGATGCACGTCCGATCCACTCCGCAGAAAACTGCTGGAGACTGGGTCCCTTGATCTCGCCAAGGCGCTCAAGGCCGCCAGAGCATTTGAAGCGTCAGTGGAACAGACGACGGCGTTCCGGCGCACACAAGACTCGATCAATGCCCTCCGTCATCAGCCACCGTTCTACAAAAGGACACAGCCGCCTCCTGCTACTGTTTCAACTCCGTCGCGTCGACCGATGCAGTCTTCGCCACATCCAGCTGCAAACTCGTACCACCAGCCACCTGCCCCAGTCGCCACTCGCGCTCCAGGCCGGCGGGAATCCAGCACATCGCTCTGCTACCGCTGTGGAGAGCCAGGCCACCCTGAGTCACGTCGCTACGCAGTTTTGCACTGTAAACGTCTGCCCATGGGCGTATCGTCCGCATCCGAGATCCTACAGCGCACACTGGACGCCATGGCTCGCTGGCCTCGACGGTGTGAAGAACGTCCACGACAACATCTTCAACTTTGGTAAGAGCGTCGAAGAGCACAACCGACGACTCGCCGCCTGCCTCCAGCGGCTCCAAGATCACAACGTTACACTCAACCGAGCCAAATGTCACAAATGTCACACCCTCAAGCCTCGGCTCAAGTTCATGGCTAGCGTCTACTCCGACAAGGGCATCCGCGCCTCTCCCAGCCACCAGCAGTCTGTGGCTACATTCTCTACGCCATCTTGCGTCAGCGACATACAGAGTTTCCTGGGTCTCACCAACTTCCTCCGCCGTTACATTCGTAACATGGCCGATCTCACCACGCCACTCCCTGCTCTCACTAAGAAAGGTACTGTTTGGCGTTGAACTGATGTTGAGCAGCAATCATTTGATGCACTGAAGAAGGCCATCGCCGAAGACTGCATGCTGCAATACTTTGACCGCAACACATCACTGTATGTCGACGCACCGGCCTCGGCGCAATCCTGTGTCCACGCCAAGACAACGGCCACGATGCACCTGTAGCATTCGCCAGCCGTGCACTCTCCGGCGTCGAGCAGCAATATTCTCAAACTGAACGGGAAGCATTGGGTGTCAAGTTTGGCTGCCTTCGCTTTCACCACAACTTGACAAGGTGATCCACAGTTCACCGTTGTCACCGACCACAAACCGCTCCTGCAACTCAAGGCCGTCGGATCGAGACCTCCACCATGAATTGAGCGCATGGTCCTCCGCCTGCAGGATCTCAGCTTCCAGCTTCAGTACAAGCCTGGCCCAGAAAACCCGGCCGACGTCGTCAGTCGCAATCCGCAGCCTCATCCCGACTTGCCAAACATCGGCGCACAGGAAGACACTGCGTACATACATGCCCTAGCTACAGCAGCTAAGCCAAATGCGTTGGCTCTGAAGGAGATTGCGGACGCCACCACCGCAGACACCACACTGCAAGCCATCCTTTCCTCTCTGCAATCTGGCCGCTGGGATTCCAGCCACACCACGGTCCGCCCGTACTTTGCCCTCCGCCATGAACTGTCTGAGAGTGACGGTCTACTACTCCGCAACGACCGTCTCGTCATTCCCACGGCCCTCCAACGGCTTACCCTGCAGCTTACACATGCGGGCCACCAAGATATTGTCCGCACCAAGCAACGGCTCAACAGCAATGTTGGGTGGCCCAACATGGCTACTGAAGCCGAAGCACTCTGCCGGCAATGTATTCCGTGCCAAGCAACTCTCTCAACGACACCGCTACGTCCGGGAGTCCGTGCCCACACCACCGTCCACCAAGCCGTGGCAACGAGTCTTCGTCGATTTGTATGGACCCATGCCAAACGGTCAGCACCTGCTTGCCACTATCGACCAGTTGACTCGCTACCCGGTCATCAACGTGTTCAGCACGACACCCACTACGGCCGGTGTTGTAGCTCTGCGCTCTACATTATCCATGTTCGGCTTGCCCGAAGAGCTAGTCTCGGACAACAGTCCTCAGTTCCGTTCTTCGGCTTTTGCTGATTTCCTCGCGCAACACGCTATCCAGCACCGCCACACCCCTCCTTTGTGGCCACAAGCAAACGGAGCAGTCGACTGCCTCAACCGTACCATTGGCAAAGTTCTGCGAACTGCCAAACTAGCTGGCGAAGACATCAATGTTGCATTTGACCAATGGCTCCTAGCGTACCGCACCACGCCACACCCTGCCACTCACGAGGCACCGGCAACACTCATGTTTGGTCGCCCCATCCGCGACAGCATACCCTGCATTACGGCAGCCGCACCAGACTTGCCTTCAGCTGCCCACCGTGACCAGCAATTCCGCCAATCCCAGTGCGACGCTGCCAATGCCACCCGCCGGTCAAACGCCCCCATCCTCACTCCTGGTCAGCGCGTCTTACGCCGCAATGAGCAGGCACACAAGCTCTCACCACAGTGGGATCCCAACTCCTGGACCGTGGACCAGATCTCTGGGTCTACGGTGACGATCTCCAACTCGGCAACTGGCCAAAGATCGACTCGCCATAATTATGTCGTTCGTCAAGCCCGTAATTGTTGTCACACAGACAGCCCATCACCCACTACCAGCTGAAAGTTCTGCCACCACACCTTACAAAATTACAACAAAATCACATGCAAGAAGTCCTTTCACTTTGACTACTGCTCGTTGCGTGACATCACTCCTCACCAAAGGACTTCCTGGGGATCACAATCCTAAACAGACAAATGTACGAATACCGCAACTGACTCTGTTGTTCTGCACGCCACGATCAACACGACTGCGTGCAAGACACAGCTGATCATCGTCGCTGTACTCTTCCCTGAGCACGTTACCCTGTCGCTGCAGCCTGCGACGGACATTCCATAGTTCCACCAACTTGATGGCTTGATGTTCCCATTGACGTCGACCATGCGGTGTTGCCATTGACGACCTTCAACTTCAGGTCCTTGCCGTGGTCCGCACCATTCAAGAGATGGGCCACATTTGGTGTACTTTCACCCAGTTGGTCACTTATTTTAACCTTGCCGACTTTCCACTGCCGGACTGTTGCTTCAACAACTGGCGGAGACTGCGGCACATACGCATATCATCACTCTTCCTTGCAAACATCATTTCCGTCTCCACCACGTCCTTATCAGCCTGATCCATGCCTGACACCCCCAAGGCACTGTCCACTGTGCCGCCGGGCTGGTGGAGCGACGGACCGATTCTCCAGTGACGGTCGTCGTCCACAAGGCTGTTGGAGTGCGCATCCAAGATGTGCTAGAGCTGTTCAGTGTCGTGCAATAGCTATCGCATGAGCTGATTGTTTAGTAACTGGTGGTGTTAGTGGACAGTATAGCGTAACTTGTAGTTCCTTGGTCTTTCTCTTTTGTATAAACAAACTAGTAAGCTAACGATAAACTAGTTACACTGAGACAATTCGACTGGCACAAATTACAACAAAATCACATGCAAAAAGTCCTTTCACTTTTACTACTGCTCGTTGTGTGCCAACCACCATCATCAGTGTGCGCATTGCGCCTGGTTTGGTGCATGCCTGGTGGAATCTGACATAGCGGCTGATGCAGTGAGCACGTCAGGTAACACCTAACGCATTGAAAATGACTCAACTATGACTTGGTTCGATTGCAAAAAACCTAATGATAGTGGTACCGAAACATTCGGGTAACCGGAGTAAGTGCCAATTGATATTTTTGGCTCCAGTCAGTCAAGTGATTCAATTGCAATAAAATTATATACGTATGGTGGAACTCACTTAGTACGTACCCGGGTAAGACATACACCTGCATAACACGGTCCTCTTTTGTCGCACGGATTTTCCTCCCATAAGCGCATATTCAGATGTGTACGGATACGACTGCTTCCTTCTGTTCATGTGGTTCATTGTCGCTGTGTTACTGTATGCAGATCTCACTCAGCTCTGCTCTCCGAGCATGCTGCTTCCAACACGACTTCCCGAAAGGTATGTATGGTGGCTAATAAATAATGCGAGAGTCTTTACGGATTCCAGTGCTCTCATGCCTTTTGCAAGTTCCTTTTGTAAGTCAAATGGAACATGGTTTGTGGTCAATACTTCAGCAGTAGTGGTGCGAGAATATTCGGGTGTCAAATTGCTCGGAATTGATGTATGATAACGGAGAATATACCAACATGTGAATCACTTGGAGATATGGTTTGCCAGGTTCTATTCACACTCACTAGGCTAGACCCTCTCGAGTATTGTACAACAGTTTTGGCCCAGGAGTGGTAAAGGGCACGGGGCAAGCTATGTCGGGACCTGCTGTAAAGTCTGCCATACACGAGCTGTACGTCTTATCGGATGGGATATACCCCTGATATTGCTGATAATGAATGGCCCAGTTTCATTGTACTGCTGTCCGCGATATTATATCCTTAGTGGCATTGTTAACTTCTCATTGCTTGTGGGGACGCATGGATCATACGTCCATCCAACACCTGCCAATCGGAACCCACCGCCAACGCTGTCGGTTGGGTTGGACCACAATCGGTTGGTTTTTGAGTCCAAGATGCCACCTAGGTAGCACACAGCATTGCTAATCTGATTTTAAATTAGCTGCGCAAATCCTGGCATACTGCCCGTAAATGCATCTAACTCCCAGGGTACTTATGAGTTTTTAGGTCTATGTGGTACTTGTGTCGCATTGGCAGCCACTGTTCCGTTCTGTATTTTCTGGTCTATGTGTCGTTGAATCTCCACAGAAAATGTGCTCGCGCATTAGAAGGAGGTGAAAGATGCACCTGCAGGAGAATACATGCTTAAGAGAAGGCAGAAACATGCCCGGATCCACCAGAACTAGTGCTGGCAAGTCAACAGAGGCGAGTACTGATAATGTTCCAGATTGTGGTAGGATCACATAAGCAAAATTGACACTGGGAGGCACGGCGGTGGGTCAGCTCATGGCCAGCGCCAGCTCCAGTGGATATCACGTGCATCCAGTTCTAGTACTATAGTATGACTGCTACAAAGTAGTGCGGCCCAGTTGGGGGTGGGGGGGGGGGGGGGGGGGGGGGGCATGTATCAATGAATGGTAATAACTCCGGAAATCATGCTGGTGTATCGACGGCGTGGGCCAATGAAGTGCTGGATTGATGGTGGACGACTGTACTGCAATCTTGGCTGGTCCCACTATCGCAGAGACAGCACTTCCTGGTGCAACCACCCTATCCTGCAATCTATATAATAATTATTATAAGAGATTTGTGTGAACGATTTTAGCATGATGCAAGTCAGCTTATTGTGCTGGGGGCCTGGCTACATGTCACTATAGCTTTTTATAGACTCGATCACCGCATTACGCTGCCTTGCGTTGACTTGATTGAGCACTCTTTTTGGTTAGTGTCAAAGGTATATGTAATATGTATCTGCCTTCGTGCAAAGCTCTCTTTGTGCGTGTCTTGCAGATAGCTCGCTGACTTTGATGCTTTGAGCCATTTTCAAATTGCTGTTTTTGTTCATTTCATATAGACCGTATTGCCATTTGTTTAACCTCCCGCTCTGAGCTCCACTGATGGGACCTAAAAAAAGGCTGAAACAGCTGTCTGGAGATTGAGCGTCAGTATTATGGATTTAGAATACACGATCTGGGGACAGCACTAGTACTGTCTAGCTGTTTCGTCCTTTGTGGACTCATTAGCGAATCACGGAGAAATAACTCTTAACTAAGGATGAACCTAGCAGCCATGAAAATAGATAAATAATGCCTCCAAGCCAGAATTCAAGGCTACATGTGTAGGCCCGAATGTGCCTTGCCCAAGTGCTGAAACTGATAAGTCATTGAGATACGCATAGAACATCTGGCAAAGGAACTACTAAAGCCCCCACAAGCACGGTATTCTACTTCAACAAGGAAGAATTTTGAAAGCATGCACAGCCCTACATGTATAATGTTGGTATAGGTAAGCCTTGTTTGATAAATTAACATGACAAGGCGGGGGACGCACTGTGTTAAAAAACAGTGCTCCTGATACACTAGTATGTCCTCGGCTTTGTCACATGCTGTCAACCGATCAACACATACAACGTTGCATGCAAAACGGCTGCAGCCTCGAAGTACGGAGTGCTATTTTAGAAAATGCTAGATGTACAGCCTGTACTTATACAGGTGTTCTATCAACTAGTGCCATTATGACAACGGTAGCTGAATGATACATGTACGTAAACCCGGGGTCATCATTTCAAGAACCTCTGGGTCTAAGCCCGAAGTAACATTCAACTACATGACTGTATACACCATCATGTATACACCATCTTCGTAGTAACTGAGTCTACCCCTCACCCACTACTGCCACTGTGACCACAATTGCGCAAAAACAGAGGACCTTAGAGGACCTACTTCTAACTACAGTGCTGGCCAAAGAAATCCAACCTTATGAATAAAATTGCACCGGGCACTATGCAGCCCTAGTAGTAAACATACTGGACCGGTCTGTGCTCTCGAACGCGGCGCTACTTTATTAACGAGGTTGGATTTCTCTGGCCAGCACTGTACAAAATACACACATGCACACACAACACTGCTAGGCTTTCCACCACCACACTAGGTTTTGAAACCGAAGAGTGGCAAAATTCAGGGCCAGACTAGAAAATCTGGGGAGACCTGATGGTTTTTTAAAGCAAAACACAGCCAACACTCTGCAGCTTCACAGCCTCCGGCAGGTTTTCCCGAGCGCACAAAATTAAAAGTTGTTGAGGCACCACGAATACAGTCGGGCGTCACAGAACGTGGGACCCAGGAATGTACGTGTATACCTCTAGGTACACCACAGCCAATAACGTTTTAAAAAGAAACGCAGTGTCAATAGACTCGAGTCTCTGCTTTTCTGGAATACAGATTCTGCTACACACGTATTGCTCACTATCCAGTGGGATGTGCATCTAAGAAAGTGGTACAAGAAGTCAAGGAACTAAGCCTAAGGCCAGATTGCTGAAAGGTTTTGTATAACTGACGAGCCTGACCCCTTGGAAACAACAGCTGTGGATGCGTGGCTCTACTGTAATAAATGTACAGGTACACAAACAATTTGAATGCAGAAATAACAACAACAAACAGGGAGAGGTGTAGGAAAATATACTCGGCCCCTAGTGAATTTGCTTGTGTATTAGCTTGAAAACTTTGGGTACACTTGTTGAGAGACCTAACTGCATGCAGCTAAAATATGGAGTGCCGTTGTCACCGACGACTTTTCCAGTAAAGTTGCGGCTAACATCTTCTCAGGTATTCCCGGGTCTTCGCTAAGGCCGTAAGGGTGGATGATATCATGTGCGTCTTCTATTGCTGATGTCGCTACACTCGATGGTGGTACTGATTGTGGTGGAAGATATTGAGATGCCGTATGTCTCGAACCTTTTCGCTAGGTCTCCGCGGCCATCGCGCAAGAGGGTCGGGAGCACCACAACTGCAACGCCACAGATCCAAGGACCGATTCTCGGACAAAACATTCTTCAGGTTGCCAAAGGTCCCCAGTGCTTGGCAATACTGGCCTGTACAGCATGAACACACCACACATACGCCCACACACCATGTACCATGTAAACGCCCGTTGCAGGAGAAGCACGCAAATCTGCAAATTAATTGGATGTGCACCCACAGATTTTCTCGTATAGGAACAATAGCTGATCTGAATCTGAATAAAACAGATCAAGACTAGTGCCAGATAACAGTCTAATCCGCACAAGGCAACTGGCGCAGCCATGTGAATCTCGAGCAAAATGGACAAACATGTCCCCAATTATCAGCAAACGGGTGTGCGTTACAGGATTGGCCTGGCAACTTCAAACAGGCACAATCCACTAACGTGGTGCCCCGTCAACTTCAACGGGAACACACCGATACAAACACAGCCCCACAACAGCAAAACGGGAACGCCGTTACAAATATGGTGCCCTGGCAACTTAACGGGAACGCACCAACACAAGCTGGCCTGGCACCTTCAAACAGGCACAACTGACAAAACACGGCATCCGGCAACAGCAAATGGGTAGGTACACCGTTACAAGAACAGTCCACCGCACCAAAATGCTGCTGCCACAACATTATAGCAGCAGCACGCCAGACATGCATACATGGCATTCCCAAAAGCCGATACCTGGAGTCAAATTCATCCATCACACTGTTTGTTAGGGCTGAATTTTCCAGTGACAATAGGAAATCCCGCCTAAGGCTCATGTGATGAGATCTGTACACCAACAGTTTCAGGGTATATTCTAGGACGAATTTCCAACCGGTTACGGTACAATGAAGAGTCGGGGGGTCCCCCTCCGGAAATAGTTTTCAAAATACAACCCAAATATGGCACTCGACAGCAATTTAACAGATTTCTTGGTGCTGGAGTGTCGCGCGGAGCTGTTGGACTGTAGCAACGCCGTTGCTACAGCTCAATGACGTGGTTCGACCGTACAAACCGTACAAACTCGTGACCCTAGTACCAGCCCACGCGGCTTCGCTGGAAGTATCCATCCAGAAAAAAGCGTATGACCATTCACAGCTCCATTCACCCACAGAAAAGTACGGGCGGTTGGAACTGATTTGTAACTTTTCAACCGGTCGCCAACTATTTCAACCGGTCGAAAACCGGTTGGGGCGGTTCTAGAAAATTCCCTGCAACTATAGTCACAGTATCAATGCACATTAGTAGAGCATAAGAACTCACTTGCGCTCATACCCTGTCACGTAGAGATGCTACTCTACGTGTACTGTTCCGATGTCCATTGGGGTGGTATGCCGGCCACTTGCCAGATGTAGAGCTTTTAAGCCGTACTTTGCCACCGTCTGCTTGCCGTATCACCACCTCACTTGCAACTCTGGATTCCAGGACTGTCGCTCCAACAATGGGCATGGAGCAGGAGCTAACCTGATAACAGTTGAGAGCGTGACAGAGTATCTTATTTAAATAAGGCCGAGTAAGGTGGATCCCTTTGGCAAAAGTGAACACAGGCTTGGTGCTACAGGCATGGGCTGTCATGTACCGGAATAGCCAATACCGGGCATGTTTGGTCGACAGTAGATGGAACTGCGACGGCTCCACCGTATATGGCCGCGTCTTAGTGACCTTCAGGCGCAACGTGACCAAGTCAGGTGCGAGACTCCCAGCCTCCCACACAAATACTCTTTGGCTGTCAAACGAGTGAATACTAGTAGATGATGCTAAATACTCGCTGGCAAACAATAAGCCATACAAGGCCAGTAGTATACTTACCCACAGCATAGCCTGATCTACAATATGACTGATTGGATCGTTGTAAGTATTGCCGAAAATGGATTAAGTCGTCCACTAAAAGCTCTTTGAAACTCGGATGTTGAGCCAATATGGCAATAATAAAATTAATGTAGAAAGGAAAAGGACGTATGGATATGAGTGTAGAGTAACTGTCACTATATACTAAATACAGTCAGAAAGTGCAACAACCAGGCACTAAAACATTTGACGACCCGACTCCTGGCTTCAACACATCTCCGTAGTGTTAAGGAGAGACCAAAGAGGGAAAGGTAATACTGGTTTCGTCATCGTCCAGTAACAATCAACATTTCTTGTTCTTGTGGGACTGTAGCTTCAACTACTAGCTTGTGCTCATTTTCGTTGCGCTTACCTTCCCCTCTTTGGTCTCTCCTTTTAACCTTGAACCTTCCAAGTTGGAAGGCTGTTGGTTAGCGCTACGGAGATGTGTTGAAGCTAGGAGTCAGGTCGTCGAATGTCTCAGCACTCTGTCAGTTTTGTGCCTAGTTGTTGCATTTTTTTTACTGTAGTAGCTAGTTACAGTGGTGGACAGTTACTCTTAACTCGTATCCATATGTCCTTTTCCTTTCTAATAAAAGCTCTATCCGCAAATATGCCGAGGTGGCTTGCCGTATCTCCCTCTATGCCATGCAACACAACTGTTGAGCGAGCAGCTTTTAGGCCAGCCCCATTGCACAACAGGTAATAGGCTACTAATAGCGTAACGCAGCTAGGTAAACACGAATCGATGAAAGAGGCAGACTTCTTAGAACAAAGAGACTAGTTGTGAAGGACACAACATTTTCAGCAGTCAGCAGTAGGAGAAATTGCGCTTAATTATGCAGCAATACTAGGCTTACACGTTTGTGTCATGCGTTCTGAGACGGAGTCCTTGACTAGCTCGTCACTGGCCGCACTCAGAGCAGCAGTCGTCACTACACATGGGTTGGGAAGCAATGGACAAAATTAACACTTGCCATGCACACATGCACTGCTTACCAGCTAAGTTAATATGTCATACTGTACTGCAGCAAGCAAGGAACTGGCAATACCTGCACCAGGCCTATCTACTGTGACCCATGCCATTGTGAATGAAAAGAGGCAGCATTTGACAGTATGAGCGGTGTGATGAACGGGAATTCATAATACAAGCCAGTCGAGCATTGGTACATGTACTTACGGACGCAAGTTGGCTGCACACCGCTCCACTGGCCGTTGATTTCACAAGTACACACGGCCGAGCCCATAAGGACATAGGGAGACTGCACACAAACGTGGTCGTGTTGCTGAACATCAAGCCGTTCACGGTCATCGAGCCCAGTGCCGGTGGTGTCAGGACCTGGCAGTCGGTTTGACCTGCACAAGCACAGAGTGCACAGAGCACAGAGCACAGGCATTCAGTGCATGCATGTTTGGCCTAGGGGTGAAACGAGTGCCAAAATTGAGGACTCGAGTACTCTTTGAAAAAACGAGCGAGTATTCGAGCGAGTACGAGTATTTTACTGACAACATAAAACAATGTACTGCACACACTCTCGTAACACTGAACGTATTACACCTGACACATGTAGTCTTGCATGCAGCCTAGTGCAGGAAATAGTCTGAACTACGTCTTTTGTTGGTAAGTAGGGACAAGTAATAATTTCACACTTGCATGGGTTATCAGTACTGGTCAGAGTAACAGACGTGCTTGATGTACAAGCATACAGCACACTGTGCATAAGATACTTGAGTATTTTGCGAAACGAGTCTTCACTCCTTTCGAATTTTCGAGCAAGCGCTCGAGTATTCGATATACTCGTTTCATCCCTAAAACGTTTGCGTATGTGTGCGTGGCACAGACATTGGTTTTGAATACATTGTAGTACACGCATTGTGTAAAGGAAATTGATGCGAAGACTGCCTCAACATGGCCAGGCAAAGTAATAAAATAAATACAGCAGTGAATAGCAGTCAACAGTAGCTCTACATTTTGCTTGTAATAGAAGTCATTAGCGTCAGAGCAAGAAGAGGGACAAGACGAGTCAAGGGACAATCCGGAGGACGCAATATCATACGACCAACTGTTTGTTTCTACCAGCGTTACTGTACCGTCGACACAGCTCTGACGACGATATGCTGGGCGAATGCCGCGGGGCCTCCCAGCGTGTCAACGGCAGTGGGTGATGGGCAGATAACAAGGTAGCTTGCGGACAACATCGGTGGCATGAAGCCTAGTGACTGCCAAGCGTCTTGGCGCGACGGGCGAGCAGTACAGTGTCATGCCCCAGGGGCTGCTGTGGCTGTCGACGTCGGCGGGTCTTGAGGTGCGTTCGCAGGCCTTCATGGCGCTCGGACAACTGCAATACTAGTACACAGACTCTCACTACTAGCTACATAGTACTCTGATTCTGGCACGTTATTTCTGCATTGAATAGTGATTGATTTTCCGCGCCGAATATCCGACGCTGCATGCATGTCCAATGCGCGTCAACAGTACTTCACACTTTCCTTTTCCCGCGTTATCACCTCAGCTATGCCAGTTTTGTATGTGGAAACCCCCTATATAATAGCAGTTTGGTCTATATTTTTAATCATTCAATATCTACCTTCACTGATGAGCTATGTATTAGCGAAACAGCTGTCTGAAGGAGTTTATCAATATCGTCTACGGAAGTGTCCTCGCAATGATGATGGTTGTGTGCAGGAGGGTCTAGTCGGCTAAAGAGCGCAGTGTGGTGGTGGAGGTGACTCAACATTTTCTTCAATGGCCGAGAGCTCTGTCGCACCCTGTAATAATAATAGAAGTCATGGTACTACTATCAGTGCTGCTGCTGGTGCTTACCTGGAGCTGGTGTGACCTTGCCTGGGCAGTACTGTGCATCAGAGCCATCAGCACAGTCGTACCAAACACCGTCGCAGCGCTGTGATGGCAGGATACAGCCACAGGCTGGAACGCAGGCAGGGCAGGTAGCCAGACTGGCACTGCAGTTGAATGGCTGGATACACGTACCCATACACACAACACACAAAGCAGTCAAGAGATGAAGAAAGTGTCTGCTCGGCACATCTTTTGTACAGTCAAGAGATATTAGCATATTTGGAGGAGGTGGTAGCCTAAAACAGGCTCGACAAAAGTTACCGGCTTATGCCAACAACTCAGTGTTCTGGTAGAGTAGACGGTTCGATACCGGAACGCCTTGACAGCCAAATTTGTATAGACCCAAACCGATCATCAGCGTTGATTTTTCACTCGAAATATGTTTGTGGAAGGAAACTGGCATGTTGAAGTTTGCTCTGGGGCCAGAGTCAATCGAACTGAGCCACTCCTTTGTGTTGACCCATTGCCTCCAAGTTGCCCAATTTTTCGCTTCAAAAAATTCAAATCAGAGGTGGCTCCAAACCGGACACGTTTTAGAGTGCACGTCAAATTCACTTTGGGTCTGAAATTAGCTAATTGCTATCACTCCACGACAGCCAGTACAGAGTAACAATAAGCCTTGTGTGTGCTTCCATTAGTTTTGATTGGTATGCGGTGCTTTATTGGCAAGAGGCGAGCCGCTGTTTACCTGCGACAAGAAGTTGATTTTTCGAAAGTCGTAAAACTCAAGTCGCAGTGCGAAGCAACACGTCAAAAACTCACCTGCTTGGTATGGCGCGTCTGGTCATCGCAGAGCCATGAAATTTTGGCTCGGAGTATAACACATCGTAGTCTCACTGTGACATATGTTTTCTAATCAAAATACCAAGAGAGAAAGTGAATATTGAGTCCGTTTCGGTTTGCAACCTGTGTCCTATTAACCGTCGCCTCTA
The DNA here is from genome assembly GCF_964019385.1 of Sycon ciliatum. Lineage (NCBI taxonomy): Eukaryota > Metazoa > Porifera > Calcarea > Leucosolenida > Sycettidae > Sycon > Sycon ciliatum. The sequence goes on along the minus strand of NC_088649.1, from coordinate 11,413,775 downwards.
CCCGGTGAAACACCCTAACCATACACCTACAAGTATAACATATATCCTAAGGACTCAGGCTGAGATGCCCGACTGGTCCTGGGTCCTGTGATAAGCACGATCATCATTTGTGATGATGAAAAGTGGCAGGTAACACCCAGACTACTACATGCTCTGTAAATAGGAAAGATCAACGCCACCAGAATCTGCCTTCCTACAAGCCTGAAGCTTCTCTACACAAGAGGGATATATCGGCTCTCTTGAAATTCAACTTACGATTACATGAGGCAGCTGCCCCACTCAAGGAACCGTCAATCTGGCAGATGCGCACAATGCTTCCCTGCAGGTTGTATCCGGAATTTCAGCCGAAGACGACGCTGCCTCCAGCAGAATAGTTTGTGCCCTGGGAGTAGCCGTTGGTCGGTTTAGCTAGCGGTGTGCACACACCGGCTGTACACGTCACAGGCACGTACACACACAGGCACGTACACACACAGGCACACACACACACACACACACACACACACAGGCACACACACACACACACACACACACACACACACACCTTGACCTTGATACACAAGGATTCTTCATTATTTGCCACGTTTGAGCTGAGCTGCGATCATCGCGCTTTGTTGCAGTGTGCTAAAAAAAACAAAAACAAAAAAACGGCCAAAAAAGTGGGGCGGCTGAGGCCGCCCCAGCCACCCCAGCTGTGCCGGCCTTGCATGCCTGGTGTACGGTCTGAAAGATGAAAGATGGAGCTCTTGTATACACGGGCCCGGAAAGTCTGCTTCGCCTGCTCGGCAGCAGCTTCGTAGTGGTGGTCAAGGGTCGAAGACCGACGGATACGGATCAACTCCCCAGTGATCACACCTTTACCCATACTACGGGGGTGGTTACTACCGGCAAGCAGATACAGGAAACGATTGGTGACCTTGAAATGAGGCTTCACCGCCATGTATCCCTTACTACGGAAAACTGTGGTGTCCAGGAAATCAATGCCATCATGTGCCAGTTCATGCGCAAACTCGAGGGCCGAACACTTATTAATCCTGTCTAAAGCGCGCTGAACTTGACCTTCGCAACCATGCAATGAAACAAAAATGTCACTGATAAAGCGTCTATAAACCTGAACCTCTAAACCCTCCCCCTCTAAGATCGGCAAAATGTACCGATTCTCCAAATACAGCATAACAATGTCGGCATAGACCACTGCTGCAGGCGAACCCATGGCAGTCCCTTGGATCTGCGGAAACAAATCGTTATCTTACACGAACCCGTTAGTCTTCCGAATGACTGACATCAAGGAAGTCACTGCTGTTGTTAACCGTGTACGAAGGGCCGGGGGCATCCACCTTGTATACCTGTGTGTGATATACCACGACAATGCCACGTGACCGAGCTCGTTGGGGATGCTGGTGTAAAGGCTGGTCACATCTATACTAAAAATAAATGATCGTCCCGCACAGGCAAACCTTCTACCAAGTTGATGAAATCCGTAGTTCAGGCCAGAACAGTACTTTCCTCACGTACATACAGGTTCAGTAGAAAGTCAATGAACTTAGTGGGATAGTAGCCAGGACTATTCAGACTAACAATAGGCCTAACCTTCAGGGCACAGGGCTTATGTGTTTTGATAAGTCTCCTGAAAACGGGCATACGCCCCCGGTGCGACTAAGAACAGTGACATATAAAATGGTCATACGATGCCCGATGCGATGCCTAGTCATGGTGAGTAAACAATTGACTCGGGTCGCAAACACGAAGTCTCAACACAGCCTTGAGCCTGTTGGTTGCCATCGGCAGTCTAGCCACATGTTCATCTAGCCCCTCAGGAAAAAAAACAGTCATTTATAATGTTGGGCATTGTGATGCTGGGCACGACCTATATCATCATAGTGAGATCCGTCCAGGACTACTATCACAATAGACTGCCTTTGAATATGTCCGAGTCTGATCGCGTTCTAATTCCCAAACTATGTGCTGCATGTGTACACTCCGCCTATGGTTAGTCTACTCCAGAACAACGCCTGGAGAGGTTCATTGGGGGCATGATGTCCCCCACCCCATCCCCCTTGCCCCCTGCACCTGAAATACCGGTATTGCCCCTCCCCCCCCCCCCAAATAAAGTACAGGACACAGATGGAGCACTGGGGAACACGTAGCAGTAGGCAAGTTGACGATGCCAGTGCAGACACACCTCACCTCGGTCACCACACTGGCACAGTCATATGGTCTCCAAGGAACATAGCTACCAGAGAACACACAGAATGGGAGTATATAGTGCTATCCCGGAGGATAGACAACCTCCTATACAAAAATATATACTGATAGAGTTCTGTGTTGACCCTATGTGCACATATGTGTGGATGAGTACTGGTAAACGGACAGCTAACCCTAGTCTAAGTAAAATAAATGTAGAATGTAGACCCTGGGCAAAAAAATAAGTAAATAAAAATAATAGCAACACATGAGGGAACTCGGATGGAGAGCCAAGGATTAATGATAGCTTGCATACCGTCCTACAGGTAGGACCACGG
>NC_088649.1:11373753-11406253 GCF_964019385.1 Sycon ciliatum | reverse complement strand
GTGTTTTCTCTGGCGTCAGCAAAAGTGGAGGGTCCAGCCCACGTCCTGATGTTTATCGGCGTCATCCTGGACACCCGCCGCGCTAACATCAGGATGCCTATGGACGAACTTGCCGAGCTTCGTGATCTCCTTCGGGCCACTCTTCACACAGCTTCAACTACCCAATGTCAACTCGAGTCTCTTCTGGGAAAGCTCCCGTTTGCTACAAGAGTGATAGCCCCTGGATGCAAATTGCAGATTGTGGTCACTTGCCAACTGGTACCGGCAGCCGTGTTACCTGATCAAGCTCTCCAAAGAGTGCCTCAAAGATCTTCGCTGATGGCCTGAGCTCCTGGATTAGCGGAACGGCCGGTCCTTCTTCCTATACCCTAAATGGACGCCGTCCCCCGACTTGCTGGTATTCACTGATGCAAGTGGTGCACTTGGCCGGTGCTCGTACAATTGCGACCGGGGATAGGGCGCTGGACAGTCAATCAAGCAGAGCAGCAATCGCAAAGGGTTGTTTGCAATTGTGGCAGCCCGCAGCACCTGGGAAAACTAGCGGCATCAGCTGCGAATGCCAATCGATGGGCATTTACAGCAACTGCGAGGATATTGCTCATCAGTTGTGGCTTTGGCCTGGCGTTGTACACCGGCCACTCGTTTCGAATCAGCTGCGGGACTCGATATTCAGAGAGGCGGGAAGGTGGAAAGCGATGTCTGCCCGAGTAACATTCGGACGCCACCTGCAGCCAAAGTATGGGTGGCTGCGGCAATGGCCTCAGCCCATGATATCAAGTTCTGACAGTCTTTACCTAGCTTGCACCGCTTACAGATTGCACGGGTAGCTGCACTTTGTGATCCGCTCCGGGAGTGCCGATTTATGGAATATATGCTCTCAACTGGTTATGCATACCAATATATTTAGCATTTGGAGGCTCTACTCAGAGTCATTGGCGGCTCCATGCAGTCATTGGCGGCTCCATGCGGAGTCATTGGCGGCTCCATGCGGAGTCATTGGCGGCTCCATGCGGAGTCAATTTGGGGCTCCATGCGGGGTCATTCGGCGGCTCCATGCGGGGTCATTCGGCGGCTCCATGCAGAGTCATTCGGCGGCTCCATGCGAAGTCATTCGGTGGCTCCATGCGGAGTCATTTGCCGGCTCCAAGCAGAGTCATTTGCCGGCTCAGCTGCGAGCCATCTAGTGGCTCCAAGCAGAGCCATCATACCAGTTGCTCGAATCGGCACTCCCAGCTTAATCCAAAACTCGGTTGCTCTGTTGTGAGGTGGGGGGGGGGGGGGGGGATGCTAACCTAGGAATGGGTTTGCTCCCCACACTGGAGCTAGCGCTATTCCGTCGACTTGACACTTGACGGACTCACGACTGCCATCCAGAGTCGCCACCACTATTTCTAAACCATACGGCTAATTATTTTAGTTAGCTATCCACTTACCGGTACAGTAAAACCTGTGACTACCGACCACCCCTTGGTGCCAGCAAAAGCGGTCTTTAGTAGCAGGTGGTCTTTAGTTAGAGGTTTGCACCGCGTGACCATATGTGGATCCCATTATATGATATGTATGTCAAAATGCAGCTAATACGATTCCCCAGGACTTGCGCAATGTCAGAAAGACGGAGAGATGGAGAGAGAGAGAGAGAGAGAAGATTAATTTTTTGCAGACTTCAAATTCAGCTGCTACTTCTGAAGCCAGGAGTCAAACGTTCCCTGGGGAAGTTTCGTTTCGCGCTGGGCTTCAAATTTGTTCATGCGATCAATCATACCGACTGTCCTTGTTGTGACTTCTGGATTGCTTGAACGCGATCCTTCAGCATCAGGACCTTGTGGTGCTGCTTTGTTTCTGGATTCCTTGATGCCATCGTCAATCCGTCTGTATGACTGGTGTGACAGAGCCGCCCAGTCTTCGTTTCTCCTCCGAGTAGTAACATCGATCAGAGAGCGCTTTCGATGCGCTCTCCAAGACGTTTCCTATCATGTTTTTTCTTGACAGCGCTTGAAATGTTGACAGGTGTAGTGCAGTCCACACCGACTCCACAGCCAAAATTACCTGCATTCATTTGTTCAGCTGTAGTATCGAAAGATTCTTTTCAGGACCATGGAAAATCAGTAAAATTTCAAGAAGGAGCTTCGAGCAACATTTGATTTCCTACATCGCGGTCGCTAGTTACGGGTCAAAAATTGTGTTTGGGACAGGAAAAGGCGGTCGCTGGTCGCGTTCAGAAGGTAGTCGCTAGTCACAGTGCATTTTGAATGTGAGACCTTCCGTGCCTGGCGAAGTGGTTGGTAGTACCAGGCTGGTCGCTAGTGACAGTGGTCTTTAGTTACAGGTTTTACTGTATATCCCTTACCGAAATTGTATTCTTGAACGCAATATTCTTCTTTCTTTTTCTTCTACTCCGTTCCATCAGCACTCGGCCGATGGCAGGAGATTGGTACCCACTGGGCTAGCATGCAGCAGCCAAAGCTGGGGCCTTTTCTTACTCCGTCAAACCCACTTCTTAAAACGAAACTGACGTGCATATTCACATTGCATGTTGTGAATGTCCCCATATTTGCCCCGACATCTTAGCTCGTACAGCGCTCCAGATACATCTATGCTACGGTGCGCACCGCATACTCGAATTACGGTACGGGACACATACGGGATACTGCACCAACCATGGCATGCCACGTGAACCACCCTACCAGACACCGTGACACGCACCGAATTACAGCGGTGAGGATACTGGCTAGCGCCAGATGCTACTAAAGTACAACTGAATAGCGTCTTTTGCATAGCTACGGGAATAATCTCATATCCCAAGTATTGCAGCTCTGCTAATAGAATAATTCAGGTTACTCCCACTCCATTTCTCTAGTGCTTATTTTTCTGAAAAAATATTATCTTTGGCACCAGAATGCTGCCACCAAGAGTACATTAACCAGAGTGTGCAGCCCAAAGAGAATCATCCCACGGCAAAGTTTATTGTTTAGGGCATAGACTCGCAGTAACAGGCTCACCTTTGCTGCATCTCACACCGCTTCACACGGTCATCTACTCTATCACCATGGTAATTTCTGTTGCACATTGCTGCTTGTTTAACAAAAACGTAGAAAACACACCGAATTTCCAGGTAATTACCATGGTGATACGGTACTTTAGCTTGAACCTATTGTATGACGGGTTTTCTATGATTGATAATGACCCAGAGAGAAACTAAACCGGTATCGAATTCCAGTCAGCGACGCAATTCTTCTGAGGTGTAAAGTGACTTCAGGAATATGTTGCAGAAAACTGCGATGCATGCTGATTAGGGGTGAAACGAAGTAGTCGAAGGTTCGAAGGACCTTCGTTTTCCTTTGAAACGAACCTTCGTTTTTGATTCGAACGAAGGTCGACACGGGTTTAGTGCATGCATCAATGCATTGATCTTGTGCGATGTGCTGCATGCATGCACTGTACTAGGACATGCTGTACTACAAGTAGGGGCACGGTCCGCGTGCGCACCGGAACTGAAGAAGTGACAAGTCAGTGAAGAACTTCAACTGGCCCTGTTCCAGTCACCAGCGTGTTCCCGTTTATGATGTGTAGATCTACCATGGTGTACTCATGGATGACTTTTTTGATTGTATTCGTCGAGTGTTTGGCGCTCTGCGATACTAGTAGGAGAGTAGTTTTGCTATTTCGATCGTGTTTTCGCTCAGTTATGCTGCTTGTACCAGGAATATAGCTTGCTGTAGCTGCCGTCGATATCTACTAGTGATGGTGTCTGGAGAAAGTTGTAGCAGCGATACGAGTGTAGTCTCATTTTTTGTATCGAAAATAAAAGTGTCCATCGCTGAAGCCATTGCAGTATTCACTCTCCCAGCAGCAGCAGCGAGAGGGAGCGCAGCGATGGCCTGGAATCATCGACGCAGGTGAAGTTCCTCACCCAGTGACTATTCACTCTCCTCTCAATCACCAATGCACCCAGTAGATGCGAGCAGATAAGCGAAAAGTACATGTCCAGATTTGACAATTTTTTGATGAAGTTGGCAAGCATCTGATATTTACTACGCAATATGGCTCTTTTCCGTCCATTTTGGTATTGTTCAAGCATGCAACTGGCTGTACACTGGAGCAGTACTCCTGTCGCTTTGTGTCACAAAAGCCAAGGCTAGCAAGTCTGTACACGATCCCAAGTACACTGATCTAAATTGTCAGAAATATGGACAATTGACTCACAAACAGGTATTAGCAAGAGTCCATAAACGTTGTTTATGCACTCTTGGTATTACAAGTAGGTATGGCCTCTATCAAAAGTATGTTAAAACCTTGCCTCTATCTAAAGTTGTGTGCTCGACCAAAGTATTTTCTTACCTGGAATGGATACATTGATACCACCAGATTCAGAAACAAATTGCACATACAATATAAGTATTGGGTTCTGATTTTCTGCCCCCTTTTTAAAAGATTTTTTGAGCGTTTCCGTGATCATGCTAAAAAAGAATCCTTCGACACCTTCGTTCGTTTTAATAAAGAAGGTTCGAATGGGAATTTGAGACCTTCGTTTCACCCCTAATGCTGATTATTTACTGTGCCCTATTGTGCACAATATACCAGGTGTGTTACTCCGGGATGAAGTAGATGCACACACGTGCCGGGCATCACGGCACAGGTTAGGTTTGCTACTAGCCGCTGCAGTGTACTTGTGGTCCGAACTTGCACTCTACTCAACTCTGCATACGCAAAGAGTGCTGGTGCCGAAATGAACCAGAAGGGTGCTGAGTGGGACGCAACAACACTGACTCTGTCTACCCATGTACACAGATATGATAGGGTATGCAGTACCTGCTCTAAGATTTAACACAAACCGGGTACACGTCTACCTGGCACAATTCCTGCAACACTGGGCCAGAGCCAGATGCGTTCAAGTGCGGCTACTGTGTGTCAGGGAGTCGTAAACTTACTTTCGACTTCCTGATGTACATGATTGTACATGTACATGTATGAACGTACTCGCACTGGGCACTCTGGCCGCACGCATCTGCACGCGTATGCAGCCTGTCAGTGGCGGTATACCCTCGAACGGTATAAAAAAGTATAGTACTCGACAGGACTTCCGACCGGGTCTCAGGTAACCCAGTGTTCTTTTTCCAAAAGGTCCAAGTACTCACAAACAGGGCCACTGACCCGGCTCTGGAGCAGACACTGGTAATCTAGGTCCAAGTTTGCTCGATTATGTTCTGACGCTTCATGTGCTTTCATAGCCAAGGTTTCTCACTTTCTTCGCAAGCTCTTTTAGTCTTGAGAGTTGACAACTGCTTATGGTTGTGTTGGCAGAAAACATGTCAGCTAATCTGACAACCGTCCAACCCCATTTTACTGGTAAGTAGTCAGCGAGTGGCTTTGATGGGGCCATACAGTACTAGAGGGGAAGTTACGCGGCATATTTGTGCTTCCTTTTTGAAAACACGTTCTCGCTCGAAGGGTTTCTAAACTTTATCCCTGCGCTCATTGATGGAGTTCATCGATGGAGTTGCCAGCGGCACTCTACAGAAGAACAATGTTGTCAAGTTTTTTATGAAAAATTGTCAAACATTTTCAAATTGCTATAAGTTTGGTTAGGGCCGGGTTCCACTGCGGCTCCGCAGCTCCGCTGCTCCACGGTACTTGGCTGCATGCAGCAGAGCGGCGCGGTTCCAGTGACACTCGCCATTCACGGTACCGCGATCGTGCTCGACGTTTTTTTTTATGACATTTAGCCTGCCTGCGCGCGCGTGAAATCCAAAAAAAATCCTCGTGTTCTGGCCTGTGCAACGAATTAAAATTCCCACGAATAAAACAATTAAGTGCGGGAAACAATGCAAGCCGTGACCGCGGCTTGCATTTTTTTGTATCAAGCAGCGAAGCGAAAGCTGGTGATGAGCCGCGGCCTCGCTGGACCAGCTCGTAATGATGACGTTTCATGCCGTGGATGATGTGCGGCGGAGCGGCAGTGGAACCCAGCCCCTAGGCAAAGGAAATTTGTCATTAATTTGTTTATGCTGCATAGATGGAGAGCTGCACACTCTGGCTTATGGACTCTCGCCTACAGTGTAGTCGTACTGCTAGTGTACTGGCATTACAGAAGACACGAAAAACGAGAACATAATTATGGCGAGAAAGTAATTACTGGCTAAGAATTGCCCTAAGACTTACCGCTTCTCAGTGCTCCATACCAGGAAGTAGTACACTACCTACTCCCTGCTCCATACGAGTGTTCTCTCCTCATTCTCTGCATCCTTTACCTCAGGAGTCTCGTCCATTTAGCGGCTCATATGCTTGAGCTCCGGATAGCGGAAAATAGCTCGTCGTCCATTAGCGGCTCTAATAGTACCTGGTCTGAAGTGTCGCAGTCTAGCACAACTATGATTTTTTCCAGGAGGGTAAGGGTTGCAAACCCAAAGAGACCCTAAGCTTCGTCTATCAAACAAAACAATTGCCCTAAAAAATGGAAGAGGAAAAGAGTGAGCGAGCTGGTCTGAGCGCGCTACTTTTCAAAAAATAGAAGCTGAAAGCCATCAAAGTCAAAGCATTCTGGCTAGCGCGTTTGTGTATGTCACAAGCGCTAGCGCGCTAGTCGCAGCAAACGCTCGCAGGCCAGAGTTAGCGCTATTTGGGCTGTTTGCCGCACGCGGCAGCTGGATGGATCACGTGATCCAAGCTGACAAATAAGGTCCGATGGTTCAGCTACATTGAGCCACAAGCGTCAAATTTTGCTGAGGTCTGAGTGCATACTTGCGTGGTATCGGCCAAGTGCATGCGCAAAACTGTACAGGTACGCACCATGCTTCGTTGTACGGGCATGTAGTTCAGTGCATCGTGCTGCTCTGACGTTCAGCTTTCAGTAGAGCCTACATACGTCATAGTGCGTACATTTTTACGACTTGCAGGTCATGTACACTTCCAGCAAAGAGTTTTTTCACAAGGAAATGTTGTTAGTACGCGTTGGAAACGTTGCCTATCGTCTTCAGCGTCGTGTTTCCATTCAGAAACAGTTGAGTTCTTGTTCACCAGGGTTTGCGCATAGCTGCGCAAGGAGGAAATATGGACGTAGATAGTGAGGAGAAGGGCTTGAGGCGGAGGAGAAAGATGCGTCGTCGTCCTACCTGAGCCAGTTTCAAAGCGTGCTGAAAGCCAATGTTTGACCCTGTTGTGCTTGAACGGCTACTGATGTTTACGAACAATCAAACGGCACAGTGGCTACAGGAGAAATCCTCCGATGACAGGGACACTTTGATCGACGCATCCAGGCGCGCTGCACCAAAATTCTGTTCGAATTTCGAGGCTCGCCAGCAGACAATTCATGACTGCTGTATGGAGCAAGTGAAGGAGAAGGATCAGGTAGCACACGCAAGATAGAACAACATCAAAAGGAAATGGAGACTTTGACGAAGATCACGGCTGTTGGTGGACTCTGGATCTCGAAGGAGGCAGCACAGGAGCAGCTCTCAAAAATGTTCTGTGTCACTGGCGAACGCCTTGCTCTCAATTCGCAGTTTCACTTCTGCAAGTTTGTTCTGCTGCAGAAGGTCCGAAGTAATTTAGTTTGCACTTTCTACTGGTACAAAGGAGCTGCCAATAGAGAAACTGGTTTCCAACATCGAACCTCTGTTTGAAGTGGCGTTAACGTGTGCACGTGCGTTGTGTATGCAGAAATTCCGCTTTCAATTCATTTAGCGGATGCTATCTCTGTGTGCTTACCTTCTGAGTGCCAGAAGAATGTCCTTTATAGCATTTAGCAGCGGCAGTTGCCGGCTGGTGAACTCTAATGTCGATACTAGCTTATTTCACAGCAAACCGAAGCTGTTACTATGGGGTTGCCATGGGTTACTATGGGTTGCTATGGGGTTGCTATGGTGATTGTGGTAACAATTGCCGTATTCTGGACTATTGTGAACTTTGATAAGTATTTTGTTGATCCATAAACGGTTGTTGGTGTTTGTGAGAGCCGTGTGTTTGAAAATGCCACTCTGATGTTTTGTAACTATATCCACTGATAACACTTTGGGGATGCTGTTGATACCACAAATTGTATTGCTTTCGCCTCATGCAATTGCCTCTCTTCAACCCTTCATATCTCACTTGTGTCTTTGTGGATTTCAATGAAATTTTGTGTGTGACCTCGTGATACCCACCACTGTCGATTTACGATGCTAAACCTGGGAGAAACCCGACTTGAAAAAACCGGCTGAAGTGCCTAGTACTAGACATGACAGTCGTGACTGGAGGGCCTCGTGACTTTTATCCAGTTTTTGTTTGTTTGGCACACACAAAACTAATCACTTGACAAAAAGTTTCGAAGCTGAAAGACGTCGTTGATCATGTTGATACTGAGCTAGCCGCAGTAGCCGGTCGAACAGCTGATCGTATCGGAGTCGTCGCTTGAGCGCGCCCAAGCCAGCATGGCACGTGAGTCTGTGTGGCACACGACGGGTGGTGTAGCTAGCTGGTGTTGACCATGGTTGACAGTTCGACAGCCCCGGCCGGGCCCATGCCATGGCCCAGGGCCTAGTACTAGTAGTAGTAGGGATTATGCAAAATGACTCGAATGTTTTTATATCGGCACGAGAAAAAGGGCATTATTATTGAGTCTACTGCAGTAAAACCTGGTTCACCACGGTGCAAGCAAAAGCGGTCGTGAAAGCCAGGTGCCTGAGGTGGTCTTTAGTCTAGAACCAGGTCCCACAGTGTCTGTGTAGAACAGTACTGTCGCCGCGTCGGTGCATGGAAAGACGGTCGTTAGGAGCAGGTGGTCGCTAAACCCAGAGGTTGCTTATACCAGGTTTTACTGTACCAGTATACATGTACTGTACAATGAGTCATGACCAATACTGGCAATAGTAATATCGTGTGCCGCGAGTAATGGCTAAAATACAGGAACAGCTACCACGCTGCGGACCAGGTCCAGGGGAAATAAACAGGTCACAGACTGAGTAGATATACATGTAGACATGATCTGACAGAAGAGTGCATCATGCACAGGCAGCCCCCCTGGCCGAAGTGGGCATTCTGGGGGCAGCGTGTGACATGCGGCCCACACAGAAGCAAGTCACATTGAACAGGCCCATCGCACCGACTTTGGAGGTCGGGCGGCCTTGGAAGGGGGGTCCGGGGTCCTCCCCGCGGGAAAATTTTCAAAAATTGAAGCCAATTGCAAGCATTTCCGGGCATTTGGTGCCATTTCAGTGTAACTACAATGAAAGACTTTTTGATTCTGCAACAAACCAAGAAGACGCTACGATCGGGGACATGGGTTCTTCATTATCTTCCCACGGGAAAAATTTCAAAAATTGAAGCCAATTTGCAAGCTTTTCCAGGCATTTGGTGCCATCTCAGTGTGTTGTGAGTGCAATGAAAGACTTTTTTGATTCTGCAATAAACCACGATCGGGGACAAGGATTCTTCATTATTTGCCACGTTTGGGCTGAGCTGCGATCATGCATGGAGTGTGCTCCAAAAAAAAAAAAAAAAAATGGCCGAAAAAGTGGGGCGGCCTCAGCCGCCCCAGCTGTGACAGCCTTGAGTAAGTTTGCATGGCACCCTGCAATGCCCATCCAGTGCTCTTGCTCAATGCTGTACTAGTATGCGTTCCTGTTTGAAAGAATGACATCCTGCTCCATCTCTTCAAGTTCTTGGGACCATGGCAAGGCGGTGGGCTGTCAACTTGCCAAAAAGACAACACGTGAGGAAACAAGCATCCTTCATACCGCCATCTGTCCAACTTCAAGCCATTTCAAACGGTGTTGCCGAGGTACCGGCGTGATGTCAATATCAACCCTGCCAGCACCCCTAGACCCCCCCCCCCCCCCCCCCACACACACACACCGTGCACCAAACTACAGTGCTGGCAACTGAAATCCGACCCCCTGGGCGCCGCACCGCGCTGCCCAGGGGGTCGGATTTCAGTTGTCAGCACTGTACATGTAATGATGTATATGCCTGTCGCGAGAGAAGCACGCAAGTCTGCAATGCACTGGATGCGCACCCGTAGATATTCTCTTATGCACATATGCACACACACGCGCGCCCACACACACACACATGTTCCCAAAGCCGCTACGAAACGCAGTAATTGAAAATACAACCAAGAAATACGCTGATGAAAGGGTCTCACCCCGACTTGACTCAAGACAACCAGGAAAGAACATAACGGTGTCATGATGGAATAACCAGATAATCCCAACCCGCTAGTACCGGTATGCACGCATACAAACAAAGTGTAGTGCAGCCATCGAAAAACTAGACGGATAAATTTCACGTAACAAACGTCAAGAAAGAGGACCATATTGGTATTCTAGGAAACCACCTTTCATCGTAAGAAAAGTAATGTGAGCATGATACGAAAAGGAACACTTTCCCTAAGAAATGTCTGGCATGTGTTCCTCTGCCTCTGGCCAGGGAAATCGTCCCGAGAATGCATTCGACCGGCGAACAGGGCTACTGCTTGACACTGCAGGACTGCAGCCGTTGTGGAGATTCGAAAACAACAAACTGGTCTCAGAGAGGCTTACAAGAGACAGAACACAAGTAATGCGCACCGGGCAGCAGGATGCGGGTATGTTGCCGTAGAGCTCAATGACGTGGCCAAGAGCCCACTGAGACAAGCGGTGACTACTGAATCATATCAATACATGCACCCACTGCATACCCGTGCACGGGTGAACGGATGGCACCACTCAGATGGCCTCATGAATCATGACGACATCACCCAGGTGGCCTCATGAATCATGATGACATCACTCAGGTGGCCTCATGAAACACGATGACATCACTCCGGTGGTCTCGTGAATCATGATGCACCAGTACAAGACGTGGTGTGATCCAAAGGAATCCCTGATGTCACCAACATCCATACCGTGTCCTCAGGGCAGCACTGGTAAAATGCTCCAAACAGCCTTCCACGCAACATGCTCATGGCCGGAAGTTGGCCAGCCTCACTTTACGCTGGTGCAAATGTCTATTCCGTGATGGACCGCATCTCCAGGATATTAGTTAGTTGATACGTGACCTGTATCCACACACAGCGACACACACACATGCACGTGCGCGCATGCATGGACACACACCGACAAACACACCGACACACACACACACAGAGCAGATTACAAAACAAGTACGAGAGGATTAGTCTGTGCATTGCTGAAAGCCGCACGTGTACCGGTGTGAGGTAATGCTGTGAGCAGATTGAAATACCTCAGCGCAAGTCTGCAAGTCACTACACAGTCATGGTGTCATCACAGTGCTACACAGTCATGGTGTCATCACAGTGCTACACACCTCATCACGTGGCTTCGGTGCTTGCTTGGGCGTGTCCGCTATTTCACCATCCTCTTCACTGTCCGAATAAACCACTTCAAACTTGCCTGGCTCAGCTTCCTCATCTATGATCACAACACAAACAACATACGATAAAAAAGTCGGCGTGGAGACAAGAAACCTGTTATAGATAGAAATAATGTGTGCGCACTCATACCATGACACCAGAGGAATTATGTAGGGATTTTAGTGTCGTCGTCTGATGATAGTCACATGAAACCGCCGTTAAAATCCCTACATAATTGTTCCCCTGGTGTCGTGGTATGAGTGCATACACATTATTTCTACGTGTAACATACAATCAGTTACACACCACATGTTTCAAGTAGGGAAATTGTGAAATGCAAATCCTACACATGCATCCACTACAATACAATATGCCCATCCAGAGATGATATCAGGGCCCAAATGGACCAACAGTGTTCAAGTCACGAGCAGAATCGGGAGTCGCAAGTCATACGTGTGCGCGCACACACACACACACACACACACACACACACACACACACACACACACCATGTACCACACACCATGTACCACACACCATGTACCACACACCATGTACCACACACCATGTACCACACACACACACACACACACACACACACACACACACACACACACACACACACACACACACACACACACACACACACACACACACACACACACACACACACACACACACACACACACACACACACACACACACACACACACACACACACACACACACACACACACACACACACACACACACACACACACACACACACACACACACACACACACACACACACACACACACACACACACACACACACACACACACACACACACACACACACACACACACACACACACACACACACACACACACACACACACACACACACACACACACACACACACACACACACACACACACACACACACACACACACATGTATGCACACGTACACACGCACACACACATATACACACATATATACACACACCACACATACCTGGAGGTGGAGGCACAAACTCTGGACGTAACTTCACTGTAAATGAGCTGTCATCGGCGTCAACAGACAGCACACGTCCCTCCTGTGAAAGTACAACAAACAGCACCAAGTACACAACATTGAAACAACAAATTCAGAGCACCAGGAAGGTTGGACGAGCAATGCCATCTTTGCAATAACCCGTAACCAGACAAGCTACGACGTAAGGATCAAAGTGAGTCTTCTTGTTCTGTTCTCCCCGAACATAATACAATGGACCCACTGTTGGCATTCTGGAGTGCTACAAAGTACAAACTAATTGAGGGAAAGGGGAGGCAGTGAACGGTGGCAGTGAAACCAGACAAACCCAGTAGAGTGAAGCAATGCGTTAACTGCTAGCGTAAATATCCTGCAAGACCACACAGCACTCCCTATCGTTACTGGCCTCTCACCTTGAAATCAGATATCTCTGGGCTATACGTTGCTGAGAGTTCCAGTACCTGGAATGCATGTGTACATGCAACACAGTAAGGACGGAAGAGAGAGAGAGAGAGAGAGAGAGAGAGAGAGAGAGAGAGAGAGAGAGAGAGAGAGAGAGAGAGAGAGAGAGAGAGAGAGAGAAGAGAGAGAGAGAGAGAAAGAGAGAAAGAGAGAGAGAGAGAGAGAGAGAGAGAGAGAGAGAGAGAGAGAGAGAGAGAGAGAGAGAGAGAGAGAGAGAGAGAGAGAGAGAGAGAGAGAGAGAAAAGAGCACGTACACTATGTAGCTAACACACAAGCAACGAGTTGTGACAGAAGTGCGAGGGATGTAACATAACATGACTGCACTCATCGATCAAATAGTGTGCTGGGCATGATGGTTGTATACCCGTGCATCTGCGACATACACAATCATGCAGTATTAGGGTGGGTTGGATTATGCTCTCCCAGCACAATGATGAACAGTGCATACATCCAGAACAGGCGCACACCAGTCGAGCAGTGATGATCATTCGGGCCACTTGACCGCTTGCAGATTACCGTCACAATGCATACTAGTCATGTATGTTTGGTGTTTGGTGGGACACACCACTGATTCATGCACTGCAAGGTACATAAACCTATCCATATTCGGAAACCAAAGGCATACCAATGGGAAAGTCAAAGTACTTTAGCTGCTCCAGGCGCACCAAGGCTGGAGCATCCAGAACATGTTTGGAGTGCATGAGTACAAGAACAAATCGAACAGTTGTGTTCCAAAAGATATACCGTATGTCCGCACCTTTAAAGCCATGGCGGTATACTCGATTATAAAGCCAGTCTCAGTTGTAAAGCCATGGCTTCAAACTTCCAGCCCAGCAGAAAGGGTGAACAAGTGGATGTAGATTGAAATTTCAGTGTGTACTTTGACTTTTACAGCATGGCGTAGCGGGTGAGTCATCTAAAATAGCTAGGAAAGCAGTAGTGTTTCGAATATAAGGCCATGGCTTTAAAGGCGCTGACATACAGTAAGTTTCACAGTAGCTGAAAAACCAGTATGGTACGGAGAAACGGTGAACTCACCTTGAACGCAATGCTGCAGCCAACCTGTGGAAGACCCTTCACGAGTGGGCATTGTGTGTAGTCACGCAGCGACGATACTGTCCCTGACGCTGCAATGGGTGCTGGCGTGAAGCTGGGAGCCGGTGCGGATGCAGAAGAGGAACAGCTACTAGTAGTAGAAGTGCATGCAGGAGAAATGTTGTTGGGCGAAAGGGACGGCTGACTTGACGATGATGCAGCGGGGGACGTTCCCAGCCTAGGCGAGGACGATGCAGCCACTGCCGCCGATGCTGCTGCTGAAGGTTTGCTAGCCGGCGGCGTACCAGTGGTTGAAATCTGCGATTTAGTGCTGAGAGCTGCAGTCCAAGCAGCGGCGGCTGCAGCAAGCGATTGCATCTCTGCAGACTGATCCAGTATTTGACTGTTGTAGGAGAGAACGTCGCGCGGGCCGCCAGTCACCGAGCCTCTTCCGCGTCCACGGCCACGATGACCCGAGTTACCCCCTCTGCCACCACGCTGCTGGTAGCCTCCACCGCCACCGCCCCGGCCACCACCTCCCCAGGCGCCATTTTGATTGTTGAAGTCGCCGTAGCCACCGGCGTGTGGTGAGCTGCCAACAGATCGTGATCCAGCACCAGCACCATTGCCACCGCGGCTCCTACCACGTCCTCGTCCAGGGCTGGTAGTAGTCGACGACGACGATGGTGAAGACGTCCTATGGCTGTTGCCATTGCTGTTACTGGCCGGCAGTGGGGGAACGGCGCAGAACTGTCGATTAGCGCTGGCAGAGCCACCACCCCTGCCACTGCCGCTAGAGTCTGCAGTGCGACTATGCGGCGTGCTGGTAGCACTGGTGGACACGACAGCAGCAGCACTGGTACTGCCGTTACCTACAGCTGCATTGCTGTCTGCATCGTCTTCATCGTCAGAGCCAAACACTATGTGATTGCCAGCGCTATTGCTCACCACAGGTCGCTTGCTACTGCTACCGTGACCATTGCTTACTTGCTTTTGCTGCGGCAGCTGCTTGGACTGTTGCGGCTGCTTTTGTTGACGTAGAGATGGCTGACTTTGCTGCTGCTGCTGTTGCTTGCTGTGACCAGGTTTTCCTTGCTGTTTACCTGCTTTCTGCTGCTCTGAATTCTTGAGTTGCTTGTTTGCACTAGAATCACTCTGTGCAGCTTGAATTTTAGGCTTGGCGGCGGTTTTCTTCTCAGTTGCTTTGGCGGCCGACGCTGAGGCTTTACTCTGCGCGGCACTGACATCTTTCTTGGCGCTGCCTTTTGCGACCGACGTTGCCACTGGCCGTGATTTGCGCTTAGACGCTGGTGTCGGTGAGCTACTACTACTACTGCTGCTGCTGCTGCTGTCACTGTCCAAGTCTTCACTATCTGACGAGGACGATGATGATGACGAGTCACTGTGTGGTGCTACTGGAGCGGATGATGCCGACTTGCTGCTGTTCCCCTTTCGTCTTTTTGGCGTTGAAGTGGACGTCTGGTGAGTCGCTGATCGCTTGATGGACTTCTTGCCGGCTTGCGATGACGGGCTAACATCGTCGACGGAAGTAGACTTGCGTTTTCTGGATTCTACACACACAGAGATACACAAACACACACATACACACACACAAAGATACGCACACAGACACACGCACACATACAGCAGAAAAATATCAGTGGCAGGACACCAAGTATACATGTAAATACACGCAGATGGAATTTTTCGTTTGCAGCTAGTTTACTGTTTCATCCTGATGGAGGGCTAGCCCCGAAAATTTGGTGAACTCTTTCATTTTATTTTCAAGTGACGTTTCCAGCGAAGAGACCGCATTGAGTTCTTGAACTGAGGAAACCGTAATGTCCCGAAGACAACGTTCAAAGTTCACAAGCCAAAATTGGACAGGGGGGGGGGGGGGGGGGGGGGGGTGCGGCTTATACTCCGATGATCAAATTAACAGTGATAAAAAGAGTAGATGTCTGTATTTCGTGGCAAAAATGGGGGAAGTCTAATATACTCCAGTGCAGCTTGTAATCTGGAAAATACAGTACACAACAATCAAAGCTGAAGGCTGCTGCAGAGGAGGAAGGGATCTAAAACGTACCTGACTGAGTGCTGAAGCCAACAATCGGTGTATAGGACACTCTGCAAAGAACACAGAACAGAACAGAACATGTAACACTCGCTCAGTTGTTGGGGATCAACAACATACTTGTATAGCAGATGGCCCTTGTATCCAGGTACTGTAATTGCCTTAAAAGTAGACTCCGTCTGAAGTGCAATGGTAAGCTAGAAGGGTAAAGCGGTTTGAGAAGCAAACAACCTAACATAATTTTCTACTGTATAATATAGAATAGGCAAGAACCCTCTTTTTTCGTTAACTGTGTGTGCTTTTTGTGTTACTACTGTAAAACATGTAATTTTAGGTGTATTAAAATTTCGGTGTCAGGGACCTGCCAGGTTTCAGGTGTAATTTAGAATTAGGTGACCAGCATTCCCTGCACATACAGTGCGTACTCTGGTGCCTTTTAGGTGTAATCTTAATTTAGGTGCTTGTTTTCTCTACCGAAATCACCTAAATTAAAGTTACACCGAAAATATCGTGTTTTACAGTACCTAAAACCAGTAGAAACTCAACTTTGAGAAAACGTTTGAAAGAAACCCTTTTTGCCCTCGCTGCTCGCAACCATAATCCAGCTGGCACTTACAGAAAATGATCAAGTACTTGTAGAAATCACCTGGTGGTGCTGATGATGCAACTCCAGCCGTGCCCAATGAAATCTAGGACCGTGGATAATTCAGCGGCCAGCAGCAGCAGTGCACAGCCCAGTGTGCACAAGCCTGGGGCTGCACAACGTCCAGTGCTAGCCGACTCACGCTGTACGTGAATACCATTGGGTAGCACTGCAGATGTTACACGCACGCCCAGGCCTAGATCTCTATTGGTACTAATTAATTATTTAGCTACGTACATTAAGACACATTACTGAGGTTCTACTCTGCATGAGGGGAATACAACGTGAAGACTTGAGTAACTGCATTGTCGGACGTATCGCAAAGCCAAAGCCAAGGAGTAATTTTACTGGGAATCTCCTGTTCCAAGTTCGATAGTTTTGTGAAGGTCTTCTGTCCCAATTCGGGCAATGTGCACCAGATAAACATGCATGCAATTGCATGTAACACAGCATGAAGATCTGCATCGCTGTGAATAAACTCGTAAGGCCACACGTTTTTATTTCTATGTTTCTTGTCACCCGAAAATCTAAAATCGTATGCGAGAGATGGAAAAAATAATAAAAAATGACTGAAAAATTATAAAAAAAGTTTACTAGACCTTTGGTCATACTAAAATCGATCAATACACCGTGTAAAGTAGTACGTCGTACCGGTATACCGGTAGGAGCTTCTGTGCACGTGCAGCTAGATTGCGCAACAAAAACTGCAACGCTAGCGACCTCGCATCATGTGTCGCGCAGGCCAGGCCATGCGCAAGCGGTAGGGTGCAAATAATATGTGCATGTGCTGGTCCGCGTCCCACACAGTGCAGCACAGTTTTTTTCTTCCAGACTCCTGAATCGTAAGCGCGCGGGTGACGAGAAACATAGAAATAAAAACTTGTGGCCTAACAGGCCCCAAAACATGTGAAGACTCTAACCCAGACACATGTTCTTTGCATGATTTCTCCACGGTTCACGTGAACCAGAACATCTCTACTTTCTAACGCTGAGAGCCCAAGATTAGTAGTAGAACAGTAGAAGTCTACTACTGGATAGATACCGGAAAAGAGAGTGTACATGTACATGAACTTAGAACATGGTTCTACAGGACAGTGTATACCACACATCATCCCATCCTGTAGTATACTCCAGTCCACACACTGATGCACCATATCAACATACTGCCAATACTGTACAGTGAAACCTGTCTAAGGCGACCACCCAAGGGACGAGAAAAAGTGGTCGCCGTGGCCAGGTGGTTCTTCTTATCCAGGTTCAGTGGGTCACGTGACCATATCCACGTCACAATACATGCGATACATCATTTGATCAGTGTATCACATGCACAGTGCACACACCTACAGTCCATTCATCGGAAACTTGCCCGCTGGCTTTTGAAAGTCGGATTTGGGCCGAATTGAGGATCAAAAACCCACTTTAAATCTCAAAAATCTGGGTTTGGGATCTGCTTCTCCATACATTTTGCCATGGCATACCTGTCCTAATTTTGTAAAACCTGGCTGAATTTCTATTTCCCTGTTCTTGGACTTTTCTGGCCTCAAATGTGGCAAGGAGTAATTGCACGGGTCACACAATGCAGGATGTACTGTTGTTTTCACGATATCTAGTACAACTATGTGAGAGAGACACCAAAAAGTTAGGGTGCCAGTTTCCAATAAATGGACCGCATGCTACTCTAGCACGACTCACGACTCCTATATATAGGTTTTTTTCTTCAATAATCATGATCATGCTACCGCCTGGAATAAGTTGTGCGCCTGAATTGTATTGTAAGGTGTTAGGGCAGCATCAGTTGGCTCTTTTCAGAAGTTTTCTTCAAGACTGCCAGAATTATCACTTGGTTGATAGGGACGTTTTAGGGAGGACATTTCGGTGTTTTAACAGATCCTATACTGTAAAACCGGAAAGTTTAACGACCAAAGGGTTTGACGTTTTTGTAATTTTGGCATGATAACGTGCAGAAAGTTTAACGACGGCTACCTGGCCACCCATCTGTATGCGCATCTTTACACAGACATCTCAAACCGGGTTTGCGATAACGTTTCCTCAAATAACGAAAAATATTAATTGGTTGTTAAAAAGTTAGACTTTGTGACTCGTTGGACAGGGGCGTCGGAAGGTATTTTAGTGTGGTACGGTCAATCATCTGAAGTACAATTTACTCGTGAGGGAGTGGTGGCTGAGCTGAAAATTTTGGAAATTTAGAGCCTAGATCAGTGTATTTTATTGATTCACGGGGTACTTGGGGCAAAGAGTGGTACGGTCAATACCGTAGTAACCGTACCGTGTGCGACGCCCCTGTTAGACTTTCCGGTTTTACAGTATAATACATGTAGGATTTGAGAGTTCTGCAATATCTAGAGTGTTGTAATGGATGCAGATGATGATAGAACTGGCACGGAAAGTGATAATAGAAGTGCTTGGTACCGTAGTTCCGCGCATATAAGCCCACGGGCCTATATCCGGATATAAGCCCACCTCCGTGTATAGGCCCATGGGCTAATAAACAGACCCAAACACCGTTACGGAACCGATAGTACAGCGTGTCAGTGCAGACTACATTACCAGTACCGGTACCTACGGTAGGCGGACAACCGCGCACGGACTTGTAGTACTTTTTCGCGTGCCAGCTGCCTTCAAAATTCGAATATAGGCCCAGGGCTAAAAAAACGAACCATTATTACTGATTTTTTTCCCGGAAAATGCATTATTTTGTATATTAGCCCATGGGCTTATATGCGCGGAACTACGGTATGCTAAATAAGCACAAAGACACCATGAATAGATGTCTGTGATTGATTGAGGAGTTGGCACATCTGGTGCTTTTAACCGTACGACGGCGGAAGTTTCGCCTGGAAAATGGGCCAATCGGCTTGAAATTCTTACCGGAGTGTAATCACTATGGAAGCCAGTTCCAAACGCCTCGTGAAACTCATTTCATCAATTTGTATACGGTTGTATAGATTGTCTATCAAAATCCTTTAGCCAGAAACCAAATCCTATAATTATAAAAGGATTTGCTGGTGACAGTTCAAAGAGACAAAAAAATTGAAAAAGATCGTTCTTTACTGGCTAATATGAAAGACCGTCCCTGGAATTCTCACCGCCATGATCATTTCGTGAAATGTACTGTGCTCAGAGAGATAAGTTCAATTGGCAGAATTCAGTCGTACAATAATGGGATCAGCGGATACACACATACTACTTACTGGACAATATCATCATCTCTCAGTATCTTAACGTCGTCTCCCGGCAGCAAGCTGTACTCTCCCAAACTTAAATTCACACTGCGACATGGCAACTCAAAGTCTTTTGCCAACAAATGTGACAAATCCGCAACCACCCTGCATATTTTCGGATCCAGTAAAAAGCAGCAACGCTGAGGAACGCGGTGTGGTGGAGGGTCGAAGTCCAAACGAAGTCGAACAAGTTTGTCCATAGTGAAACTCCTTTCTAATGGCACAACGCGTGAGAGTCCACACACCAATGGAGGTCTCCAGAATCTCTGCAAAGTACTTCAAAAACAGTGAACGAAATGAGAAGCACGACAAAAATGAGAAAAACTTTGACGCACTCACGTGGGGAAATCCCGATCCCCGGCCCAGCTCATGATCAGAGGCCGCGCGGGGGGCCGGGGGGGGGGGATCCATATCCATATCCGGGCGCCACGGCGTCGCGTCAGCGACTCGTTGCACGCGGTTTATGTAGCGCGGCCACTCTCGATCTCAACGTCGACAACGACTCGAGTCAAGTAGATAGCGCGTAACCTGCTCGTAAAAACCGACGCCCAGCGCGCGGCCTGCGGTACTTGTTGTGGCGTTTGTGGATCGAGTCTAGCAGCGCGCGCAACTGCATGCTACCGGTCACGAAGTAGCATGCTCTGCATTCGATATTCGCGCCACGCATGTGCATTTTCAAACCGGTTCTGATCGTGATGCATAATCCACAATCAACCGGTTCACAGTGGATCAGACAAGATTTTCACAGAAACTCACATCATCCTTTTTATGTTGTTGCTTTGAGCGATCGTGTGCTTTCCCTCATTTGAGGTTA
This sequence comes from Sycon ciliatum, assembly GCF_964019385.1. Classification (NCBI taxonomy): domain Eukaryota; kingdom Metazoa; phylum Porifera; class Calcarea; order Leucosolenida; family Sycettidae; genus Sycon; species Sycon ciliatum. The sequence continues at coordinate 11,385,639 of NC_088649.1, read as the reverse complement.
TTCCGGATAGTTCTTTACGTTCTCTCGCTGTTCTTGCTCTTTACTTGCAACTATGGCTGACCAGGAAACGGCTGTGAGCTTCAAAGTAAGGAACTCTGTAATATGCAATGTCGTGTAGACTTTGCCGTAGCTCTGTAGACTAAGCTCTTGATCGATCAATCTGCAATGTGAGAATTGTTCTCACCGTTTTTTGCGCTTTTTGTGTGCCCGCTTGTGTATGTGCGTGCGTGAATGCACATGTGTGTTTGTGTGTGGTTTTTGCAGTGTGTTCTTGTGGGTGATGGTGGTACTGGCAAGACCACCTTTGTCAAGCGCCATTTGACTGGCGAATTTGAGAAGAAATATGTCGGTGAGCTCATACCTCCCTCTCCACGCTTTTTGCAATTCTTGAAATTGTCACAATCTTTCATTTTTTTTTCGTGCTCGCTTCAAAGATCTAGAAATGTTATGAAATGGCGACATGTCCAACTAAGTAGATCCTGATTTCGAGTCTCAATGAAAGGCGATCCGTTGCAAGCTCGTTATGTAGAACGTATATGCTCTAGATTGTCGCATTGAAACTAGTACTACATGTAGTACTCCAACCTGTTTCTTTTATTTACAAACATTGATTGGGAAACTGTGGATTACGATACTAATTTTATATATCGCCAAGAAGTCGCGCAGACTGTAGACTGGTGAATCGAAAATATGCATTGATCTCTAGCTCAGGCATGGTTTTACAGAGACAGGCGAAGTACATTCATACACGCACTTCCATACCTGTTGCAAGATTGTAATAATTATGTAGTCAGCTGGTTGTGCACACCACTACAGTACTGTCAGTAGTCGTGATGGGAAATTTGCACATTACTCATTCGTATTAATTACATCCGACATAACTGGGGCTGAATGACATCACGTGTGTATTTTCTTCCGGAATTCCTGCTCTACGTGATTGTACATGTACTTGACATTGTGCCTTTTGTAGGCAGTGCAGTGCGTTCCTCAGGCTCAGGACTAGTCTTCTGTCACTTCCTAGATCTGGTCATGGCACACAGCATGAGCCATGCACTCACACACCACACCCTAGCCTAGGGTAGCATACATGTCTGAGTGTCTACCTCAGCAGTGGTGGTTTCCATCAGTGCACCCCTATCTCTAAGTCTCGATACAATGTCACATTGTGCGTCTCAAAGTAACAACCTTGCAGTGATGCTAGGGAGGTTTCGCTCTACGGAAATACGTATGAAAATAACGTAGGAACTGCGCGTAATTTTCGTACGTAAAAAATCAGCGCTGTTGGGTTTCGTTCTACGTGATTTCTCCACGACTGCCAAGCATGCATTGTTGCTTTGGAGACTGTTTGGCTGCATGCACCACGAACCGAAGCCGCGTTTTCCATTTTGTGTGTACCTTGTGTTTTGCGCGGCTTGAACGGTGCCATGGATAAATCCGGAAAGTGCAAAAAATATTTCAAAAAGTCCTACGGAGGACCCAACGTAGCAAGCAGCTTTCCTATGGAAATCCGTAGAGAGATTTACGTATGAAAGTTGCCCTCGCTACCCGGCGCGTACGACATACGGATTATCATACGTAATTATATAGAGCAAAACCTCCTTGTTTCTCTCCCGGCTTCAATTTTGTTTGTCTGTTATTGTCTTTAATGTGTATGTGTGTGTAGCTACTCTTGGCGTGGAAGTTCATCCACTCGACTTCTGCACAAACCGTGGCAAGATCTGCTTTAACGTATGGGACACAGCAGGTCAGGAGAAGTTTGGCGGCCTCCGCGATGGCTACTACATCCAGGCCCACTGCGCTATCATCATGTTTGACGTGACGTCACGTATCACCTACAAGAACGTGCCCAACTGGCATCGTGACCTGGTCCGCGTGTGTGAAAACGTGCCCATCGTACTGTGCGGAAACAAGGTGGATATCAAGGACCGTAAGGTCAAGGCCAGAAGTATTGTCTTCCATCGCAAGAAGAATCTGCAGGTGAGCTACTTCCTTCATTTGTCAGTGACAATTCAAGTCCTTCAAACCACCATCTCACCACATTCTTGCTCTGTTTTAGGTTGATACCAAGAGTGCCTGAACAAGAGTGTGCAACTCTGCTGCCGATATGGCTCATGGTGGAATGTTGTTGATGTCGAGTGTCTTCCCTCGCTCCTGTATATTTTTGTTCACGATCTGCATTGCGTTGCAGCATGTGCTGATAGTTTTGTACCTTCGAAACCTTACTTTTTCCTTCCGGGGTGGATGTTTCGCTTGTAGTTTTAGGAAAACAGCCTGCGACACTCATGGTTGGCTATAACAGATCAGTTTTCCAAGTCGTGAAGCCCACCTCTGTGCATGATAACTGTACGAATCTCTGGCATCAACAAGAACTATCGGCTGTGGGCACACTGAGGGGAGTTGTACCCTCTGGTGTGTGTGTGTACTCTTACTGGCAGTGATGCCTGTTACCATTCTTCTTCTACCCGTGTGCATCATGCGTTCCTTCCTTTCGCTTCATCTCTCTCTCTCTCTCTCTCTCTCTCTCTCTCTCTCTCTCTCTCTCTCTCTCTCTGTTTTTGACACACAGTACTATGACGTGAGCGCAAAGTCCAACTACAACTTTGAGAAGCCCTTCCTGTGGCTGGCACGGAAGCTCGTCGGTGACCCCAACCTGGAGCTGGTTGCCATGCCTGCCACAGCGCCTCCGGAGATCACCATGGACCCATCGATGGTAGCCAAGTATGAGGCGGATCTGATGCAGGCTGAACAGACAGCGCTACCCGACGACGACGATGACTTGTAAATGCATTTTTAACTCACAGGCAATAGAACACCGAAATAGAAAAGGCCGTCATTGCCATGGCAATTCAACTACAATTGCTTCTTCTGTATCCGTTTCCGCTGGCATGCATGTGCAGTCCTGCCCTTATAACAATACAGTCGACCTAACCTTATAACGATATTTGCGTCAGACCAAGAAATAGAGGTAAGCCATTGTATACAAGAGTCAATGGAGTGATTTGGTTTGGCAGAAAAATATCGTTATAGAGGTTATCGTTGTAAGGGTAGGTCGACTGTATTGGCATCAAGCCAAGAAATAGCGTTATAAGACCCACCTGGACAGTGGACTCTGCATATTCTCTGCTTGTACAGCCGTGGCCACAGAAATCCAACCCACGTGCCGAAAGCAGCGCCAAGGCTCGTGCTGCCCTCGGATCGGCGGATTTCTTTGGCCACAGCTGTAGTTATTCTTGCTCCGTTGACTCAACTACAATTGCTTCTGTATCCATTTCCACTAACGTGCATATGCTGTCGACTTGCCCTTATAACGATATTTCCATCAAACCATGACATTTCGTTATAAGTCCTGCCTAGCGCCTGGGCAGTGAATTCTGCATACTCTGCTTGTAGTGTTTGTTACTTCATTCAAATATAATTTATAAGAACAAAAATGGAAAACGTCGGCTGGTCAACCTATTAATTTTTGAATGGGAACTGGGGTAATGTAAGACAGTAAAAGCAATATTGCTTTTGGAATTCCAAGACGTTCTTTGAAACAATTCGACTGGGTCTTATGCACGCGCCACATACATTATGGTATAGACCTTATTCGATAACGTGATCTTTGGACTCGCCTCCAGGGATTTGTCGTAAGCTGGGGCACGCGTACGTGAAACGAGTGGCAAGAAAGGCCCAGTTCGTACAAGGGAGTAGTAAAATACCAGTATGCTTCCTACTCCTATGTTCCCACGCCGAGTCCACTGTGCACTGAGTGCAGGTCTCTTGCCAATCCCTGGTTCCCGGGACCCCGGTTCAAGTGATTGTGACGTTTATCGAATAAGGTCTATATACAGAACTAGAAGCCTTGCTTGGTAGTTTAACATGTTTTTCGATTTTGACAGCATGTTACAAGGCGAGGACGCATAGTGCTCCTGACTACAACCATAACCCGGTTACTGCGGCGGCAACACAACGACTTCTACAACACAAAAAAACGAAAATTTCTAAATCCTACCAACCCCTAGAGAAACGAGGGTCCGAACCTGGGTTTTCCCAATACGGTTCAAATGGTCGCAAGACCGGGACTCTGCCAACCGGGTTATGGTTGTAGTCAGGAGGACTATGCGTCCTCGCCTTGTAACATGCTGTCAAAATCGAAAAACACATGTAGCGCGGGACCTGCAAGAATAGAAACAATTCAACAGGGCATTCTTCGGCACGCAGCTGTACTGTACTACCTGGTGTGGTAGCTCTTCTTCCAGTGCCGCTACAGCAGAGCTTCACATCACATGACATGGTTGGTTACCAAGAGTAATAAGCTCCCTGGTTTATGGTTACAATGGTAAACAGCGCAAAATAGCTGCCAGAGAGTTATGGCTTATGCCCGGACCAGCCTTGCGTAAATTTAATAAAGCGCGCTGCCTTCATCACGCTCTGAATTAGACTGAAAGCATGCATTCAAACTCACAATTTCTCGTACGAGCCCATCTGTTTTGCTCGATTCGTTCAAGTACCTACGCGATCTCTAAATTCTGGCGCGTGAACTCCAGTTCCGTACGAAAGTTCATTTCAAACCAGAGGAAAGGTGCGGTGTTTGATTTTCCGCAGTGCGCGGCTGACTGCAGCTGAATGATGTAATGAAGGCAGCGTGCCGCGCATCTGGCCAAAAAGAGATCACAGTTGCATACTAGACTCTAGTTTATGGACTCTTGCTATGATCCGCATCATAGTTGTGGTGTGTGTGTGTGTGGGGGGGGGGGGGGGGGGGGGGTTGTCTTTGGTGATGTGAAGTTCTGCTGTCAACATGCCATAAACACAGATAACTTGGAGTGCTTACATGATACTCACTAAACACAGCCGCAGAATCGCGCACATTTCTCCAAAAAGACAAGAGTCAAGAGTGGTGAAAGCCTAAAAGGTATCACCATGCTGTAGTACAATGTATGTTGCAGCGACGAACAGATCAACGTACAAACATGACGTTAACACATCAAAATCAGAGAATAGAAAATAGAAATAGACAGACTTGAGATTCAGCGTGATCGATATAAAAAAGGGGGGAGATCGAAACAGCAGTAGATTCACTCACACAGAACAAGTAAATAAATATTGTAACGTACGAAAAACAGGACTCCTAGCTCAGTAGTAATTTTCTAAGAGTGATCATTTCAATTTCAAGCACAGCGCTCCAGGGGAAATTGTTGTCAGTTTCAGTGAGTAATATTATCCAATTTCCGGATACGAGCGCGCTGTGCGTTTCATGACAGCCCAAAATTATGTATGTGAGAGTCCATGACAATCAAGCTCTGCCAGCAGAATACACAATGCGGATATGTTTTACCAGACAATCTCCGGGGAGATGGTCGATGACTTCTAAAAAGGTTCCACAGCGGGAGGCTGCAAGTATGTAAATGTACAATACAAGCCGAGTGAAAAAATAACCACTTCGGTCGTTTCGCAAGTACCACTGGTGCACAGGTCACACAAAGCCTCGACCAGCACACCGCCAAACAGAAAGAGAAAAAAAGAAAGAAAGACGAAAGGCAAGTGTGCAGTGGACGTAATGACCAAATGCAGCACTGCAAAGTCACACTACTCACCAATCACTATACTCTTGAGTCTTGGTGCACAAGACATACCACACACCACCGGTCCACAGGAGAATAGAAAATAATGAACACATGCTCAAACACTCGCGCACATTTGAGTTCCACTAGTCGGAGAGGATAGTACCAGTGCCCACACTGTACACATGTATGCCCAACCAAGATACATGCATACGTTTGCATGAATAGACTGTTGACAACCAAGACACATGCATACGTTTGCATGAATAGACTGTTGACAACCAAGACACATGCATACGTTTGGATGAATAGACTGTCGAGGTTTCGAGGTGGCGTGATCCGTACAGTGGTGGCACATACTGAAGCAGAGCAAACGATGAAACACAGAGAAGAGTGGACGACAGACCTTTGAGTGCCTAGAGAAGTTGAATTATTGGCACTGGTGCAGAGTTGAGAAGCTCAAGGTGATGGCACACGCACACCACCAGCAACGTGACTCACAGCCACAAGACTGTGCCAAGAGCAGCAGCACATGCCAGACTACACGACAGCGGTGACGAAGGAATTGAATTCAATTGATTCTAGTGATGATGATGATGATGATGAGGATGAGGATGATGATGATCTACAGGTCCGTTGAGATGACCGTACTGCAACCGTAGACCATGACAGTTGGTGGAAGTCCAGCTGTGGGCATAACACATTACACAAACACACGCACACACACGCGCACACACACGCGCGCGCGCGCGCGCACACACACACACACACACACACACACACATGGATCATCTCAAGCCCACACAGTAGTAACTCAGCAGTTGTGGTGCTTTGACAAGCAGGATTCGAAAAGTAAGATAACACCCGCCAGAGGGTCCTTTTCACTTCAAATCTTTCTGTGCTGTGCGATAGTGGGGTGGGGCGGAGGAGAGACAACAGTACAGTGCAGTACAGTGTGGCCCAGGGCCAATCAGCAATCCTACCATGTATCCCACCATTCCTTTGCTGTTTGCGTTATGCATAGCTCACTGACTTGACAGTTTGAGCACTCTGGCAAGGTGCGTTCGGGCCTGGTTTAAATCTGGCTTTTGGAAAATTTACTTTTCTTAGCTATTTGGTTCGGCCTCCTTTTCTCTGCGCTGCGCTGATGAGTCCACAAAGGACGAAACAGTTCTGCCCGCAGGTTGAGTATCCCACCATTCCTATAGTTTCCATCGATAGCAATGCAGGGCTGGATCAAGCATTCAAGTGAGCAGTAGGACACGTCCAACGCCCAGCAGTAGGACACGTCCAACGCCCAGCATGCAGAAGATAGTGAAGAGGCCATACCCGGATACCGTACCTGATAAAGATTCCATGTTCTCCATGAACGTAGTGATCTCAGCGCCGGCTGCGGGTGGAGGAGGCAGAACAGTAAATACAACAGCTGCATGCACACAAGCATAAGTGCACATGCACGTGCGCGCTCACACACACAAACACAAACGCGCACGCATGCACGCACACACACACACACACACACACACACACACACACACACACACACACACACACAAACACTGATTAGGTGTAATGTACCTGGACTGCACACCAGACCACATTGCGCGCATCATCAACATCGCCTCACAAATGCAGACATAGAGCTGATGATAATCATGAAAAGCGACGTACTCCTGATAATGACCGATCGTCACTGCACACTTTGGGGAGATACATACTTTGTTTGGTGAATACACACAGCCAGAAGATAATGAAGAGAGAGAGAGAGAGAGAGAGAGAGAGAGAGAGAGAGAGAGAGAGAGAGAGAGAGAGAGAGAGAGAGAGAGAGAGAGAGAGAGAGAGAGAGAGAGAGAGAGAGAGAGAGAGAGAGAGAGAGAGAGAGAGAGAGAGAGAGAGAGAGAGAGAGAGAGAGAGAGAGAGAGAGAGGGAAGAGAGAGTATGTCCTGCAATTGCACTTTTTGGCATCATACTGTCATCTAATTTGTAATTCACCCACTTTAGCTGCACACTATATTCTAGGCAGACACTGAAAGCTATAAGCCACAGAAAAAAGTGACCCAGGGGTATTGAAAGTGCAAGGCTAATTATTTGAACGATATCTCTACTGTGCCGCAAAGTGCAAAAATTAGGCCATGGCTAAAATAAGGTGTTGGATAGTGAATGCATCTATGCTTTCAGTCAGACGTGCAGTAGAGTGTACAGAGTTTACTACTCACATGCTGCTGAGGAATGTTGTTGCATCAACTCATTCATCTCCCGGTACCATGTCCGACTGTTGGCTGGGTGTGAGTGTGCTGGATCGAGGAACAGCTGTTGATTGCCACTCGGTGTAACCGGCTGTATCAACAATATGCACACAGATAGCAGCAGCAGCAGCAGCAGCAGCAGCAGTTATGACAAAGTGCTTGACACTGTCGTAGCTTTTCATACGGAGGCCAGTCCGTGTGAGGCGCACTCCGTGCGGAGAACGGTGTAAAACATATCCGTGTGAAACTTGATCTCGAACCCCGATGAGGATTCCATGCGTACCTGGTACGTTTTACCCTGTAGCAGAAACTCACTACTATTTTAATCACAATTTGTGGTTTTCTCGAATAAAGCTTTGAGTACGGTAAAAAAAGAAACAAAAGAAAAGAAACTCAGTACCAGAGTGTTTCCACATTGCACATAACACACTACGTGTCACACATGTCAGTGATCAATAACATCATGCACAAATCTCTGTAACAGCCGAGCACCAGCAACCACATACAAAGTAGTCAAGCCTAATGAAGATGGTTCGGGCCGTATGAAGATGGTTCGGCCTAATGAAAAGAAGATAGTGTATATTATGTAACTTGTACAGTTGATGGTCTGAAAAGCAAAGCGGTAGCTACCCCCCTCCCCCTCCCCCCCCCCCCCCCCCATGTAGCCAGTGTACAAATTGTAAACAGTAGCAGCAGCACACAGTTACAGGCAGTACCATGCACCGTGCATACTTGGCCCGCCAAGTTAAAATTGGCGCTTAACACTTTTCACTTGGTTTCTCGGTGTTCTGCCTGTGTCACATGGCATGGAACCACCGATTCACCATCCGAACATAACCATTGACCATTAGATCCGACGACATGGCAGCACAAACCATCACAGAAGTTGCGATCGGTTCGTTGGAGTCTTTTTGACGGAGCTGCCGCCGACGAACACTTCCGTCAGCGCAAGAAAACACTGCAACCTCCGCTCGAGTCTGTAAAATAGGTCAGGATGTTCGCATTTCAGAGCGATGGAGAATACAGTTTCTGTCTACTTCCAGCTGTCTGATGGCAAGGATTGTTTACCCCGGGGAGGTATAGAAAAGCTGAAAAGCGCTTCGCGAGTTTGAATTTCAGTGCTTGCACAGTACAGCGCCTAGTGAAGGGCTATCACCAGCAAATCGCTGACGAAGAAACTGCAGCTCAAGTCGACATCTCCAGAAAGTGAGACCAATCCGGCGGACACACTTTGAAGCTCACAGAGGACAGGGCAAAGGAACTAATCAAAATAAACACCAAGTCCTGAGGGAAACACTCGTGCAAAGGACTTTCAGGAAACTATCCGAACAGCCTGGCCTGGTGCACGGCGTAAGGACTTAGTCACTTAGGTACAGCAGTACGCACAGCCACAGGACCTGAGGACCTGCTACATCAAGCGGAAGCTATCACTGCGCTGCATGTACAAGCACCAGCGGCTCGCGTGGGTGCTGATCAGCAAGTACGACAAGCGCAAGAGGTGATATGAAAAAAGGACACTGATATGGCGTTGCCTTTTTGTCGCAAACAAAGTCGCGACGAACGTGGATAACACTTACAGCCAACAATACATGCGGGCAGTCTCACTCAGCTTCTGATCGGCAAGGTGAGAGGCACGCACTGCCTTTGAGCGTGATTCGAGGCGAGGAGAAGTGGAACGAGCTATGAAACGTGCAGCAGCTGTCCGGATCGCACGTTTTTGAGCTCTTCCTCCAGCGACGATCGTGGCGAGGAGGATGTGTAACTTGCTTGAATTTTCGACTGAGTTGCTTACTGACATGTAAATAATCATGTACATAGTGCTTTGTGATCGTGGCTTGCTTCAAATATTCGTATTTCCTTCCTGAGACAAGTGTGAAGATAAGCGCCAATTGTAACTGGGCGGACCAAGTACATACTCTAGCTCGCTGTGTGGATAACTCCGCCCGTTCTAAGAAACTGTTACCTCAATGCCTTGCTTTTTCACGCTAGTACTTATGCACCTATCCAATAGTCTATTATATTAATTATTCATATCTTTTTGCATCTTTCCCTCGAGTGGGTCTATTGTTATTAGGCAATTGTCTGTTATATTCGCTACTAGAAATAAAATCCAATCCAATATACAGGTACCATGCTACTGCACAGTAGCATGCACTGTGAGATCACACATTACCTGCACTTCTGCCTCAATTCTCAGCTTCTTCAGCAGATCTACCAGCGTTGTTCGTTCTCTTTCTGACGTATCTGATAGCGGGGATAGGAACCACAACACAACAAGGGATCGCACTCAGTACTAGTGTACCTGGCAAAAACCAGACTGTCCAACCTTGCCACCTTTCCAAAGCAGGACACCTATACAGTGAAACCTGTCTAAGGCGACCACCCAAGGGACGAGAAAAAGTGGTCACCTTGGCCAGGTGGTCTTCTTATCCAGGTTCAGTGGGTCATGTGACCACATTCACATAAAATGCATGTGACATATCATTTTGATCAGTGTATCACACTGCACACACCTATACTACTTTAGATGTTCTTGTATTTAAAATTGCCATAATTATGTACGTCAGACCAGCTGAGAATGTGGAAGTACATAAACATGCACACTGTATGTCGAAGAAATTTGCGGGCTTGTATACACAACACAGGTATGTTCTATGTACATGTATGTCAACACTAAAACCAGAGTAGTTTGCCGTGCTTCAGCTCCAGCACGTACCACCTGGGAACGTAGCATTTGGAGCAGCGTCGAAGAAGCTTGGTAAAGCTCTGTACCTCGTGGCTGCGTCGCAAGAAAAGCCGTTACGTCCTCCAGTGCATTCATAGCGTCACGGTGGGATTTCGTGAGCAGCTGGCCCTCTTCAGGTTCGTCATCATCATCATCATCATCATCACGCTCATCACCACCACCACTTGCACCTTCGCCGCTTTGCTCCAATGCTGCCAGGACGAGCTCTTCCTCCCAATTATCTCTCAGGGTTGCAAATGGCATGGTCTCGTCATCAAATGATGTGTATGCATCAGCAGTACAGCCACTTCTAACCTGGACAAGCAGAGATTGAAGGTCTGCCGAGTCACTGGATTCTGAAGAAGGCTCAGCGGTCTCATCCTCAGTAAGGTCAGATTCGGTGGGCTCTTCAGTGCATGGCTCAATGCCGCCATGGCGAAAACAGTTTGTGATGACGCTGGCATCAGTCTCGTTCCAGGCCTGTGCTATCCAGGTAACGGCGTTCAGCACATTCACGGACTTTGCGATGTCAGAAGCTGAGTTGCTATCATCCATCTTACTGATGACGTGCAGAAGCAGTTTTGTGCGGTTTTGTGCTTGACATTTTTTATGATGCCCTGGTCAAGAGGCTGGAGTTTAGAGGTGGTGTTAGGTGGAAAGAACTGGAGCTTGACATTGCTGAGACAATCACTGAGATTAGGGTGGCATGGTGCGTTGTCCATGAAGAGCAACATCTTCCTATCTTGCCTCTTCATGTCGCTGTCCACGTTTCTCAGCCACTCCTCAAAAAGCTCAGAATTCGTCCAGGCTTTGCGATTGGACTGCCAAGTCACGCCGAGAGCAGCCAGATTGACATTTCTGAAGCAGCGAGGCTGAGCAGATTTGCCTATCACAAATGGCTTCAGCTTCTCACCTGTCATAGAGCAGCAGAACATCACGGTGAGTCGTTCTTTTGACTGTTTTCCTCCTTTGCAGTCTTCTCCTCATTGGACTAGAGACTTCTCGGGGAGCGCGCGGTAGAAAAATCCGCTCTCGTCCATATTGAAAACGTTCTGCGGTTCGTAGTCTTTAAGGAGGGCGTTGACTCGCTCTTTCCAGTCATCAACAACGGCAGTATCTACGTCAGCGGATTCTCCGCTCAATGTAGCAAACTTCACGCCGTGGCGATTCCTGAAGGATTCCAACCAGCCGTTCGATGCTGCAAACGACTCGACGCCAAGGCATTCAGCAAAACTCTTCGCCTTCTGGCAGATCACAGGTCCGCTCAGGGGAATACACTTCGCTCTGCACGTCAGGAACCACTCCGAGACGAGGCCGTTCAGATCTTCATTACCCGCCTTCCTGGAATTCCTTTTCTTTGTCAGTGGAG
>NC_088649.1:11336253-11366253 GCF_964019385.1 Sycon ciliatum | reverse complement strand
CAGGCAAAAACAATAGAGAAGAAAGCAATGTTGACAGAAGGCGCACACATACAACACAAAAAGAAATGGGATACACGGATGGGGGACAGCATTGAAGAACAAGTGATGACTCCACGAGTCGACAAATAACGACTTCTGGGCCAAACCGGATCCCCTTCATCAGTATCTGCTGGGTAGGCCGTATCGTGCCACATGCTACAGTTCATTTCAAAAATATAGACGCATGGTATTTTCGAAATATTTCAAATTTGGCTGGAGCTTTTTGAGAATTTGTTTCGGAATATTGCTCAGGTCCTTCACGCAATTACTGTCATAGAGATTTTTAAGCGATCGGATAGCAAATGCCCGATTTCGGAATTTTTATGCACAAAGTGATCACAGATTTTATGTGGTATAGATGCTGGCCTAATGGTTTTTTGAAATCACGCGCAAGTATATTTTTGAAACGCACTGTAGTGTGGCTGTTTTCAGTACCAGCAAAGGGTTACTGGCCGTGAGGGCCCAGTCCAGTCAGCAGTACCGGTGCATGTGGCAACCTAACATGAACTGGAAACCACTCAAATGTGTATGGGTTCATATAAAATGAAACCTGGGCCCAGTCGTCAGCATTGTCATGACTCTGACTTGGCTGTGACATGGCACCTTACAAGCCGTTTAAGGCTTGAAACTTATACAGAACGCAGCAGCGGCCACAAGGACACAGCTGCACAGAATCCTATGCACAGCCCATGGCCACATGGACACAGCTGCACAGAATCCTATGCACAGCCCATGGTCCAATTCATAAACATGTACCTCAGGCAAGAGAACAGGGTCAATGACTGTTTGTACAGTCAACCGTGTGAATAACGACCTCAGGCGTAAAATTAACTCACGAATAACGCCACCATCTTCAGACTTCGCGAGCATTCAACTGCATACTGTCAACCTCATGAACAATGGCAGCTCGCGAATAACGATACTTTTGTCGTGTGCACGACGGAGGGTCATTATTCGCACGGTTGACTGTAGATCACAACATATTGCAGACTGCAGCTGCAGTTGCTGTGCATCATGCTAAAAGCATAGAATTGGTAGAGGCGGTGACCAAGATGCACGCTACATTGTAGGTCACCCGCCTGCCCGAGACGGCAGGAATATAAAAATAATTTCCTTTCGCCTACAATGGCCGTGGTGTGGTCCATCACTCTCAAACCTCAAGCCCGGCAAGAAGTGAATGGTCATCTAATAATGTGAGGAATCACTTACCGTCAAGAGGCCCCGTACTCCTTGGCGCACCGACGGAGAGATGGTGAGCTCCACAAAGGCTTTCAAACGACTGGTGTCAACAAAGTCTATCCACGTCGGCAACTGCTCACGGTACCAGCGTACACTCTGTATGTGTGTACACCATGATACAATGACACACACACACACACACACACACACACACACACACACACACACACACACACACACACACAATGACACACACACACCGACACACAATGACACACACACCAACACACACACACACACCAACACACCGACACACACACCAACACACACACCAACACACACACCGACACACACACCGACACACACACCGACACACACACCGACACACACACCGACACACACACCAACACACACACCAACACACACACCGACACACACACCGACACACACACACCGACACACACACACACACACACACACCGACACACACACACCGACACACACACACCGACACACACACACCGACACACACACACCGACACACACACACCGACACACACACACCGACACACACACACCGACACACACACACCGACACACACACACCGACACACACACACCGACACACACACACCGACACACACACACCGACACACACACACACACACACACCGACACACACACACACACAGGGAAGGGATAAGCAGATAGATGGACACAATACATTGTACTTCATGGGAAGACTGACAACTGGATGCAACTACATTGTGCAAGATCAGCCAGTATAGTCGCAAGTACAGTTATGGGTAAGTAACAGTTCCAGAGCTAGTATTTCTGGCATTCCGTAGTTCGTGATTTTAGAGATCTCTTAGGTTCACAGATCACAGTAACATCAGTCAGGGTAGTACCCCTCAGTAGCGAGGTCAGGCGAAAATTTTGGAAAACCCTATCGAATTGGGTATCCACGGAAAGCTCAAAGCTTCAGGAGTTCAAATCTAAAATTTGGGCTGAGTTAGAGCAGGTAGAAAAGAGTTATGGGTGTTGAAAGGAGCCCGACTACGTGATTTTTTTGTCGCGACGAATGTACGCCTATGTGCCATTACATCATCGATTTTCAATGGGCCAAGCGCGACAAGCGAAGTCCTTTAACTGGTCACGTGTCTGACCTCGCTACCCTCAGGTTAGCGCCCCCTCAGGGTAGTACTTCCTCAGGTCAGTGCCCCTCAGGGTAGTACCCCCTCAGGTCAGCGCCCCCTCAGGGTAGTACCCCCTCAGGTCAGCGCCCCTCAGGGTAGTACCCCCTCAGGTCAGCGCCCCTCAGGTTAGTGTCTCGTCAGCATGGTGTGCCATGTTGCTAAAACCACTGTTTAAACTGCACTATGCGCGTGCAGCAGTGGATCCACTCTGGGTCAAGATTGATCAAAGCGATATTCAGCACACAGGTATGCAGTTAGCAAGGTAAGCGTCTAAAGCAATCAGCGTTCCTATTAGTCTTGCTGCATGCTCACCTGCTCATCATAGTCACTGACAATCACATTGCCTAGAACATATAGACCACCCTGCAAAGAGATGCACATACACACACGTACACGCACAAGCACATGCACACCATCACAAACACACACACACACACACACACACACACACGCACACACATTGTGGGAATGCTCCATATTCAACATTGCATTCAATTGCCAGACGTCAATGTCGTGTAAGCATGGACACTATCTTAACTCAGAGTCATAATTACAACTACGTTCAGAAGATAGCTGCTACACTGCTCCCCCACCCCAATGTTGTACAAGCCATTTTAGCACGTACACACTCCCGTATGCACACACTCCCGTATGCACACACTCCTGTATGCACACACTCCCGTATGCACACACTCCCGTATGCACACACTCCCGTATGCACACACTCCAGTACACACATCCATACACATGCACGCACCCTCACACGTACACGTGCATTCACTGCCGACCGCTATCTTCCCCGCTTACTGCACCGCTGACCTCGGTCTTCCCGCTCACCCTGTTCCCGGTTACACCCTTGCTAAGCCGTTTGCCTCGCTTAATACATGCACTCCTTTTTCCCGCTCACCCTGTTCTCGCTTACTGCGTGCACCCCTTTTCCCTCCATAGTAAGATTAGATATACCCCCAAGACCCAACTCTGCCTTGCTCAGTTCTCTCTTCTTCCGCCCGAAGTCTTACCCGGAGTTGGTTGTCGTTTGTCTTACTCTAATAGTTGTTCTTGTGAGCTGAGTCTCGTGCGTCCCCTAAGTCCTGATCGGATGATAGTGTGTGAGAGAGTATGTAATACCAAGAGTCCATAAACAAGAGTATGCAACTGTGATCTCTTTTCTATGGGCCAGATGCGCGGCGCGCTGCCTTCATTACATCATTCAGCTGCAGTCCGGCACTGCGGAAAATCAAACACTACGCTTTCCCTCTGGTTTGAAATGAATTTTCGTACGGAACTGGAGTTCACGCGCCAAAATTTAGAGATCGCGTAGGTACTGGAATGAATCGAGCAAAAACGGATGGGCTCGTACGAGAAATTGTGGGTTTGAGCATGCTTTCAGAGCGTGATGGAGGCAAGTTACGTAATGAAGGCAGCGCGCCGCGCACTGGCCCATAACCACAGTTGCATACTCTTGTTTATGCACTCTTGGTAATACTTAGTACGTACTGCCTCCATTTACTACATATAGTACATGACCGTAATTCGATTATTCATCGACGACGACAGTGCCTGGGGACATAGACACATACAGAGATGCACTGCTGTAGTTTCCCGCCCAGTGCGCTGAGTTTGCTGTGCCGCCTTCGAAAGGAGATCCATGTCTATTTACACCCCTAATTGTGATTGTGAAAAATTGAAATGTTTCCTCTTTGTATCTTTCCCTATAACATCTGAATATCAAAAATGATTAAAGGACTGTTCTTTCCTGCCTGTACTTGGACCAAGCCACCTCAAAGTCCAGAGGTGGGCCAGAGCTAGGTAGCTAAAGGTGAAGACTTTGCAGAAAGAAGACCTGGAGGTTATGGAGTACCTCATGGTCACTCTGACCCTGGCAAATGGGCAGAGGGCAGGGCCTCTCTGCAATATGACGGTGCAGGAGGTGAAAAGATCCCTGACAATGTGCAAGAAGTAAGTTTCAGATTTATTTTGTTCTCTACCAACATGTAGTTGTAAGATCTGTTCGTGTTCACTGGCGGCTCAACTATCCTGTAATGTGTTCTTTTATGCTTCCTGTGATTGCACTTTACATTGTAATACTCTCCTCTTATCTTGTGTGTAGGGCAAAGTCAAAGGCCATTGAAGTCAAGGTTTTTGACCACAAAACTGCAACCACCAAGCCGGCTGTCATCTCCTTCCCTGATGAACTGCGCGACGTGTTCATCCTCTACTACAAGATAGTGAGGAAGAGTGAGCGTGAACACAATCATGTTCGTCAATTCTTAAGGTAAGTTTGAATACACGTGGAAAATGATATTCTGCGATAGTTCCCTTTCTTGCAAATAGGACAAACTACATTTATGTAATCTAATGTTATTGTGTTATTGTTAATGTTATTGTCAATGTTGAACATTTCCTTGGTTTATGCGTGCTTGGTTATCTGTGCATATGATTGTTTTTGTTTGCGTTTTGGTATGCAATCTCATTAACTCTGTAGGGAACAAGTTCAGCTCGCAGGTGAGCCAAAGAATGTTCATCAACGTTGCTGGAAGGACCGGCATCGATATTCCGTCTTCAGCCACGGAGGGCCGTATTATGACTTCGTCGGCTGCGGCTAACAACCTGGCCACTGACGATGCTGCCAGAGCGGCTGCCCACATGGGCCACTCTACCAAGACTGCGGAAAAATACTACCAGCATGTGAATGCAAGCCAGAAGCGGCAGAGGACTTTTGACACCATCCGCAAGGCGAGAGGGTCGTCACAGTCAGCTCCAGGAAAGCGGTTCGACGTATGAAAGCACTTCCGCGAAATTCCCGGCAAGGCGGATCGAGTGTGTTGCACGATTTGCAACGCGGAGTATGCATATCGCGGCGACACTTCGAATCTGCGTGAGCACCTGCTCGCAGCTCACCCAGAAGCCCAGCAATCAATGGATGGTGCATCTGGAAAGACCAGCAGCGCTGGAGGACCGACAGCCGCTGGAACACGGCCAATGACATCGTTTGTGGCACCGAGAGTTGGTGGCAAGAAGTGCCCTCCCGCGAAAGCGTCGGAAATCAGCGAGCTCATAGCCGATTGGTTTGTTGAGAAAATGCGGCCCGTTTCAATCGTCCACGAAAGCGGCGGAATATCGAGTAATATGAGTTCTTTCGCCATAAAAGTTGGTTTTCGCTGTCACGTTGCATTCACACCACACTTTTAGAAGCATACCTCTGAGGCTAACCAAGGGGACACTGTGCTTCTCCGTGTTTCTTTGTATCCGAGGGCTCGAAAATTTCGGAACCCAAGTTCTATGGTGTATGACATCACCGGAGATGAGGGCCGTCTATAAATACTCCCAGGTAACCCCTAACCCAGGTAACCATTGAGTTACCAGTGGAGCTAGTGGATGTAGTGAAGACAGCGATAAAGGTATCACCATCGATTCGTCGTGCGATTGTGTCGGAGCGGGTTAAGAAGTTATCCACAAACTTCTTTCCGACCAAGCTATCCTCTCCCGTCGCCGGTGGGAAGAAGGTCGGCGTTGATATATATGTGAAGACCACATCGACTCTCTCCGCTGAAGATTTCACAATGAACACGGTCCAGCAGTACGCCATATTCGTGTCGGCTGTGTCCTGGTGGCGCGATGCTCAATCTCTCCGCACTGTGCATCACTCAGTGAGCTGCCAGACGTATGTCATGCCGGCATGCATGTGCAATGTAAATTAGTTCCTCCACACGTGAGCTGCGGCGAGGCTGTTGTGCTAGGAACATTGTACTACTAGGTGTTCTGGGTAGGAGCACGTGCAGAAAGAATGAGTGCACAAGTCATCATGTCATCTGTCGCGCGTGTAGCTCTGTCAATACGGCAATGTCTCCATTCTCAGCATCGCACTAAACAAGTTAGGACTTGCATGCTAGCGTGTCAATAAAAGTACTTGCCCATGACAAGTCGATGAGTATGTGCAGGAATGCTCTTCATACGTCGTAAAGAGTATCGCTAAAGAAACCGGTGTACGTTGGTATGAGCGTGCTCGATCTCAGTAAGGCGCTCATGGACGAGTTCTACTACGTCCATCTGAAGGCTCGCTACGCAGAGCGTGTCACTTTGCTCTACACGGATACCGACTCGTTTGTCCTGAAGTTTGCCACGGACGATCTATACGAGGATATGATGAGCACCATCGACGAGTATGACACGAGCAACTACCCGTCTGAAAACCCGCTTTACAGCCAGCAGAATAAAAAACCGCCGGGAAGTTTAAGGATGAGCTGGGTGGACGCCTGATGACTGGGTTTGTGGCGCTTCGCTCTAAGATGTATGCCTATGACGGTGAGGAGAGCGGACAGCGTGCAATAAACACAAACAAACAAACAAGGCTAACCGCAGTGCATATGCATGCCTGTTTGTTTAGGATGGAGTCCCGGATCACCAGAGTTGTGACAACGGTCCGCTACACATACACGGACGATGTGGTGGTGGGCGACAATGGAGTCCGATTGAACTTGGTGCGTATAAAGACCACCAAACAGCAATGGTTTAGCGACGGCCACTCGACGGTGACGACACGCCGCACAAAAAAAATATAGCGTCCAAAACCCTCAAGACGTGGACCAGCTAGTGGCAGCGCCTGGACAACATTAGAACTCCGCGTGAGTGCGTATGTGCCACCGTTACTCATGCATGATGCACTCCATGCAAACACTTGCATGCGCCACAACAACAAAATGTATAACATCTGTATAACATCGTGGAGTTTGCCGCTGTGGCCAACTCGCCCATCAATGTGCCCAGTCACGCGTCCACATCCATCAAGATCAACATGATCTGCATGGATCAGTACATGTACACCATGGACAAGGAGAGAGGCATCAAGAGCGAGATGGTTTGAAGAATTTTCTCTGCACTAGAGCAAGGAAGAAGCAATGTGCGAGCGATGGATGGCGGTGACTTAGCAACGCAACAGCGATTTGTGAAAGGTGGTGACTTGAGCACTACCCATCGCCAAAGCGGCGGCTTTCTTGGCTTTATCGGTAACCTGCTCGGACTCGGTCCGGCTGAGCTGCAGAAGAGCACGTCACAACCCTCCAAAAATGAACTGCCTATGCAACGTGGTGGTTTCCCCTGGGCTTTAGCTGGACTATCTCTACTCCCTATGCTGATGAACGGAAAAGGTCGGGTCTCATCGTCAACAAGCTGCGGTCCTCTCTGACGCAAGAGAATGCCGACATGCTGGTGTTCCTGTGCAAGAATACCATGCTGTCGTCAGCGAGATCCAGAGTGAGCTGTCAGCTTGTTGCTTCCAACCAACCAGAGCCCAAGCCAGCCTCTGATTTCATGCAGGTGCTGGAAGAGGAGCTGTCACCACTTCCCAATCTTGCTGAGACCATTGACTCGAGTTCCAGTGAGGGTGAGGGTACTGGGTACAGATGAGGAGGACACTCAGTAACTGTTGTTGTTCTGATGGGCTTACGCCAGTTACTGTTTTTACCGCATATCCACATTATTAATTCACACTTCGACTTAACTGTCATCTGAGTGATGCTGCACTGCATAAAATACACCTTACTTCTTGCTGAATAGCAGTGGATATTGCACTGTAGTGCTCTAATATCATTCTTCGTACCTCTTGCTGAATATTGCATGCTTTTCACTGCTTGATTTCGCGAAACGAGCAATTTGTCTTACTGATTATACATTCAACGCCATAAGTAAAGCAAGATGCGCATTCAAAACACACACCATTCGCACAGGTTAGATTTCCTTGAACGTTTTCGTTGCCATCCCTTCAGCAACTTGCTTTACTTATTGCGTTGATTTCATTTCTGTCTCCACGAAAACTGTTTGATTATACATTCTTGCAAAATCCGACTATACGGCTGTCACAAGGTCTAATTTTTTGGTTCTTTATTCTAGAATTTTGACCGTCTCTGTGACCGTGAAAAAAAAAGAATCCTTCGACACCGTCGTTTGTTTCGAAAAGAAGGTTCGAATGGGAATTTGAGAACTTCGTTCCACCCCTAAGTCTTCGCTAAGTCAGAGATCCACTCTGATTTAGTCCCCCCCCCCCCTCAAATACATACCTTCTTCAGATCATTGATGAAGCTCATGAGACGATAGCAGGAGCGTGGGTTCGCAACCAGCAGCAGCATCTACACAACGGGCAATAGAAAAGAAATGCAAGACAAGGGAAAAGGAAAGCCTTACTATCAGTTCATCCTGACCTATATGCATGCACCGTGCAAGGCAAGACTGCTAGTTATCACTCGGCTGGGATTTACATCAAGAGAGTGTGTGCAACTGCCCATACTTTTCTAGCAAAGTACTGGGACAGCAGAGTCTGGCATATCGTATGACAACACAGGTCAATGGGTAGAGTACGCTGGCAAGCAGTGCAAAGTGACCGCCACAGACAGAGAGAGAGAGAGAGAGAGAGTCGTGCCCAAAGCAGGGTTCCGTGCGACCCTGTAGCTATCAGGCACTGGGTGCAGATAGTGTGTACGGGTTTGTTACGTAATGTGGAGTTCTGCCGCCTCAGACTCCATAGACTGTGGTTGCAAATTCCCGGAAGTTATGCACTCTTGCTGAAATCCATGCATAGAGGGCAACGTCACACATGCTAACAGAACAGCTTAGCTCGCAATACACACAATGCACGTGTACAGTCAAAATCAGATCAGCTGACTACGTCAAACACTACATTGGCCCTGGCCATGGCAATACCTGGGGTCGCCAGAACTTGACGTGGTCCTTGCGCACGTCAAGGCGAAGTAGATACTTGCGAACCTATACACATACACACACACGCACACACACGTACACACACACAAACATGGTTAGCAGTCATTTCATAAAGGAGCATTTTCAGAAGATAACAGCAAGACCGAGAGTAGACTCGGATAGAGAGCCAAGGACGAATTTTTAGGAAAGAAAAGGTTCAAGGAACTACTAAGTTATGTTACGCTATCACACTATCTATAGCGTAACTTGTAGTTCCTCGGTCCTTTTCTTTCCCATAAAGACAGACAGCCCCGGACATATCTCGGCAAGCCAGTCAGCTGAGGATGTTAACTGTTGCCCTTGTGCGCGTCCTAGACTCCTCACCAACTTTGATGTTCACACCCATGCACACATACTCCAAAGCACGTGAAGGTATGCATTCAGCCATTCACGCACACCCACACACAACAGTTCATGTCGCCAACAGAAGGGCGTATGATGAAGGCCCGTACTAGGTTCGACATCAGCAAGAGTACATACCCCCCCCAGAGTGTGCAACGCCTGATCCAGCTCTGCATAAGGACCAGCGCAAGGCCGGTCTCGAGGCAGGGCACCGTTGTTTGATCCGAGAGTCCCAGCGACTCCCCGGGTCCCCTCAGATCTGTACGGTACTATGACGCAAAGATCCGATTACGCTTGACCAAAACCCTATGCAGAGCTGGATCAGGCGTTGCACACTCTGGGAGGTTATGTACTCTTGAAGTCTTGATATAAGTGTACTTGCGGTACACCACTGAAAGGACTCCGAGAGAATGCCACAGTGCTCAATACCTGGTAGCTAGAATGTGGTACATGAATCAGTACAATAGTGAACAAAAACAGGAACCCATTGATTCAGGTGTACAGGATTCACATGCCCAAACAAGCAGCCGCAGTAGCAGCAACTGCAGTAACAGCAACAGCAACAGCCGTACATGTACCACCAAACAATTTACCTGGTGATAGATTAGAGCCTGTGATACTTCTCCCCAGTGAACTCCAGGTGAACGGAATGAGATGAACAGGAAGAGAATGATCAACAGCACTGCAGCAGCAGCAGCAGCAGCAGCAACAACAGCAGCAGCAACAACAGCAGCAACAACAACAGCAGCAACAGCAGCAACAACAACAGCAGCAACAACAGCAGGAAAGACATCAATAGCAGTATTAACAGAAGAAACACAAAGTCCAAACAAAAAGTGATTCAAGCGCACTGAATGCCCACATACAACAGCACTACAATTACAAAAGCGCAGTACATTGAGCAGGCTGAATGCCTGCCTGTGGCTTTGATCATCATGGCTGGAAGTCCCGGTCTACATCGTAGCTGCACTGTTGATGCCTTGATGACAAAAACAATCACTAGTAGCTGTCTGCAGTATTGCAGTTTCACTGCACTACAATTCTCTAACTTTCCCAGTTCATCAGCATAGTCACACTGCTGCATACGTATACATTGCACTCATATAGGTACAGTGAGGTATAGATGCAGTGATATTATAATAGGAGCAGTGTTGCAAAGAACAACAACACGGGCAAGCAAGGCTAGTTTGTGGCTACTCTGACTTTCATGCTTACGCAATCATCAGGCAACGTGAGAATGCCATTGGCCGTGCCGGTATTCCCTATGTGTAGGTACAGTGAGGTACAGTAAACTTGTCAATGCGACCACCTGTCCTGGAAGACCACCTGTCCTGGAAGACCACTGAAACCAGCACAAATGGATGCTATTTCCAGGCAATTGACCCTGGATAAAGAGACCACCTGGTAACAGAGCCCATGTTTTGAAGGTCCCTTGAGCGGTCGTGATAGGTTTCACTGTATATGTACAGAGATAGAGCGCGGCACACCCGGCAGGCGTATGTATAGTCCGTGCTAGATAGGCATGGAGATTCTACTCACCGACAGCAACAGCCGCATACAGCGCATTGATATAGAACATGACGACAAAGCAGCCAAAGAAGCCAAGTAGAGCTGCAAGGAAGTGAACAACCACACACACACACACACACACACACACACACACACGTACACACACATACACACATACACATACGTACACACACACGTACACACACACACACAACAATGCACAAGGCTTGTGAGCGCTTCCTCCATCAAAATAATCTATAACAGTTGGGAGCACGATTGGCACATTCTATACCAGCCACAGTGGCAGCAGTAGCCACAGTGGCAGCAGTAGCCACAGTGGCAACACCTATTACACTGTAGTGGCACTCCACACACTGCTCTGTCAATGAGTCTAGTCGTGTGGAGAGCACACCAAACTATCACACTCTACAGTGCTCTGTCAATGAGTCTAGTCGTGTGGAGAGCACACCAAACTATCACACTCCACACACTGCTCTCTCAATGAGTCTAGTCGTGTGGAGAGCACACCAAACTATCACACTCCACAGTGCTCTCTCAATGAGTCTAGTCGTGTGGAGAGCACACCAAACTATCACACTCTACACACTGCTCTCTCAATGAGTCTAGTCGTGTGGAGAGCACACCAAACTATCACACTCCACAGTGCTCTCTCAATGAGTCTAGTCGTGTGGAGAGCACACCAAACTATCACACTCTACACACTGCTCTCTCAATGAGTCTAGTCGTGTGGAGAGCACACCAAACTATCACACTCCACAGTGCTCTCTCAATGAGTCTAGTCGTGTGGAGAGCACACCAAACTATCACACTCCACACAGTGCTCTCTCAATGAGTCTAGTCGTGTGGAGAGCACACCAAACTATCACACTCCACACAGTGCTCTGTCAATGAGTCTAGTCGTGTGGAGAGCACACCAAACTATCACACTCCACACACTGCTCTCTCAATGAGTCTAGTCGTGTGGAGAGCACACCAAACTATCACACTCCACAGTGCTCTCTCAATGAGTCTAGTCGTGTGGAGAGCACACCAAACTATCACACTCTACACACTGCTCTCTCAATGAGTCTAGTCGTGTGGAGAGCACACCAAACTATCACACTCCACAGTGCTCTCTCAATGAGTCTAGTCGTGTGGAGAGCACACCAAACTATCACACTCCACACAGTGCTCTCTCAATGAGTCTAGTCGTGTGGAGAGCACACCAAACTATCACACTCCACACAGTGCTCTGTCAATGAGTCTAGTCGTGTGGAGAGCACACCAAACTATCACACTCCACACACTGCTCTCTCAATGAGTCTAGTCGTGTGGAGAGCACACCAAACTATCACACTCTACACACTGCTCTCTCAATGAGTCTAGTCGTGTGGAGAGCACACCAAACTATCACACTCCACACACTGCTCTCTCAATGAGTCTAGTCGTGTGGAGAGCACACCAAACTATCACACTCTACACACTGCTCTCTCAATGAGTCTAGTCGTGTGGAGAGCACACCAAACTATCACACTCCACACAGTGCTCTGTCAATGAGTCTAGTCGTGTGGAGAGCACACCAAACTATCACACTCCACACAGTGCTCTGTCAATGAGTCTAGTCGTGTGGAGAGCACACCAAACTATCACACTCTACACACTGCTCTGTCAATGAGTCTAGTCGTGTGGAGAGCACACCAAACTATCACACTCTACACACTGCTCTCTCAATGAGTCTAGTCGTGTGGAGAGCACACCAAACTATCACACTCCACACAGTGCTCTGTCAATGAGTCTAGTCGTGTGGAGAGCACACCAAACTATCACACTCCACACAGTGCTCTGTCAATGAGTCTAGTCGTGTGGAGAGCACACCAAACTACCAACTGTTCGCGGTCACGTTGTGAGGCAAGGAACCCTTTTCAATATCAGTGCAAAATTACAAATGGTAGTCCTGTAGTAGTAACATGATACCAAGAGTACATACCCCCCAGAGTGTGCAACGCCTGATCCAGCTCTGCATAGGGTCTCGGTCGAGCGTAATCGGATCTTCTGATGCCATGTGTACACTCCACACCAGCGCAAGGCCGGTCTCGAGGCAGGGCACCATTATTTTTGATCCGAGAGTCCCCGCGACTCCCCGGGTTCCCCTCAGATGTGTACAGTATTATGACGCAAAGATCCGATTACGCTCGACCAAGACCCTATGCAGAGCTGGATCAGGCGTTGCACACTCTGGGGGGTTATGTACTGTTGGTGATACTAGTACATCAGAACAGTAGACAGTGGCTATGAAGCAGTGCGTACTAGAGCACGAGTACATGGCAGAGGGCACAAGGAACACGGTCCTATGCACTTACCTGTATGCCAGGTGAAGAAACGGAACGATGGCCTGCACAAACAACCCGCCAGCCACACAGAATAGCAGCAAGTCAGAATTGAAACACAGCTCACAAAGAAAAGGTGCAGACACTGCATAGAAAAAGCATGTGAACGAGACAATGACAACATGCGAGACTTTACTGGCGGACATATAGTTAGCTGCATAGTGTATGTAGAAGATATAATACAATTTACTGTGTGCTGTGCTTTTGGGACGCCCCTGCTCGGTGCGTTAGGGACATGATAGAATGGCAACAAAGATTGTGGATGCATGGATTCGGATGGAGAGCCAAGGATACATTTATGGAAAAGAAAAGTGTTAGCGGACATTATAGAGAACTTGTAGTTCCTTGGTCCTTTTTCTTTTCCATAAAGATTGTGGATATTGAACATCTTGATGGTGGTGATTTCCAACAGTATAGGGAATGTCCAGAGTCATATTTTGCTGCAAATGGCATGGGAGTAGTGGCAACATCCGCATCGACTGTTCAGGCCAACTCTACACAGGTCTACGCACCGGCCAGTTCTAATAACAGCATCCACAACTGCCCCTCCCCCCCCCCCCCCAACGCACACACAGATCTTGTACAGGTATTTACCGGAAGTTGGGAGCCGAGGCAACGGTGAGAGCGAAGCACGCAAAGTTCACCACACCGTACGATATCAAGAAGAACATTGTTACGATTGGTGCAATGGCGTTAAGCTTGCCAACTAACAAGATTAGCTACACATAAAAACAGAGGATGGAGAGAACAATGGAAACAAAGGCAGGTCAGGGGAGACCGTGGGACTAACAACCCTATCACAATGCTCGAGAATAGCTAACATCAGCAGCAGCAGCAACAACAACAACAACAACAACAACGAGCATTGCAATAATACATTAGCCAGCTGCACCCTCTGTTGGTCACAGCCCCCCCCCCCCCCCCCCCCCCACACACACACATGACATTGTTCTTCCAACTTAGATCAAGGATGGAGTCCAGCATAACAAATTAGAAGCACAAACTTTACACTAGCCCTCCACCCTGACGTACCTGGACAAAGAACCATGAGAGCAATACAGCTGGTATAGGCTCTTGTTTGGCCAGCATCAACTTGGCAAACGGCGCCAGTAGTCGACCTACGCCATAAACAGCAGTGAAAACAATCGAAGCAGCAGCAGCAGCACAGCAGAATCACTAGCATACTTCACACAGGGTAAACGACAGGTAGCAGAGGATAAGTAGCATGGCAGCTGCATCCCTACATGTACGTGTTGTCTGCTACCCCATCACCAAGGTCATCAGTACAACACATGGTCTGATCAGTATTCACCAGCACAGGATCACCTGGTTGACAAGGATTAGCAAAAACAACCAAAATATTCCAAATAGCCAAATTCAGCTGCGAGCCTTGAAAAGATAACACTACGCTGTCTCCAAAGTGCAGGAGTATCTGCATACAGTGTGCTGGGGTATCTCCATACGGTGTACAGGATATCATTACAACAGCAGAAGCAGCAGCAGCAGCCCAAGTGGAGACATGTACAACATGAACAAACAAAACATACACCGACACACGAAGTATACACTCACCGAACAAGCCATCTTTGGCCAGGGCCTGCAAGACACGTGACGATCCTGAATACCAATAGGTACATGCACAAAAGGCCAGATTCAGCATCAGTATCGTATCAGACATGGTGAAAGGAAAATCCCACAGGAAAAGGAGAGTAGAGCAACACGAGCGTGAAACATGTTCCCAGACAAAGTCAGCAGCACACTTGAGTGAGAAGTTGAGTCAGGATTTCACTTGTCAAAACAAGAAGCTGTATCCAAACTAAATAAGGGGGGGGGGGGGGGGTTGTCAACTGACAACCGCTCTATTCAGTTGCTATTCACTCTTGGTGCATGCGTTGGATGAAAACTTCTTTTATTAGTGACGTCAAGAAATTATGACGTTTCGGGCCAGTCACCTATCGTCAGAACCCCCTTTTATTTACAATGCAGCTGCGTGGTGTCCACCACTTTCTGAGTGTATCTGAACTGTTGACGACAACAATGCTCTGCCAAAAGGGCAACTCACGATCCGTAATCTCACTGTGCAGGAACTAAAACACAAATATAGAGATTCCACTGCCCCACTCTGCACTGAGACATACCTGCTCCACCTCTATCATGGACATACCCGCCCCATAGTGCGTTTCAAAAGTATAGACCTCTAGACTTTTTCGAATACTGTAGTGTCTTGTATAAGAAGCCTGTTTTGAATAGAAGCCTGATTTTTAAGATACACTGTCAACACATAAGCCTGGTTTAGTGTTGACATACATAGAGATACGTGGTTTGAATAGAAGCCTGACTTGAATAGAAGCCTAGCACTGAAATCGGCGTATACGGCCGTAAGCACCTGCTTTTATACGCGACATTACGGTAATTCAAATTAGGTTTGGGCTTTTGAGAAATTTCTCCGGAATATTGCTCAGGCAGCTTCCGCAATTTTTCTCATATAAATTTCTAAGTGATTGGACAACAAACGCCCAATTCGGAAATTTTATGCACAAAGTTATCACACATTTTATGTGGTATAGATGCTGGCCTAACGGTGTTTTGAAACAAGAGGCCTGGACTTTTGAAACGCACTATAGTGCCCTGCAATATGACCCCCGGTCACTCACCTATCAGAGTGCTGAGAGCGGCGGAGAGCGTGGCTGCAAATATCCCCATGGTGACCAGTGGTGGCACACTATTGATGTGCTGTAGAGAAGAGGGGCAATGGTGTTGGATGAAGGCGGCATAATCAGGATGGTGGCAGAAGAACAATCAAGAAACACACGGCACAATAAGGTTTGTAGCACACAGCATAACTGTAAGGTACGTTCATCAAGACAGGAGCAGTACAGGTGGAATCGCTCAGTGAATACGTCCGCAGAGCAGTGTCTGGTCTGTAAGCTGGCCAATTACACCGAATTAGAAGTCCCACAAAAACCCACCTGTGCGTGCGCGCACGTGCGCACATGTGTTCCAGGACCCAGACCATGGGAATGGATACTCACTAATGACATGCATTGGTATGGGGCTTCATTTCCTCAAAGCTTAAGGACAACAAAATCAAATTACCTCCAGGTAGCCGTAGTCAAACAGGAGCATGTCTCTGGTTACTGTGAACGCTGAGAAGAACACTGACAATACAACCACCAGGAACACCAGCAGCGGCAGCAGCAGCAACACCAGGAGCAGCAGCAGCAGCAACAACAGGCGCAGCAGCAGCAGCAGCAGCAGCAGCAGCAACAACAACAGGAGCAGCAATAAAATAAATTCAAAAACAGTCATAGTGAACAGGACTAGCAAGCACCAAGGGAAAAAGAGAGTGTGGTTCGTGTCCAATTCGGGTGAGCACCAACCGCTTTGTTTTTGTTCTTCTCCGTGTTTGGCGGAACATAATGTGCAGCGGGGAATAATGCCCTCGCCCCTCCCCCGAATACCTCAATAATGACCTCGCCCCCTTCCCTGAATACCCCAATAATGCCCTTTCCCCTTCCCTGAATACCCCATACACTCATTTTCTCTAATCCGGCCGGTCTGGGATCAAGCCCTGCCCACAACTTTGAAATGCCCGGAACTCTGAATCACACACGTTTCAATGATGAAGGGCCAGAGATCTGGCATACGACATTCCTATCTCCACAAACCTTGGCAAAAGAGTAGTAAGGCGACACGTTTTTATTTCTATGTTTCTCGTCACCCGCCCGCATACGATTCCGGAGTCTTGAAGAAAAAAAGAAAAAAACTGTGCTGCACTGACTGTGCATGTGGGGACCAGCACACTCATGCACATGTACATAATGTGGCCTGGCCTGCGCGACACATGATGCAAGGATGGCATGTTTTGTGCGCAATCTAGCTGCACATGCTCAGATTGTGACAGAAGCTCCTACCACATACTATTTGCTAACTATGGATGCTATTTTGCATGGTGTATTGGTGGATTTTAGTGTGAACACAGGTCTAATAAACTTTTTTTATTTTTTTCCACCTCTCGCATACGCTTTTAGATTTTCAGGTGACGAGAAACATAGAAATAAAAACGTATGGCCTAATATTGTCACGAAAGTCCACCCATAGGGAGCCCGGTAGACCGAGGTGCCCGTAACCTTGAGGTCTGGGTAAGAGAGAGAGATCCAAGTGTAGCGCCAAAATTTGGAGCATTCAAGGTGCAGGTGACAGCACACATTGCACATCTGGAGTAGAATATCTCGTAGAGTGTGCGCTCGGAATTTGACACCCGAACCAGGGCATCCAAACGGCGTACCACAATCAGTCAGGTGCAACACAAATCATGTGCAATGCCATTTTCTAATTTTTTTCTTCGTACTCGAAGTACTCGGATTATTACAATCATAGCTAGAGGTATGTTTGGTGACTGGAAAGGAGATTATCACTGGTGGAATGTTGCAGTGATATTTTAAGTTCTAGAACCATAGCATTCCACTGTTTGGCTTCCGTACCCTTCATTATGGCTGTGTGTGCTTTCCCTTCCACCCACACAATCCCGTACATCAATCACCCTGCATGTATGGATCCCCGCGTATCCCTCTCCCTACATGACTTGTACAGTATAATGTTGCAATCATGGGCTCCTGCATTGATCAAAGTCGAGCGGGTACTCCACTACTAACTGAGTCTGTTCCATAAAACTGCGTGCAGCATTCATGTTTTCGACCTCTGCATTCTCCGAGTATGGAAAACACCCATGAGCAGTTGAGGGCTGGAGATTTTGAGATAATCAATGGCTGCGTTCGTTGCAGATCAAGTCGATCTGTGGGACTCGCTTTTCCTCCTTGAGTTTGCTGAAGGTAACCTGGACCGAACGGAGTTGCTGCTGCTTCTCGTGGCCGTTGAGGATGACGCGAAGCAACGGATGCTTCAACCGGTTCAGGCCATTGGTGGCCGGATCCCTTTAGCCGATCTGGATGCAGAGACTGGCATCAGCCGTTTCCTCTTTAGCAAAGCACAGCTAGAATAGTTGGTGGCTGTCCTGAGATTTCCAGCGAAGATGATAAGCAGATGCTGAGTATCTTGGAGCGGCATGGAGGGTCTTCTGAGGTGGCTCTCATATCCGAATCAATTGCGTGAAACGACAGAGGAATTTGGGCGATCAAAAGCAGCCTTGAGCGTGATCTTCAATATCACACTGATTTGGTTTACGGAGCAGTGAGGTCACCAGCTGGAGAGCCACCCGTTCACCAGACCGTACTTCACTCCAGCAAGCCTCGATATGCATGCTGATGACATCACTCCAGCAAGGCTGGGTATGTATGATGTCATCAGTGAAGTAATGGAAACAAACTTGCAAGTTTGGGGCCTCATCGACGACGGCACAGTTCGTGCCATTTGCTACTGGTCATAAAAGATGGGTTCTACTGTTCTACTGATATGCTAGAAACCGGGCACGACGAGATTCTTCTGGATGAAGTGCAAGCGGTCAAATAAATTTTCAGATTCCCTCGCTGCACGGCAGCTAACGTTGAGTGGTTGACTTCTAGCTTCTAAGCTCAAGTGGAAGTAAGATTAGTGTAGCTATGCCACACTCTCATCCGCCTGAACATCGCCGGCAGCAGACCAGCTCAGCGTCTGAACCTGAGACAGCAGGCACGGTGATTTTCACCGTGAAAGACGACAACTTATTGATGAAAGCGACTGTCGGCTGTGAAACAGGCAACTGTTTCAACTACGGCTCCAAATGTTGGAGAGAGTTTACGACGGCACTCAACAACAGCAAAGAGACAAGTTTCACCAGAGCGACTGAGAGAACATTGCGCGAGCGAGCGGTGAAAATTGTCACTAAGCACCGTGCTGACTCAAGCTGACGACACCGCCAGTCCGGAAATGCCGAGGAAATGGATGAAAACATTTAGCTGATGGAAGAAGCCGCCTCCATTTACGCGAATCGCCAGCTGCAATCGGCTGGACGAGCTTCTTGAACGACATATTTCTCAGTCAATAATTATCCTGTAGCTATAGCCAGCAAGTAGCACGCGTGTGGAACGGACTCATTACAGATTTTGTAGCTTGATGCGCTCAAAACTGAGGAGTTTCGAGAACTTGATCAGTGTGTTTGGTGTGCAGGTTCACCTGCTGCGAAAGCTCTTTTTCATGCGCGTCACACACGTGAGCAGCCTTGCGGCCGTCCTTGTCACGTTTCCTGCCGTGCGAAACCTCTTTAGTGTCCGATCAAAGCGGTCAGCCTATTTTAGGCAACATTTCAGGTTTAAGTCACAACTCGGTGCATACCACTGCAATGTTACCAGTAGCCCCCCCCCCCCCCCCCCCAGCACTCTATTCATTGTCGCAACTTACTCAGGATGACGTAGACGACAAAGGTGAATCCCAGAGAGATGAAGGTGCCAACGGGGATGGCAAAGCTAGGGTTCTTCAAGTCACCAGACATGTTGGCACCAGCTATGGACACAAACACAAGCACAGACACACGGACACAGACAGACACACACACACTCAATAATTACTATGGTTGATAGAGGAAACACCTACATCATCATCATGGACAAGGTACTGGAATTGAGACATGCCATACTAGTAGCATATGAAGGGAAGGCAGGTACACACAACGCTCCTCACAGACACTACAGTAGTCCGGACATAGAGCACGGGCACAGTCACTTCAAGTTCACATGGCAACATAAAACTCACCAGACAAAACAATAAGGCCTTGGCCACACTACGTCAGAAATACAGTGTCAGGATCGTGGGCCTTTCCATGGGATTGCCGACTAGCGGTGGAAAAGGCGAGAAAAGACGGAAATTTGAGCAAACTTGGCAGCGCCAGACAAACGCTGGCGAGCTGGTTGCTTTGATTCTGACATTACCGGAGAAGCAGTGCGCTTTCTGGACAGCAGAGTGCAGAGTTAGGTGTGCTCGTAAAACAACACGCTGTGCTTTGTGCGATCTTGATTTTCTAACCAGACGGTTTTCAAAGTGACTCGGTACAACAATCAGTTTCCATTGTGATTTTGTGACAAAAATACGGGCATTAACCTTGAACACAGTGAGAGTCCATGTCAACGTCAAATGATAGCGATCGTGACTGTGTGCGGCGTCAACCTTTACTTAGCATGATCAAAGCTCTTACATCATACACCAAGCATGCAAAAGGGAGATAAACAACACTACAATCGTAGTGAAAGTCCCACACAGAGTGGAGACTCCACATTCACGTCCAGGACGAGGATATCACACACAACATACCCATGATTCCTGTGCATCCGTTGAAAAGAACAGCAAAAACCATTTGAAAGTTCTGCTTTACGCCAGTCGTATAGTCCACATCATAATCAGCCTATTGACACAACACACAGACACACACACGCGCACGCACACCGCACACACGGAAAAGGAAAGGTGTCACAAAAACAAACAAAAAACATGACATGCTGCTACCATACCAGCTTGGTCTATGGGACTGAGCCTAATCGACAGCATGCAACAATGCAACTACAAACTACAGCAGCAGCAGCACGTGCATACACCCTGGAAACAAGAGAGCTCAGCCCAGGACTCTCCGCTGTGTCTGATCTTTGCCTACATGTAGACACAGATAGGTCACATGTAGACACAGGTAGGTCACATCAAGAGTACATAACCCCAAGAGTGTGCAACTCCAGCTATGGGGTCTGCGACGGCAGAACTTCACATCACGTGATGAACCCGTGCACTCTAGTGCATGATAGATACTGGGTTGTACGCAGCCCAGCTTTGGGTACAACTCTCTTGTGGTCACTTTGCACTGTTTGCCAGCATAACCTTTTGAACCATGTCACGTGATGTGAAGTTCTGCCGTCGCAGCACAGCATAGAGGTTGTGCAGGCAGTTGCACACTCTTGGGGTTATGTACTCTTGGTCACATGTAGACACAGGTAGGTCACATGTAGACACAGGTAGGTCATCAACAAGACCTAGCTGTGACACAGGTGAATACCCGCAAAGCGAAGGATGCGCACCTGGCCCTTAACGCGCCCTGTCACGCAACATGCAAGCGCACACGATACACTGTGACACAGACACATACACACACACACACACACAGTGACACACACGCACACGCACACACACACACACACACAAACACACACACACACACACATGCACACACCATCTAGGTGCAGTGTAAAGCTAGGCGTCCGGTTCTTCTATCGAATTCGTCGATAAAGGGTTAAAGTATGCCGAAGATAAAGTGATACCAGTATTTCCAAGCAAGTACTGGCACTTCATTTTAGCAACACTGCACAAACACAACTCTTACTTTCAGGTTTCCCTTCAGTGTGGTATGATTCCAACCAGTGTAAAAACACTGCGATGTGCACTCAGGATCCACGTGCGGCTATAATGAAAACCAAAGGAGAGCCAAAGAAAAGACATGATGAATTCACGGTACACAGCGAGACAAGATCAGGCGCATGCGTATGCGTTTGTGCGTGTGTGTGTAAATGTGTGTGTGTGTGTGTATGTGTGTGCATGTGTATGTGTGTGTGCCCACTGGTGTGGTTGGTGGGTCACACATGGTGCCGCCATCGTAGATAGTGGTTGAGTCTGCTGTCAGCAATCAGTGGGCTCAGCTGCTTGAAGGTGTATTGTTGCACCTGCCACACACATACATTCATGCTGGTACATACATGCTGGTACATACATTCATGCTGGCCTATTTAGCTCGTAGCTGTACTGATGAGGCCTTTATGGCCGAAACAGCTTGCTGTCTACAGCATTGGGTATCACGCTCCTCGCCTTTCGCCTTGTTGAGCACTCTCAGTAGGCTGCTCTAGTGCTGCTGCATCGCGCAATGCCCGCTACTTTTTGTAGTTTGAGCATTCTGGCGCTAGAGCGACGAGCTATCTTAACCCTTTACTGTCCGATTAAAATGTATACAAGCCCACGCAGCCACAAAATCTGAAACTAAAATAAGCCGTAACTTTGGTTGGACTTTGACAATTTCCACGATCTTGGGCATCCTGGAAAGGTCTTGACGAGACGAACGCAATGAGCCCACACTCGGCGCCACAGGATGCACTGGTCCAGCGCTGCAAGCCAGGGAACGCGCACCAGCGCTGAGCTCACGCTCGAGATCGATCTCAATCCACCATGTCACCCCTGTTGCTCGTATCGAGCTCAAATATTTTCGTAGAGACTCCCGGGAACCTACTTTTGAATTTGAATCGGTGTAGCCTTGCCAACAGGTGACGTAAACAGGGAAAATCCCAGCTGTCGACAAGCGCGTCGCGCTCTGAACGCACATTTCCCAGGACCTGAATTACGAGTGCGATAACTCAGCAACCGCTCTTCGTATCGCTTCGGGAATTGTTCGAGGCGACAGCTGAGACTTTTCCCTTCGACCTACATATTTCGATCTCTCCAAAAGACCTAGATTTGAGCAAGTTACGATAATTTCAAAATGCCTACCCCATCGATCCCATTGGATCGATGCTTGTATGTACGGACAGTAAAGGGTTAATGTCTGTGGTGCCTCCTTTGCACCATGGCTGGTAGCTCGGCCTATTTAGCTCGTAGCTGTACTGATGAGGCCTTTATGGCCGAAACAGCTTGCTGTCTACAGCATTGGGTATCACGCTCCTCGGCTTTCGCCTTGTTGAGCATTCTCAGTAGGCTGCTCTAGTGCTGCTGCATCGCGCAATGCCCGCTACTTTTGTAGTTTGAGCACTCTGGCGCTAGAGCGACGAGCTATCTTAATGTCTGTGGTGCCTCCTTTGCACCATGGCTGGTAGCTCGGCCTATTTAGCTCGTAGCTGTATTGATGAGGCATTTATGGCCGAAACAGCTTGCTGTCTACAGCATTGGGTTCATGCTGGTACATACATTCATGCTGGTTTCAAGTTTCACATGCAGCTACACTGTAGGTAACTTCCGCAGTTCAAACAGTGCTCAGTAACCGGGGGCAGAACTCTCTTTAAAACACAGCACAACCAACCCTTCTGACTTCTATGTACGTGCTGAGGGGGGGGGGGGGGGGGGGGGAGGAGGAGGAGGTGCTACACCCATGTAACAGTGGGGGTGAGATGCAACACCTGTATTGTATGTAATGGTGGAGGTGAGGGGATACGTCGCGCCAGCAAACGGGTTTTTTTGCCAGACGCTGGATAGATCAACTCTTGCGTGATCAATAGTGCCAGACCGCCACCTATGACAGATCCTCCATGATTCAGTAGCCCACACTACTACTAGTACTAGACAGTCAGTATTAACCTCACTAGTGCAAGCTACATGTACCACGTGAAACGCACTTCATCTTATTATACGGGGAACATCTCACCGGAGTGACAGTGCAGTTGGGCTGGGACATGTTGAAGTACATACCAGGTGGTGCCTGCAGCAAAGGAGAAACACAGCACTCTCAGTCGCCATCCAAGACAGCAAAGCAGTGAAAAAATGATGTTTGAGCTGTGCATTTGCGAAGCAGTACCTCCTAGAAGATGAAACAGTGCTGTGCACTTGATGATGATCACTATAGTGTACACCTGTACTGGCCAAATGCTGGTGAAGGAGAGAATGTGCGCGCGCGTGTGTGTGTGTGTGTGTGAGAGAGAGAGAGAGAGAGAGAGAGAGAGAGAGAGAGAGAGAGAGAGAGAGAGAGAGAGAGAGAGAGAGAGAGAGAGAGAGAGAGAGAGAGAGAGAGAGAGAGAGAGAGAGAGAGAGAGAGAGAGAGAGAGAGAGACAGAGAGAGAGACAGAGAGAGACAGAGAGAGACAGAGAGAGAGAGGCAGAGAAGCAGAGAGAGAGAGAGAGAGACAGACAGACAGAGAGGCAGAGAAGCACAGAGAGAGAGAGAGAGAGAGAGAGAGAGAGAGAGAGAGAGAGAGAGAGAGAGAGAGACAGACAGACAGAGAGGCAGGTGCCACAGGAAGCTCACATAGCAACAACTGCACGGGTACTTTTCCTCGCCGACATTGTAATGCTGGAGCGCTTTGGTGCCAAAGGAAATCTACGCACGGATAGAGCACAGAACCGCAACATTCGTTAAGTCACTGTATAACAACTAGGAAAATACAGCGATGGGCTTCATTCTGGCCACAGTACAAGAGCTATTGTGTGGCAGATGTACAGTGAGTATAGAGAGTACTAGAGTAACTCAGGCTTGGAAGACTCGCCAAAGAACGGCCAGACTGAGAAAATAAAATTGACACAGGCTGCAACTCTGCTAAACAATAACTTTTTTTATTGGGTTTCTTCAATTTTCATCGTTTCAGCGCATGCTTAGGGGCTAGGCATCGTCGCAGTGCCCGGCTTCCGTATACGATATATGTAGAATGGAAAAGCATACGGATACTAAAATAGATACATCGTACTAAGATACACCAATCACTCGGAAACAGAGGAATGAAAATAAGGGCCCAGCCTCTTTTCTCTTCAAGTAAGAACATTGCAGCAGCCTGGACACGTGACCCCGTACGTTCTTTTTAAAATGTACAAATTCACCAATATAGTAATTGCGAGCAAGATAGAATGCCACCAGCGGATTAAAGATACACAACTCTACCAGAGTAGACCTGGCACACAGTTAATATATGTATACAGCAGAACAGTCATAGCGCACACAGCAGCACAGTCACAGCGCCGTGCATCAGTCCACCCTATGGGCCCATCGTGCACAGAAAGCTGACCTTTCCTTTCTATGCAGGTGTTCACCTGCATAGAAAGGAAAGGTCAGCTTGAGCAATTGAGCAAGCAGGGTTTAGCACTACATGTACATCTAGCCCGCATGCTGGGCAAAGCAAGCCTGTTTCCAACGGCTTACACACTCCAATGAAAGCGCACACACAGCAACGTCTCAATACCCAGTCAGCTATCAAAACTCAACTATCACAGTGTCAGGTGCTCAATAATCACAACGCAGTCGTTTGGTTCGTCTTGGTCTCTTGTCTCGTCGTCTATAATAAATGTCGTTCCCAATAACTTGTTCCCGTTGTCCGTTGTAATGTCTGGAGAAGACGTCGTCAGTTGTCCTTCTTCGGACTCAACAAAACCTCAACTATCAAAGAACTTTCGAGGAGCGTTTCGATCTATTCTCATCAGCGGACACACGGGAATGAAGCAAGGACAGTCGGAACAGTCCAATATGCAATAAGCTATTGAAAGACACGCGATGATATTTAGCGCTAACGATACCATATCACCTGTTTCACATAAGCAAGTCGAATGCAGAGAAAAAAGGCGCCCAGTTGAAGACAACAGGCATAGATGTAGCTCAGTCACCATATCACTTGTCACTTCAGGGGAAGCGTTTCAACAACTGAACCCTTTGGAGCTCCATTGATAACTTGGCACCAAGAATTAGG
Source organism: Sycon ciliatum (assembly GCF_964019385.1). Taxonomy (NCBI): domain Eukaryota; kingdom Metazoa; phylum Porifera; class Calcarea; order Leucosolenida; family Sycettidae; genus Sycon; species Sycon ciliatum. Next base: position 11,340,510 of record NC_088649.1, on the reverse strand, counting down.
TGTCATTGCAAATACATTTGCTCATGCCTTTCCATAGATGTATATATCGGACTGTACTGATTTTTGCTCCATCCATAAGTCCCCGCTGGTGCTACTGGGTCGACAGTGGGAAACGGTTTGATAGTCGACTGATTGAGTTATAAAACTAAGACACGTTGTTCCTGTGTGAAAACGGGTTTGTCTCATAAATATACGCCTGATGCGGCCACTGGCACATCTGGTAAACTCAATCAAAAGTTAACAAACTGGAGGATCTCTCTGTAAAAATAAAATACACGTGCCCTTCTAACACCGGAAAGGCTACAGCATGACATAGCTATTCAGTGGAGAGTCTGATGTGCATGGAGTTACGGCTGAGCGCCATCTTACGCAGGCACAGACACGAGAGAACACGGACACCTGTCACTTACAAACACAGCCATGATGGAGGTCATGACCAGCAGGAAGATTATGAATGACGTCTTGGCGAAGAGGTCTGTACACACATACACACATAGAGACACACAGACGTCGTTACCCCCACCGAAAGGACCATAAATTGGGTGAAAGTTTAGGGCTCGGAAACTACTAAGCGCCCCGGCCAGCATTGTCGAAAATACAGAATATGCCACACACCATTGCACCAGAGACACTGCCATATGAACATAACACCATATCCACACAGAAATCAACCAGACCATTTGTTAGCCTGCTCGTATACCTAATTATACAAACACAGACTGTGTGTGCTCCTACTGGGAAGCACACACACACACACACACACACACACACACATTTGTACTTGCTCACTGCCAAAACTGGTCACGTGGGTCTCCCCGGGAGAGGGGAGAGAGACTCAAAAGGAATCTTGGAAAGATGACTCAATTGGCCATTGAACCACCAAACGGCCGACACCCCCTGAAATCCCCAAACTAGGGTGGACTTGAAATGATCCCACTTATGGGCTCACTACACCTCAGTAAGTGGGTGAGGACAAGGTGCAGAAAAAGGATTGACGGCATCAGGGTATCCGTCCCGGGATCCAACTGCAGGTACCCCTGCCCCCCAGTGAAGGTAATACTTGGTACTAGTGTGGGTGGCTAAATCAGAGTGGATCTGATATAAGCTTCACTAGCACCATTGATTACACAAGAGTTAATCTAGCCAGAAGCAGTCCATGGTCACACACACACACACACACACACACACACACACACACACACACACACACACACACACACACACACACACACACTGTACTCGTACTTGTTGCTCACTACCAAAACTGGTCACGTGAGTCCCCCCGGGAGAGGGGAGAGAGACTCAAAAGGAATCTTGGAAAGATGACTCAATTGGTTATTGAACCGCCCAACGACCGACACCCCCTGAAATCCCCAAAACTCTGGGTGGACTTGAAAACGACCCCACTTATGGGCTCACCACACCTCAGTAAGTGGGTGAGGACAAGGTGCAGAAAAAGGATTGACGGCATCAGGGTATCCGTCCCGGGATCCAACTGCAGTTACCCCTGCCCCCAGTGAAGGTAATACTTGCTACTAGTGTGAGTGGCTAAATCAGAGTGGATCTGATAAAAGCTTCACTAGAACCATTGATTACACAAAGAGTTAATCTAGCCAGAAGCAGTCCATGGTTGACAGGTATGTATACTTCAAATAGAAAGTATATGAACCCTGGAACCAACAAAGGTGGCAGGTACAACATTACACCTTCAAGCAGCCGAGCCTGTTGGCAACAGACCCAACGCAATCAGGCATAAGTGTACCTACCAACCGAACTAGCTGGCAACACACACGCACGCACGCACGCACACACACACACACACACACACATGTATACCCACCCATAGACATACACAGGCCCATGTTAACTTACCAGCTCCCAGAAGGCAGACAACCAAGCATAACGCCAGTACAACGGAACCGTACAAGAACTTGAAACCATAGCCACCTGGCAGAACTGGATACCGACAGGCAAACACACATACACATACATGCAAATACATGCAAACACACACACACACACACACACACACACACACACACACACACACACACACACACACACACACACACACACACACACACACACACACACACACACACACACATGAAGACACAAACACACACACGTACGAGCACACACACACACACACTCCCAACCACATGCACACAGACACACATATCCACAAAAAGCCACAATAATCACCATATTATTTTGACATACACATTGCTGTCACCATGGGAAGTAAAAAGAGGGCAGAGAGAGAGAGGGAGAGAGAGGGAGAGAGAGGGAGAGAGAGGGAGGGAGAGATAGAGAGAGAGAGAGAGAGAGAGAGAGAGAGAGAGAGAGAGAGAGAGAGAGAGAGAGAGAGAGAGAGAGAGAGAGAGAGAGAGAGTGAGAGTGAGAGAGAGAAAAAGAGAGAGAAGAGAGGGGGGGGGGGGAGAGGGGGCAGAAAGAGAGGCCCATTTTCCACACACAAAAAAGCCTCGAGGTGCGGCTTTCATTCCACGCAATCACTCAACTCTTTCTTCAGGTAATAGCTGAGCATGTTAACAGTTCATTACAGCAAGCAATAAACCGATCAAAATCAAAACCAAGCTGCAACATTGACATAGCTTACCAGCATGTTCACCTCCAGGCCCAAATGAGCTCACGAAAGCCTCAACAAAACCTGAAAACAGACAACAATAGCATATAACAATAAGGCATGAAATTGACTTCACAAGCTAGTACATGTAATGTGAGTATTTAGAAGAAGACCTACAGCAAGAAGAGATGAAATCTCCTTACAGATCAGAGTGATTTAATAATGACTGTACAGCACTTGGGACTCAGAGTTGCAACTATCGCCTTCTTGCCCTCTTCTCCTGCTGCATAAGCAAGGTCTTGCATACATGTACTACTACATACACAGTACATACCTATGATGTAGAGGGCTGATGCAAAGATGTTGGCAAAGTAGAAGATGACACCGATGGAGCCACCAAACTCCGGTCCCAACGATCGTGATATGAGAAGTACGAGAGGTATCAAGGTCAAGGAAAGCAGCAGCAGCGCCATCAGCAAGAACAACATCGCAATGCACAGGGGGTGAGTACACCCTGTGTACAATGTACAATGCACACGTCCAGCACATGCAATTCAGTTGCTTCTGTACATAAAAAGTGTGATAGTGCATATAAATCCTCGGGGCATTCCTGTACAAGTTGAAAACAAGGCTTCAAGGCTTCAGGTACATGACTGGTACGTATGCAGCCAAAGCCATGCCTACTGTAAAAGGCAGTGGCCCGCCTTGAAAATAAGGCTTGTATTCGGAACAGGCTGCTACACAAGACAATATCGTGGTGCAGCAAAACTTGCAAAAACCTGCATTTAGTGACCAGCCCCACAAAGTCATTAGTCACCATGATGCACAGAGATACAGTCTTCATGGACAGGTGACTTATGCACACAGCACGCATACCTGGGTCTACCTGGGTCTATGCATGATACAAACATGCACACAGCATGCATGCCTTGGTCTAGGGCCTGATACGGACACTGTGGGTTTTTCTTACTGCAGTGGCTGGTTATTGACACTGACATTCACTTGCTTTAAGGGTCGTCGCAAAAGTTTTTGTCATCCCTGAAACGAACACCGTTCATTTCGTACCCAGCCCCTCTCCCCTCCCTCTGAAACGAACGCAGCTTGCTATGCTAGACGACGAAAACCGCATACATGTACATGTACAGTGTACAGTGTCGGTCGATTTACGATTTTGCCTCGCACCCCCTTCCCCCAGACGAATGATATTCGTTTCAGGGACGACAAAAAACTTATGCGATGACCCCTTAGCAGCATTAGCATTAGCAGCATTAGCATTAGCATTAGCAGCAGCATTCGCATTATCAGCAGCATTAGCAGCAGTACAAAAAGTAATGTTAGCCGGATTCGTGGCCGTATCACCCGACGTGTTGAGGAACACATCGAGCAAAGACGTCCGCATCGGAGGGCCACCACTTCGCCCATTATATTCTAGTGTCAAATGCAGACCTCACAAGTGAGTCAGGGCAGAGGGGATAGGTCCCTCAAACAAGCGGGCGTGTAACAGCCCTATAACCCCCTGCAGTACTATGAGGATATAGTATGCACCGCCACCCTGCACAACACCGTTCGTGCAGATAGCGGAGATGGACAAGACGGTGAGAACGACTACAAAGTAGCCCAGTATCAGCATGCCAAGCGACACCCATAGTCCAGCCTGTACACACACAACA